>NC_073699.1:80223858-80535700 GCF_023634085.1 Falco cherrug
CTTTGATCCTCTCAATATCTGTAAGACATTATAGCAATAAGTTTCTTTGCTCCATAAGCTTTTTTTTTTTTTTTTAATGTCTGCTTTCTGTCATATAAATGACCACAAAAGCAATCAACTGTATGTTTTAGCAGAAGTGGGTGGGGCTGTGTATTTCTTCTTCATGTGCTAAGAAGTTTGTCAAATTTGCTATTTTTTGTTTTACCATGATTGCAACTACAATCTGAAAAACTTAAAACAAGATGAACTGTGACTTCTTCCTCTTAGAAGAGAGCATGTAAATATACCTTTTAAGAAGTTTGGGATGGGAGTTGTTTCACCTGAAGGCTTGACAGGACAATTAAGAGTGAATACTCAGGCTTTAGTTATTTCACAACAAATAGCTATTTTATAAATGTCCAGTTCTTAACCATTAAAGCCTTTGACTTATTGTTAAGAATTTGGCATTTTTTTTAAAAAATATATATCCATGTGTTATTAATAAAAAGTTACTTTTTAATTCAAAATTTTAACTATGCCAGAGAAGTGCTGAAGGAATTAACCTTGCTAGAGAATTTGAATCTTCTGTTTTGCACTGTATGCAAGACTTTGGCCATAACATTGTAATTATACCTCACTCTCAAAAATCCTTGATTTTAAATTTCTTTTGCAAGGAGATTAAACTAAGAAATTGAAGCCCTTCCTGAGATATCCAGTGTATTTCTAGTTTTCATTCAGTGGGAATATCACAGCACAGGAAACGGTTCATTATACAGATAAATAGTCTGCTAAAAATGCATGGGGCAAGTCTCACTCTCCTGATCATTTATCAGAATGGTCTCTAATGAGAATATCCCCAAATCTAATAAGCAAACCTGGGTAGACCAAGGTTTAGACACAAGAAATTTCTTTAAACATCCTTCTGGTGCTTTGAAAGATCTTGGGATTTAACCTTTGAGAAATGTTACTGATCTCTGACATGAGGGGAAGATACTCATCTGCCTTAGGGGGAAAAAAAAAATGTATGGAAAACCAGCTGTCTACATTGACCTAGATAACTAAATAAGAGGAAAAAAGCCAGGAGTACCAAATCAACTAAGTACGTACTTTTGGATTTGGATATTTTTGTTCACTGAGTTATCATTATGACTTTCTAATATTATATTTTCTTTCATATAAAGCATAAAATCTGTCTAATTTTTGAAAGGGAAATTTTATTAAAATGAAGACTCATGTTAGAAAGAAACTGAAGAGACAAAAGGGCAATATATTAGCAGGCAGCATAAAGATTGCTCAGAATGCTTGTATAAGAGTTATGAAAAAAAAAAAAATTGCTTGCTGCAATGTTACTCCATTTCAGTGTTCCCCTCTGAATGCCTGCAAGGGTTACTGACAATTTTTGGAAGAAAGTTTCAAAAAATGAGGTTACATTGAGTCCTCTCCATGTACCTGAGTCTTCCTCCTACAAAACCTCACAATGACACAGTGCTCCTTGAACACATGGCTTTCCAAAATATAATTAATGTACAAGGCTGAGACTTAGGTTGTCAGTGACCAGATATGCCTAAAATACTGTTCAGTGAAGATGACACCATGAGAAAGATATCTCTATATTTATGTTATTGTATGTGAGAAGCTTCTACGTTTTTCTTTTTTACCTTGATGACAAACTATTGAATAATTCTACTTTTATTTGTACTGCTGTATTCTATAAGCATATTATATAGACTACATAGAGTATATTGTATATAAATGCAATCTTATAAGGCAAAGTCATCAAAGCAAAACTCTATATTTGGACAGAAGCTTAGCAAGCTCAGTAAGAACCATTTGCAAGACTGAGACAATATTAAGATAGAGAGAAGTGAGAAATAAAGGGGAGAAGTGAAAGAAAATATTTTTTTAAGTAGACGAGAAAAGTGCTAATTTTCTTCTCAGGTTAAAAAAAAATATTAGATATTATGTATTAAAGCCAAATATTTTCCAGCAATCAAGTCATTAGTATCCTTGCCCTTCTGTAAAATTGCTAAAACAACATACAAAATGGTTATGAGAACAGTCTCTGATAAGAATAAATATTTTCTACAATTTCTTCTTTCATTGAATATAAATTTCTTAGAATTTTTTGAGCAATTGCCTTCCTGAGAGACATCATTTTATGTGATGAGTTGTTAAGTTTTGTACAGATGCCTGAAAGTCAAATATCTATGTTAGTCTGAAAAGCTGATAAGTCTTCATTAAGTAAATTCCAGTTCTCTCTTAGAGGGGAGGTTAATAACTTTGTAATCTCAAACAGGTGAATTTATTGTCAAACTATTTATCTCACTAAGTTTCAAACAAGAATGAAAGAAAAAAAAATTTCCCATTAAATCATTTGTCCTGAGACCACCTTTTAGATGATAGCGCTTAATGAAAAAGACTTTTTATGTGAAAAAAAAAAATAGCTGTAGCACTATAAACTTATTTATGCATTTCTTTAAAACATAAAAACATTCACCTCAGAGCTTTAGTGTCTATGAAACAATAATTTAAAGCCAACTTCACTTAACCCATATCTTCCCCCTTTAATATGATGGAACTTAATAATTTGCAATTTGAAATCAGGGTTTAAAGACAGAGCCTAATCATGACTGACACACACACACACACACAAAAAAAAAAAAAAAAGTTTTTTTTCTTCCTACAATATACCTTGTATAGACTACAGGAAAAGTGTGGTTTTCACAGTAAAATATTTATAAAGATGTTTTAGCTTTCACTGAAGAAGTTCTTCTGGTTTATTTTCCAGTGGTCATATAAATGGACAGAGCTGTTATGTGTAGTTTCAGAATTTTCATCTCTATAATGCACAATATTAGATACATCTATCAAGTTCATAACTGCTATACCCATAATGCTGGATCAGAAAATATTTACCAGATTCCAGGGGGAACAGCTGTACCCTGGTTACACCCCCAACTTCAGGCTAAATCTAAAAGCACATACAGAATCCTACATCCTCTTTGACTCCACCCACCTCCCCTTCATACTTACACTTCCATTGCTGTAAGAAAGAGATACAAGCACGTGAACTACAAGGCAATGTGGTATGCTTAAAAGTCTTCTCTAACCTGGCTGTTCAGTGAAATAGCATTAGGGGAGATTCAGGTAAGATTAGAAGTGTTAGTGGGTAAATGCAAACAGCTGTGCTGTAGTAGAAACTACAACAGCCACTGTAGTGACTTCTTCCTCGGTCAGATTTTGACATTTACATTTGAATGACCTTATTGTATTTTGTTAGGTGTTGTTCAGCTAGCTCTATATGTGGTTAAGCAGCATGTTATGAATAATTTACTTGATGCTGCTTTCCCTTGCCAGTCCTTAGATTCTAAGTCTGTGGGTTCCGGAAGGTTCTTTTTTCAATTCATTAGGTAATTAGATTGGATAGTTATAGAAGTCAGAGCAACATCAGCCTTTAGCAATGCTTGTCACATAAATGAGTTAACACAAATGTATTTTTTAAAACAAACACAATTTAACACAACACGGCATTATTCCCCAAGTGCAAGAAGATGTCCAAAGTGAGTTTCTTCCCACCACGTTGAGTCTTCTAAATGAAATTAGCATACTGCTTTTTTTGTTTGTTTGTTTGTTTAAAATTGTCTCTAGACTGCAGCCTTGGGGATGAGGGACCTGTTTATGTGTCAGTTATGTGCAGATGGGTGGAAAGTTTCGCGCAATCTTTGAAAAGGAAGGAACCATCTTGCTTGTAGAAATAAATTATCTTCTAGTTCCATATATTCAAACTTACTTTGTCGCTGATTCACTTTCATATTTTTTTCATTTTTCATTGACCTTCTTTTTTTAATTTTAATTTAATTAATACTTCCCGTTTATTTGTATCTTTGAGTTGATCCCTTCACTGCTTTCTAAATGTTGCAGATTAAATTTTCTATAATGATGTTTCCATACTCTCTGTCTTTTCCTTTACATCCTCTAAACTTTTCCAAATATTTTAACATTTTAGAATTTAGTATTATCTTTTCAAAAGAACTTTTAGAATGTTCTGATGTCTTCTATAACTAATTCCAAGAGTAAATATAGAGAATTTTAGAATGTTTCAAATATATGTCATCAGCTGCAGGTCAAATGTAGTTAGTCATACCTATTCAAATTGAAAATGTCACCTCTTACAGGCCTGCATTGCTTTGGAAATGGAACATTTTGATCTCTCATATGGACTCCATCAGCAGTGTATTTAGAAGTCAAAATAATAAAACCTTATGTTCTTGCCATGTCATGTTGTATACATGTTTTTTTAATCCCTTCTACTGCGAGTTTCTTTTTTTCTAGCTCTTTCATCAGTTCTCCATTTTCACCTGAAAATATTACCTGAATCGTTTGGTGATGCATTCTGATTTGTTTCTTTGTTCCTTTTCTAGCTAGTTTTAATTTTTCCAAATGTTATTACGCTTTCTAATGTTTTTTTTTTTCTTTTCAAAAAATCCATTGAAAAGTTTATAGCATAGTGTGACCTTATAGCATATGTAAAGACAACTTAATTGTGACTATGATTTCCGATTTATGATTTGTATGATGATGGTAGTGCCCAGCTGATATAATGATGTTAAGAGTTCAGGTGCAGATACAATTTTGATTTATCTCCTCACTAGCCAGGAAGATGTGTCAAATTTCTTCCTCAGCCTCAGCTGCCTTTGGAAGTGTGACGCTTTGTCAAGTTCCATTTCTATTTCCCTATGCTTATTACATGCATGTCGACTATGCATCTCCTCTTGTGTCTTCTGCCTATACATGCCATCACAAAATCAAGTGCAAATTCAACTCTGTCACAGTTATGAGGGTCAGATTTATTTAGGTTCTTTGATTTGTAGGCCCATGAGTTCCAGTCTCACCAACTATTTATAGACACATGAGAAAAACATTAACATAATGACATAACCATAAAACAAATATAGGAAAAGTCTTGTGCAAGGTACATGTCTAAGAAGGAGTCAGAAATTATTCAGCTTTCTTCATTAATCTAACTTTCTGGTTTGTTCTAGTTTTTGCTCATTTGCTTTTAAAATCACTAATGCTTTCACTATTAAAAAGAATGTGGGAAGCACTTGAACTTTAAGCCTGAAATAACAATATGCTTAAATACACTTCAAGGTGTAATGCAGCTAGGATGATTGCCACAAAAAGACTGATGCTCTCATTTTGCCTAGCTTGTACTCCAAGACTCTGGTCCTCAAAAAAGCTTACTCAGCTTTCATCAGACCTGACATCTAATTCTTTTTTTTGCTTTAAATACTCTCAAATGCCTCAAGTTCTGCTTCTAGCTTTTCCCTGGAGTATCTTTGACCTCACAGTAGCAATATTTTATCTCAAGTTTCTGTAGTTCGATAGTTATGCCATTTGTTTAAAAAAATAGGTTTCATTTTTTTGTGCTTATCTAAGCTTATTTTAGCATTTTTTCTATATACTATTTACATTATAGGAGACCTATTTTACACTGCCTTATCCTAGATACTGGTCTTATTAATCATATACTTCAGTAGGCAGTCAATATTTCCTTTTTATTCATTACATAGAAATTCTTGCGTCATGAAGGAGGAATAAGAATGGTATGTACTGGAGGTTGTTAGCCATTACTGTCTGCTATAAGGCAAAGGTTTGCATTTGTTCTCAAAGTGGTGAGACCACAAGGCCATAGGATAAGAACAACACCTTATTCAGTTATGGTCTTCTAAAAGAAAAGATTGACCCCTGCACTGACTTTAAAAGAAAGCTTACATACACAGCTCAAAATCGGGAAGGAGATAGGCATGCAGCCAAAGCATATAGCCAGGTTTAAATAGAGTTTCAGGTACACAGTGCTGTTCTCAGATCTTCATTTCCCTTTACTTTGGACTCCCTTCTCATTAGGCTGGCTGCTGGGACTCTGGCAGTTGTTTCTCAGCTGAGGTCCATGGGGCAATTTGCAGGACTCAGGACTTTTCTTCCTTCCTGGCAAGGTGAGACTGCTCAGTACAGCCCTGGAACTCACAAATCAGGGTTCTTTGTCCCCTTGTGATTTTATTACATTTCTCAACATTTTTGTGTGCACTGTCAGCACTCATTAGTAGTATTAAGAAAACTATGGACACATGGCAAGTAGTATCTTCACCATAGTCAGCTGAATCTCTAAGGAGTACTAAAGACCTCTGCCAATTAGCAACAGTACTGATATACATTTATCTACCAACCCAGTTTCTCTATCCTTATCCCCATTTCAACAGACATCTTCTCTTTGATTTGTAAGCCCATGAGTTCCAGTCTCACCAACTATTTATAGACACATGAGAAAAACATTAACATAATGACATAACCATAAAACAAATATAGGAAGAGTCTTGTTACTATCTGGAGATTGCTCCTGTGCTCATACTCTTTCAATACCTTCCATTCTTGAGAAATAGATGGCACTTGACACTCTTAAGGAATATCCCTCTTCTCCTCCCATTAAATATAACGTCTTATGGTATGTATGGTGCATCCTATGATAGAAGCCTTTATGGAAGGCCTTTAACGTATGTTGGAATTGGTTTACCAGCTGAGAGGCAAAGCTGATGTCTCCAGGTATCTCTGAGGTTGCTTCTCAATGGGAGGTAAAATGCTTCTTTAACAGAGCACCTGGTTGGAATATATTCTAGCAGTTTTCCTTGGGGTTTGTTACATTAATAAAGATTAAATTTCAAACTCCAGTATTAAAAATGTCTGCTCTTTCATATATGACTTTAAGATGTTTTTGAGATATTAAAATACAATTTCCATACTGATTTCATTAGCTATATTATAATGTTTGCTGCTTTTCCACTGTTACTCAGTGAGAATTTCACAATACCAGGTTCACAGTTTTCTGCATGTACTGGCATAGTGGCTGGCTTGTACAGCTGTGAGGTTGTGATTCATTTTGGTTTAGCATTCTGGTCCATTTTGGTAACCCAGATACTTTTGTTACAAAGTGTTTTATATATTCTGGGTTGAAGTTTAAAAACAGTCATTCTTTCAGCATGAATGGTCATGAGTGAGATCAACTGATGTTGTGTAACTTAATTCTGACCATATTTGTACATATAAAACTAGAGGCACTAAAAACTAAGACAGGTAAGCTTAAATGAATGATAATTTTCTCTTTGCATCGAAGACCACCAAAGGGCATATTTTACTTGCTAATTTTTACCTTTAATGTTTATATTTATAGCTATATTTATATCTACACATATATTAGGAATACATGTGGCAACAATGTAGGCATGGTTCTCACTGAGAGTACTCTTCCTTTAAGAATAATTAATCAAAAATATTCACAATGCTGTCCTACACTGAGACAAATCTAATGTATAGTATACAGCAGCTGTGGTTCTGTGTAGCTGCCCATCTTGCACAAAAAGTAAAATAGAGTTCTTCACATCTATTAAGTCCTGACAAACTGCCTGTTGCAATAACTAAAACACTATTTGAATCTCAACTTCTTAAAGGCATCTGTATGTTTACATATTCAGAACACCTATTTGCATACACACTTATAATCATTGATTGCTTAAATTTTCATGTAATTACATGCATGTCTTGGGCTTTGACCTTTGAAAATAACTGAGAACTAAAATATGTCAGATTCTCAACTCCACATATTTGGGTTTTTTTTTCTAGAGGTAACCTTAGGTGTTCAATAGGCAGTACCTTTAAAGCCTCTTTTTTTTTTTTTTTTTTTTTTTTTTTTTTTAATTGTGGAGGGAGGTGTCAGTGCAAAAGAACCTTCTAAAAGAGATTCTCCTGAAAAGGAAAATCAGATGGATCACTAACCATATAAGGGTTGCATTTCTGAGTACAGAAATCCTATGAATAATAGTTCTATCAAATATTCCTTTGTTCTGCTGCTGTGTTCTTGCCTTCTATGCTGGATTCTGCTGGGATAGAGTTAGTTTTCTTCTTATTTAGCTGGTGCAGTGCTGTGTTTTGGCTCTGATGTGACAACAATGTTGATAGCACACTGATAGTTGTTGCTGGATGATGTTTATACTAAGTCAAGGACTTTTCGGTTTCTGGGGCCCTGCCAGTGAGAGAGCTGCAGGGGCGCAAGAAGCTGAGAGGGGACACAGACAGGACAGCTGACCTCAACTGACCAAAAGGATATTCCATACCATGGGATGTCATGGTGAACATATAAACTGGAGGAAGAAGAAGGAAGGGGGGTGAATGGTTATCTGGCATTATGGCGTTTGTCTTCCAAAGCAACTCTTACACATGATGGAGCCCAGCTTTCCTGGGTGTGGCGGAACACCTGCCTGCCCATGGGAAGCAGTGAATGAATTCCTTGTTTTGCTTTGCTTGCATGCACAGCTTTTGTTTTACCTGTAAAATCGTTCTTATCTGAACCCTTTACTTTTACACTCCTTTCTGATTCCCCTCCTCATCCCTCTGGGTGAGGAGGAGTGAGCAAGTGGCTGTGTGGGGCTTGCTTGCTGACTTGGGTTAAATCACAACACCTTGCTTTAAATTGATGTTGAGAACTTTGTTTTTCTGGAAGAGGCAAATGGAAGAATTCATCCACTCTAATGCAAAGTTCATTCTAGCTGAATTTTAGTTACCCCTTCATGCTTGATTTTCCTTTGTTGCTGTGTTGTGCTTCTAATATTGATTGAGCTATTAAGAAGCTGGAAAAACTTACAGAAAATATTTTTCTGTCTACTTGTGCTAACATTTCAGCCTCATGTGCACAGGAAGAAATATCCATCGTTGCAGCATGAACAGAAGTCCATTCTCTTTGTGAAAAGTCTTGCAAAATCCTACATGGCCCATAGAAAATATTCTGTTCCTTTATCATACTTTGATGTTAGATAATGATCTATTCATGAGTTTATATAGCCCTGAGGATGTACTCAGGGTATATTTTTTCAGAATCTCACAACTACTATAAGTATCAACCAAGCTATATTGCTTTCTGAATATTCATCATAACATACATGATGCTGTCCCTTAGTGTTATTAATAGAAGGAAGAGTACCAAGAATTTATTATACAAACATGGTTTATGGGTTATCGAGGCTTATGAACTCCTTGTGTTAAGTTTTATACTCACATAAAAATGTTTAAATTCATGTAGTCCTATAGGTCTGAAAATCTGAAGGTGAATTTAACAAATAGATTGGAGAAATACAAAGTAAACTCAAATTTTTCTTACAAAGAAAAAAACCAGGAGGAAATAAAAATAAAAGATCTCTTTTAGTATGGTGCTTTGGAAGAACTTATTGTGTTATGACTGACATGAAAGTGAGTGCTATAGGAGTACTGAGGAAAAGTAATGTAACATTAAAAGTAATGGATTATTAATATTTGATGTTATGTATAGGGGATCACAGTGTTTTTACACATTAAAAAGAAGGCACATATTTTGAAGTTGGACGGAAATTTGCAGATAATAGTTTAAAGCAAGGTAAGTGAACACAAAATTCCGTTATTAACTGTGCTGGATTGCTTTTTCTGAACCAATTCAGGGTGTAATGGAAAAGTAGGAATACAAGGCATGAGGTTCTCAATAAATACTTTCAGTATTTAGTACAGAGTTCCAGGTTTTGGCTAGTGATCCTGAAGAGGACCAGTTAATACTTTTATGAGCTCATACTAGCCTCCATTTTTTGTTAATATTGAGGATGAGGGAGGATACTGGTCATTCTTTCAAAATCCCTAAATATGCTCCCTAGGGGAGACAAGTCTTTTGCTAGATCACTTTATTGACTCAGGGTTTTAGTGTTTAATATCAGCTTTATACTAGTAACAAAGTCGTTAGGTCTTCTGACCCTAAAGAGCCTTGTATAAAGAGAAATCCTAAAGGTCATGATTTTCTATTTTTTTATTATTATTATTATTTTCACTAAGAGTGAAGCTTACAAAGGAGCCTGATTCAGAATCACATGTTCTTTTATTTTTGAAAGTATATTGAAACATCTTTGAAATTACAGGGCTGACTGATTGACAGATGCTTTTAATTTCAAAACCGGGTAAAACAAGTCATGTCTACTATGCACAAGTCTTGAATTCAGTGTCACATTTGAATCCCAAGCAGAAAGCCTTTTTCAGGAGTGTTCAATGGAGAAGACTGAAAAAAGTTTTGATGGAAGTTGAATCAGGCCCCTACTCATCTCAAGAAAGGAGTTCAGTGTTTCTGGTGCAGCAGTGCCGTGTTCACTGTGTTACCAAAATCTCGGAATGAAGAACTTAATGTGATGTAGATAAGCAGACACTTCTTTATTGACGGCCGGGTGCGTGAGCGAGTCCTCTCACGATCAACGCACACCAGGTCCCAAAATCAGATTCCATATATAGAACTTATTCATACATATTCATTAATTATTCATACATAATCATAACATTTCCCGTAAATCATTTACATACTCTCCTCCTATATCCGATTATGCGCAGCAAAGCTTAGAAAGGTCTAGAAATGGGTCTAGGGTACGATTTGGGTAGGTGGTATATGAGTCGGTGGTCGCGATCTCCCCCTGCCAGAATTACCTTTTACTAAAGTTCACAGTTTCTTGGCAGGCACCTACAAGCTGCTCCAGTCGACTCTCCCCAGTTCCCATTAATCTCATATTCTGACATTTCAATACACCTCTGTGTACAGAAGACTGGTTAAATACAATGGAACCTTCCAACCCTAGAGTTATTACAATAGTTCCAGGCCCTTCTTCTAGCCTTGGTACAAGACGTACAAAAGATTCCATAACGTCTCTTATTGCGTAGATGCAAGTTTCCTATAATTTTTTTTTTCCTTAGCCTTCTACATTTTAATTCTATTAAATGATTTTATAAAATCAATTAATTAATCAAATAGAATCAATCAATTTTAACTTATTAACTAATCGGTAACAACTGAATAGGAGATATGGTACAATCTTTCCAACATGAAACGATCGGAAGCAAAATAATGTAACATGCTTATTACAGTTTCAGAAGTTAAACAGGGAAACTTTTTGTTTGTGAGTTTATGGTTAAAATTCCCATATACACATAATTTCTGCAGAGTTATTTAGGAAATATATCGGTTCTACTGCACTTTACAAAACCCTGAGGTATTTCTTGTAATAGTTCATCACAATTGTATTAGGTTTATGGGCAAGATCCTCCACCCATAATTCCAGAAAACATTAGCAATGACTTCTATATCATTGTGTGCAAACTAATATACTACCTTTTACTCAAAATACTAATACCACTCTGTGAGGAAAATATTTACTACATTCTGGTTGCTCTTTAAAATAATTCAACAGATTTGGAAAAAGAGAGCTAGCATGCAGTGGTTCATTGTCTTTCTGATGGCAACCAGTAATGCTTTGTGGGTCAGCATTACACTGTGCATTACAATTAGACATCTTTGACTGTAAAGTATGATTCTTAAAAAACAGTATTCATGCAGAAATTCATGCTTCATCTAAGGTCCAGATATATGAAAATAGGTGCTTCAGACTTAACAATATGTTTAAAAAAAGAAAATATTTCTTGATGATGTTCTTGAATACAATGCTTTTCAAAATCAAGGCCCAGTAAAATAGAAGAATATATCACAAAAAACAGACATTTAAAATAACTGAATGTCAGCTGGGAGCTATAGATATTAAAAATCATTATTTCTTTTTTAGTTTTTTTTGAGTTAGAAATAACTGTGTTGATAGTTTTTTAAACTTTATTCCAAAGAACATAATGAGCAATTATATCACACAAGATAGATTCAGTAGAGAAATATTATCAGTTGGCAGCTGGGTCTTTTACAAACATAACGGTATGAACATGAAAAGGACTAGAACTAACCATCTGCCAAAAAAGACTGCATTATAAACTAAAAAAAAAAATACCAAAAAAAAAACATCCAAAAAACCCCGAACTTTGGAATGCAATTTATTTCACATTTCCATATTAGTCTTCTGGGACATGTGTAAGAAGTGTATGCAGTAGATGATGGATTGTAAAAAAAATGTTAACTTTCATAATTATATTCAAAACCAGATAGTTTTGGTTTCATTGCCACTGTAGTCTTGATAATGTCTCTGCATGCTTTATATGCATATTGACATAGATTGCTAGTTGACTTTAGAGAAAGCAACCCATATCAGCTTGACAGCAGAATTTAACAGTCCAGATAATACCCAATATTCTTCAGAAAATCTGTGAAAAAATGCACTGGTCTCAGCCTAGGACAGGCATTCCTTTTAGGTGGAACAAAAGATCCCACAGGGATCAGGAGAGGTAAGAATCCCATCTGCCATTTTGCATGGCAGACAACTATCATGAGGTTTTCAGTGTGAACAAAAATTGAGATCATAAAGATCAACCAGCATACATTCCCTCCTTAAGAAAGCAGAAGAATGCTGGAAATAGTGAGATGAAATTTTATGTTTGCCTAAATGTGACTCCTTGTAAACTTTTAAAATAAAGTTATATTATTTAGTATTAATTATATTATACAATGTAGAAAAACAGAAATGCCAAAGCAAGCATCAGTCTAGGGCAATACTAGGAGGGAGATAAATCTGGCCAGTACAGTATCTTATGAAGAGCAGCGTTCAGTTCATGGTCCTGCTATTGAAAATCCTATCTACATGTACAGCTCTGTTTTCTGAGATTTATATTCAGTGGCTGAAGACATCCTCATAATTGTCTCATTCAGTTGATGGAAAGTGCCCTTTGTGTATGTCTGAATATGCTTATTCAAACCTTGTGTGTAACCTTCATAAAGTTTTGAACTTAAAATCTCCCCTGATTTCAATTCTTGGTTTCAGCTTTGAGATTAAATTGTAGCTTGATGTATACTTAGCAAGCACAGCTGACATTTGTAATAAATAGAGCGCCTAGTCTGTCTTTCACAGGTCAGCTTGTAGAGAATGCATGACAATGAAAATGACTCACACTTAAATAACATATTTTCAAAGTCTAACTGAACATGAAAGTTGTATTCTGAGGACACTGCACTTGTATAGTACCTCCCACCCTATTAAAGTATAGCATATGTATATGATTCAGAGCAGCATGTGACATTTGATAGAATTCAAGTAACAAAGCAGGTTTTTAAACATTATACAAAAATCTCATCTGCTTATTTAATTTGTTTGATGTGATAGAATCACTTTCACAATGGCATTAGCAGGATTAGAAATTTTCTTAAGGGCACATTCAGAAATGATGTAAAGAGTTTCTAGGTCTACAAGATTTCTAGAAGAAGGACTTATTAAATTATTGGCCCAAATGCTCACAGTATTCAATGCCTTCATATTTGCATATCAAACTAGAAACAGCTGGAACTAATTTGCAAAGATTTTCAGCACCTATAATTCCAGCTACCGTCAGACTGCTAGTGGCTGGCAAACTGAAAATTTAGCTCTATAAATATAATCATCTGATATTTTTGTAGGTCTTGAGTGACCATCAATGAGTCTGCAAAAGTTCCACATCTACTCTGTAACATCCTGGTAGCTTGTTTTGTTGTTCTGTTTTGCTGGTGTGTCCCCATGAGTGAAGTCAAATAATATGTTATGATTTCCAGCTATCACTACAGCCCTGCTCTCCACATACTCTTGAGTGATGCTCAGCATACCTGAGAAAAGTGGAAGCAGTAATGGTTTTCTAATCTAGTCCTAGCACCTGATCTAGAAAGCAGCTGAAAACTCAGCTTTACGATCCTGTACAGCAGCAGCAGGGTTTCTTTCACCTTGTGCGAATCTCAGGTGCTGGGCAACAATTACATTTCCTTTCTCTTCTCACTCTGCTTCAGGGAAGCTGTGCACCCAGCTCTTCCAGCTTCATGATAAACATTTCTCCTTCTGTGCTAAAGATAGCATGCCTGTGTAATGTCTAACAGATGAAGTATAGCTATACATCCCTAAGTATCTGAAACTCATGTACAAAGTATTGTTGACATTTCTACTCCAGGTTTGTGGGGCTTTCTAATCTGACAGTTGTCATTTGTATGTAAACATCTATGAATGTTTTAGTGACCCTGCTTCTTCGATTTGAATGGTAGCTGTGTGTCTGTGAAGAATGAATGCACAATATTTCTGTCATAACTGCTTCAATGTGTCTTAGATAGTACACCATTATTTTTTAAGAAAGGCAAATGGTGCAATTCTGCCTCAGAGGAAAGAGGTTTATTTTATGCTAGGTATGACTACCTACATAGCTGTTTCCTTCAGGCAAAATTGATGGATACATTCTATCCATCAACAAGCCTTTCAACACCAAGACCTATCATTATCCATAGGTTTCCACTCATAGGTAACTATCCCATCTCATTGTGAATCCTTATGGCTGGACACTCAGCCAGGAGGACATTCAGAAGGACCAACGTCTCTTTCTTGTGGTGAGGAGTTAAAGAAACATCAGTAGTGGTATGCTTAGCACAAATATCAGACACTCCTGTAGAAGAAACATAGCAGGGAAAGGAAGCTATCTCTTTCACAAAAAGTTTCATTAGGTTAAAATTGAGCAGACTTTCAAGTAATTCCTATCACTGTTACCTTTTAGTGAAATTCCCTTTGGCTAAAAGAATGATGATTTAACTCTTTCCTCAGAAGATTAAAATTTTATGAGGGGAAAGAAAAAGCTACTAGTTAGCAGGAAAAGTTAAATAATTTCAGGATAATTAATTTTTAAATCCTGATCTACATAATTGGAAAGAATAAAGCAGTACTGTCCCCAGTGCCCAAATCTATTTAAATAATCTTGTTTTAAGCCAGCACTGAAACTATATTAGGTCTTTCATACTTAAGTCTCCACCACAAAGTGCTAGCAGTTCTGTTAATCAGAATCCAAGAGAAAGATGATAAAGTTGTTCAGATCTGCTTGATACTTTATGACTTAAAGCATTTCCTTTGCTAATGGCAAATTTTATTTTGTTTTTGTAGGACTTGGTGTTCAATAAATACATAGACAACACATATAAAATTTAATGAGCCTACCATGTTTAATAATTAAAATGTATAACAAAACAGTTTGAGAATTCTCCCAGAGATCATTCCTGCTACATCCTGAAGCAGGAGATCAGAAAAAATCCAAATACTAAGTGTCCTTTTCTCCTACTTTTGTTCAGAGGTTCACTTAAAATAGGGAGCTACATCTGGCTTGAATTTTCCATCTGAAGCTATATTAAACAACTTTTTCTCTTGAGATCTACAAAAGAAACCATGTTTCCCACACACGGCCCTCCTTCCCTGTTATCAGCAACAAATCTCTGATCCTTAGAAGTTTTATCTATCTCTATATAAAGAAATACAGCTAATGGACCCTGATTCTGATTCTCTGGCTGTGGCTGAACTGCATGTCCTCCACAGAAAGATCTGCATGTGCTTGTGTTGCCCTGCCTGAGACAACTTGAGCCTGTACAATGATCACTCTGATTGATAATCCTACATTTCTGTTCTAAGATTGATCTCCATAAGTGTTTTCTTACCAGAACATAGGGTGATTGTGTTTTGATATGATGCTGCTATTTGCAGAGAACCAATATTCCCTTGAAACCTTCTAACTGTACTCATAACAAAGGTGTTAAGCAGTGGGCATCTCCTTTCAAAGGGACGATATTCAGAGACCCCACTGCTAATTCAAAGGTGACCTAAAGAGCCACCAGGCAGTGTGAATTTACTATTGGAGGTTCAGAAACTCCATTACCATGTATTCTTCATGGAGTCATTTACTAAGTAAAAATCCCCAGCAGAACCTGATACAGCTTGTGTGCTATAAGACTGTGATCTTCACATCACACACCCTCATACTTTCAGCTGGGAGATCAGATGGTCAGAGGTGCTTGGATGTCAAAAACCTGCATTATAGTCAGACCTGATAAATATCTAGCCACAGTATAATCAGACCGTCTATATCCATTCTTGTGAAAGGAGACCACTGGAAATTCCTATTCTCTAATAACTTCCTTTAAAAATCAGTCCAATTCTTTCACCATCTACCATAAAGCCAGGCAGATCAGTATGTTTCAACGCAATCTAGCTATCATTATGGTATAGTATTCCACACCGCAAAACAACTTTCTTGAAAGAAATAACATCTGGATGCCAAATCTGACCCTTCATCTAATAATAATAATAAAAAAATAAAAATTAAAAAAAACAACAAACCCAACCCACAAAAAATAAACCACAAAAATAAGTGGCAAACAAACAAATAACCTTCAGGAATCCCCAGTTATAAGGGCTGAGGGTGGACAATAATCTGTACTCACAGAAAAAAATCTGGAAACTAAGACTCCATAGATCACACCTCAGATGACAAGACACTGTTTTAAATTTCACTCCTTCTTATTCCATATCTGTAATTAGGTATTTTAACACACTCAGAAGCATTTTGTCAGGCTAGCCTTATCACTATAGCTTCTATTTTCAACCTATAGTCAGACTCTGATGAATCTGTTGACTGCTTGTAAAAGATCCTAAAAGGTAGCTAAGAGAACATTCTTTTATGATAAGTAATAACTTGCAAATAGGAAATTCCCTAAAGGAGATAACCACTGGAAAATATGGAAGTCTGTAAACTCAAAGCATTAAAATGCTGAAGAGCCGTTCAAAAGCCTATAAATGGTTTAATGTGTTTTGCATATTACACGTAATACTACTACTACTACTACTAATATTATTAATAATAATACTTATTACCATCGTCATTATTATTATCATCACCATCATCAACAACAACAAAAACAGTAGCTATAAAGATAAATTGGATAAGCAAAAAAATCTTAAACTGGTATTATGTAGCCAATCTTGATCAGTTTTAATGAGATCATTCTGATTAACGTAAGCTTGGCATCTAGTATTTCATCTCTCCTTGTGCCAGGAAAGGTTCTTGCCTGTGCAAGCCAGATGTGTTTGTGTTTGGACTCAGACCCTGAGCTGTTCATCAAAAGAGGCTCATTATTTCTACATAATTGCTCAGATGGCTATAAATGTAGCACCATAATACAAAACCTAAAACTGTTACAGGATTTTTCAGACTTAACTCTTCAATGGATATTTAAATTCTTAGACACTTGGTGTCTGTGTTATTGATTTTAATTAGAATATAGGCCCACACCTGAAGCTGTGATCCCAAAAGGCCCCTACTGAATTGCCATATAACTGCAGAAGCACATAAATGCTATCGGTCTCTTGCTCTGTTTTGTTGAAATTGTTCAGAGCTGTCTTTAGCATTTTTCTCAGAAATACCAAAGTTTCAATAGCGCTTAGTAGGGCAATTCATTAGTGAGCTTGTTTTGGGTTCCCAGACTAGCTGTTGCTCTTCCTCATACCCTTCTGAGTTTCTGTTGTGCAAGGTATGCTCTGAAACTGACAGCTGATACTCCCATACCATAAGACATACTGAAAGCATCTCCAGACCCTCCACTTGGAAGGATATCTATGAATTGACAAAATAAGACGTTTTAGGCTTCAGAGAAAAAAGCAAGAACAAGAGTGAATATGAGCCTGTTCCCAGATTGACAAGGGAACAAAAGGAAGTAAAATTAAGTTGTAGAAAACAATGGAAGGAAAAGGAAAAATAATTCCAGAAAA
Source organism: Falco cherrug (assembly GCF_023634085.1). Classification (NCBI taxonomy): domain Eukaryota; kingdom Metazoa; phylum Chordata; class Aves; order Falconiformes; family Falconidae; genus Falco; species Falco cherrug. The sequence goes on from NC_073699.1 coordinate 80,241,408, forward strand.
ATGTTTATATGGAAAGCCCAGACTGTTGGCCAAGTGCCAAATGGAAAAGTGGATTAAGACAGGAAAAGAATAAGAAAGGAAATACAATATGAACTATGAAATGGATATTTTCCTACCAGAAGAAAGTATACAGAACAGGGGAACATCTTTAATTCTGGTTCTAGCTATGCCACTAGTCGATCTGCTAACCAAAAAAATCATAAAGAGTGCACCTTATGCTTAATTTTCTCATCTGGATAAAAAAAAGTAAACCAGACACTTCATCACAGAAAAACTGAAAATAAAAATATTTTTTTTAGATATAAATGAAATCATTAATATCTAAGGGAAAGCCCCCGTGATGTCTGATACTTACACCCAGACAGAACTGGTAAGGAAGGAGGCATTAGCAAAGATGGAAGAGTGTAGGGAATAAGTGTCCAGAAACTTCTTCTGCTGAAAAGGTAAACACCTACCTCAGTTGTGCACAGGTTGATGAGATATTGTACACATGGCTGAGATGGAGGAAACAGTTAAAAGACTGCACAGTATTGAAGGTAACTTATTCCAGAGGAAAGACTTAAAAGCATCCTGTAAAATGTCAAGAAATACATATTCTAAAACATAGGATATTTATCGAATTCTCCTTTGCATTGTAAAGAATATACAGAAGATCTATCAGGACCTTCTATTCTACCTTTCACAACAAGGTAGTTAAGAAACATAAAAATAGAAAATGCAACAATGCATGAAGCAAAAATGCTTCATGCAAAACTTCTGTACCTCTGACCATTGCTGCCGTGAGATGCCTTGATACAGGGTTCTACAGATGCTACAGGTTCAAAAATGGATTGAACAAAAGGATCTGTCTAGCGCTACTAATTACAAAGATACGACACCAGGAAATCCCCGAGCAATGTGAGTGAAGCATCACTACACATAGCCTAGCATCTTTCTTGGGCATCCACTGTTCCCAGCTGTCAGAGACAGGTTACTAGGTCTTTGGTCTGTCCCATGAAGGCAGTTTCTACATTTCTATGTCGTGCCCTGTACTTTCTCTTTTTTATTGCAACCTTTCAGAGGGGAATGGGGAGTAACGATAACTGCTGGCAGTACTCCAGAGACAAGTGCATTATATTTTATATGGAGATCTGGGGAACTACAGGCCTGTCAGCCTGACCTTGGTGCTGGGGAAGCTGGGTTATGGAGCAGGTCACCCTGAGACCATCATGCAGCAAGTGTAGGATGACCGAGGGATCAGGCGCAGCCCGCGTGGGTTTAAGAAAGGCAAGTCCTGCATAAAGAACCTTTCTATGACAAGGTGACACGCCTGGTGGATGAGGGAAAGGCTGTGGATGTTGTCTACCTGGACCTTAGTAAAGCTTTTGACAACATCTCCCACAGCATTCTCCTGGAGAAACTGGCTGCTCATGTCTTGGATGGGTGTACTCTACACTGGGTAAAAAGCTGGCTGGGCAGCCAAGCCCAACCCACGGTAGTAAATGGAGTTACATCCAGCTGGCAACCAGTCACAAGTGGTGTTCCCCAGGGCTCAGTATTGGGTCCAGTCCTGTCTAATATCTTTACCAATGACCTCGATGAGGGGACCAAGTGCCTCCCTCAGTCAGTTTGCTGATGACACCGAGTTCAGTGGGAGTGTTGATCTGTTTTGAGGGTAGGAAGGCTCTGCAGAGGGATCTGGACAGGCTGGACTGATGGGTGGAGGCCAGTTGTATGAGGTTCAACAAGGAGAAGTGCTGGGTCCTGCACTTGGGTCATGACAACCCCACGCAATGCTACAGGCTTGGGGAAGAATGGCTGGAAAGCTGCCTGATGGAAAAGGCCCTGGGGGTGCTGGCTGACAGCCGGCTGAACGTGAGCCAGCAGTGTGCCCAGGTGGCCAAGAAGGCCAACAGCACCCCGGCTGGTATCTGAAACAGTGTGGCCAGCAGGACTAGGGAAGTGATTGTCCTTCTATACTTGGCACTGGTGAGGCCACACTTCAGATACTCTGTTCAGGTCAGGAGGGATGTAGAGGTGCTGGAGCGCGTCCAGAGAAGGGCAACAAGGTTGGTGAAGAAGGGTCTGGAGCACAAGTCTTATAAGGAGTGGCTGAAGGAACTGGGGTTGTTTAGCCTGGAGAGGAGGAGACTCAGGGGGGACCTTATCACTCTCTACAACTACCAGGAAGGAAGTTGTAGGCACGTGGAGGTAGGTCTCTTCTCCCAGATAAAAAGCGACAGGACATGAGGAAATGGCCTCAAGTTACACCAGGGCAGGTTTAGATTGGATATTTAGTAACAATTTCTTCACTAGAAGGCTACTGAAGCTTTGGAACAGGCTGCCCAGGGAAGTGGTAGAGCCACCATCTCTGGAGGTATTAAAAAACCTGTAGATGTGGTGGTAAGTGACGTGGTTTAGTGGTGGGCTTGGCAGTCCTGGGTTATCAGCTTGACTTCATGATTTCAAAGGTCTTTTCCAACCTAAATGATTCTATGATTCTGTGGTAATGATTGTTCAGTTTTCTTTCCTATTCCTTCATTAATCATTTCTAGATTTACCTACATGGCATCACTAAGCAAATAATAAAAAAATTTAACAGAATTATCCACAACTTCAATGTTCTTCCTCGCAATGATTCCTCTCATGCCTGCATTATTAACATTTACACATGTTGAATTCCTAAACCATTCTTAAATTCAGTTAATCTGTATATTGAAATTCTTCTGTGACTCTTAATTGTTACTGCCCTCAATAATTTTGTATCATAGGTTTTTTTCACCATAGTTTTTATCTTCCTTTCCAGATGCTGCATGCATATACTGAATTCTGTTACAGATTCCTGATGCATCTGGTCACAAAACCTGACCTCCTTATCGATATCACTTTTCCCTTTTCTTGTGGACAGTTACTAGCATACAACAGAAGCACACAACAAATTCATTAGCCCAGAGGCCTGTAATGACGGAACAACTTGAACGTTCCTGGAGCTCCTTTAAAAGATGCATACTGTATTACTAATCTTCCAACTCTCTGACGTCAAGGCTAGCTTAGATGGCATAGTAATGCCAGAGTAACTAGTTCAGCAATTCCTTACTTTGATTCTTTTAAAACCTTGGGGTGAACCCTTGAAGCAGGCTGCTACATCTAGTCTAATCATTTCCTCTATGGTCTCTGACACTTCTGCGCAAAATTCATGTTGCCAGATTAGTCGTGTAAAAAAAAGCCCACAACACACAAATGAAAGCAAAAAACCCAAACACAGAAAAAGAGGCGCTGGCATGGTGTAAGAGTTGGTCCAAAGGGAACGGTATTGTCTCAACATTGCCAAGAGAGACTTGGAGTTGGAATGTGGTCCTCACGAGCACCAAGGCACAAAGACCCTGGGGGTGGTATGAGGAGTACTATGCCGCTCCCTGCCACCTGGGACTAAAAGGAACAACTACACCGTGGGAAAGAGAACTGCATGGTATGAGGAGTACTATGCCATTTCCTACTACCTGGGATTGAAAGGAACAATTACGATAAGGCCGCATAGGCGCTGTCCAGAAGATGGATCACAACCACTATCGTAGCAACAAACCAGAAACCTTGAACTTCAGGTGAACTTTCTTCATTATAATACCATTATAATACAAAAACACACCTCCTGGTCTGAAGCTACCCGCCTCTAAGGCAAACCACGCCTCGGGCACTCCTCTTTGGACACGCGTGGTAACCTTGCTCGAGAAGGCGGAGACTGGCAACAATCCATGGGCCAGAGAAGGAGCAAGGTGTGTCGCTTGGCATAAAAGATGGCTCCTGAGCAACCAAACTTTGAAGATCTTCCCCACCAAGGATCACGGCGATCGATCGGGAGGACCGGCGGGACGCTGCCTGCACCTGGGACCATAGGGACGCCTTGGACCCATGCTGGTAGCTGTAATCCTCTTTCTTTTTCTTTTTACTTCACCTTTCCTTCCCTTCCTGTCACTCTATCTATCGCAAGCCGCTTTACGGGCAAACAATAAAGGTGCACTGTTTGAACAAAGCATAACCCCTTGGCGTGGTAGCCTTGATTTTTTTTGCGCTTCGAGATCATAGTAAACAAGCCATCACGAGTCCACTCAGTGGACCGTGACACACGGTAACCACCGCCTTCAAAGACTCTGCTTGTATGATTGACCTCTTTTCAAGCAAAAACGGTAATTTTCTATTACACCACCAAGAACTTCTCTGAGTGGACTACTGATTTAATCTCCACCAGTTTTCACACAGGAAAAAAAGTTAGCTAAGCATTTTATAGCAAATGAAAAAAACGATGTATAGAAATATAAAGGCTAAACGCACCAACCGAAACATACTTCTCTTTGTCTGTAAGAGCACGTCTTTACTCTTACACGTTTTCCTCACTTAGCTTTCACTCATAACATTTACCTTTTTGATATGAAAATAATCATATATGAAAATGTGAATAGATGCAGTATAGAAGGAGTTACGTAACGTTCCCCTGGAAAAAATCACATTGTCTTACTCTGATCATTTTACAAAGTCATTTGACTATAGACTTTCTCGGTACTTCCATCTGGCAGAACGTCTGATGCTCTGTCGCCTCTCAGCCACTGTGGAGCGTGAGGGGCCATGCCACTTGCAGGGCATCAGGTCGGTGGTGGGGGGTCACTGAGGACTCCCGACCCTCCTGGAACAGGAGTCTGGTCAAGGGCACTCCGGTCACGGGATGAGGAGGGGGCTGGAGCCCAAGGCTCAGGAGGGGAGGTGGAGGGCAGTCCCTGTGCCAAGGGGCAGCCTTCCTCTCGGGCAAGGAACATGGCAGGCGGAGTGAGACCCACCAAAGGGGCCCTCAGCCTCCACCACACCCCTCCTCCTCCCACTTTTGGGCATCTTTCAGGCCACAGGCCGCTATGCCCAATACTGCCATATTTGGCCACACGCATTGGCCACAGTCACAACCACCATCACAATGGCCCTCTGATGTCATAGGCCACCACAGTGGCTTGGGACCTATAAAAACCGGGCCCCCTCTGCAGCTGGCCCACAGTTGCTCGAGCTTCAAGGCCCTCAGACACCAAGCATGAGTGGAAGGAGGGGGAGCCTGAATAGCCAGGCAGATGGCTGCCCACCCTTACATGGGGCACCACAGAGGCAGGTGCGACAAGCGCCAAAGAGGAAGGCAGCTCCCAGCAGCCAGCAGGACAGCAGTCAGTGCAAGAGGAGGAAGGCAGTCACACCTCCTGCCGTATGCAACAGCGACCGTGCTTCTTTCACCGACAGCATGCAACGCTCGACTGTAGACGCACAAGGGACGAGCGTGAAGCCCGGGCCTGTACACTTGCCCGGGAGCAGCCCCCAAAGCCAGGCAGATGGCTGCCCACCTTTACGTGGGATGCCACAGAGGCGGGTACCGCAAGCGCCAAAGAGGAAGGCACTTCCAAGGAGAAGGAGGAAGAGGCTGCAGAGGAGGAACGGCAATAAAGTCACACGTCCTGCCGCGAGGGACAGCGGCCTCGATTCACTGATCGATGCTATGCAGCGCTTGACTATAGGCCCACCAGGGAGGAGCGTGAAGCCTGGGCCTGTATGTTTGCCATGGAACCGCCCCAGTAGCCAGGCAGATGGCTGCCCACCCTTACATGGGGCACCACAGAGGCAGGTGCGACAAGCGCCAAAGAGGAAGGCAGCTCCCAGCAGCCAGCAGGACAGCAGTCAGTGCAAGAGGAGGAAGGCAGTCACACCTCCTGCCGTATGCAACAGCGACCGTGCTTCTTTCACCGACAGCATGCAACGCTCGACTGTAGACGCACAAGGGACGAGCGTGAAGCCCGGGCCTGTACACTTGCCTGGGAGCAGCCCCCAAAGCCAGGCAGATGGCTGCCCACCTTTACATGGGACGCCACAGAGGCAGGCACCGCAAGCTTCAAAGAGGAAGGCAGCTCCCAGCAGCCAGCAGGACAGCAGTCAGTGCAAGAGGAGGAAGACAGTCACACCTCCTGCCGTATGCAACAGCGACCGTGCTGCAGGTACCGCAAGCGCCAAAGAGGAAGGTACTTCCAAGGAGAAGGAGGAAGAGGCTATAGAGGAGGGACGGCAATAAAGTCACACATCCTGCTGTGAGCGACAGTGACCTCGGTTCACTGATCGATGCTATGCCGCGCTTGACTATAGGCCCACCAGGGAGGAGCGTGAAGCCCGGGCCTTTACACTTGCCAGGGAGCAGCCCCAGTAGCCACAGATGGCAGTCATTGAAAGAGAAGGAGAGGATTAGAAGGAGAAGTAGGAGGAACATCCCGCCTCATGCCATGAGAGCAATGGCCCTTGCTCATGCGACTGACATCGTCCAGCGTGCAGCTGTGGCCACACAGGGGAACAGCACGGGGCTGTGGTGTGTCCATCTGCTGAGGCACGGTGTGAGGCCCAGGCATGGCAGCCCACCACAGGACAATGTGGAGCCCACGCAGACTGATCCACCTCAAGAAGGATCATCGATGGCAGTGGGTCCACCTGCCACAGCGATCGCCGGGCAGCATCCCAGCCACCCAGGCTCCTTTGTGTGAGTTGGCTCCAACAGCACCCCAGGAGCGCCTGGCCGGCTCCGTACCTGCAGCTCAGCCTCCGCACCTTCATGACTGGACAATAAACAACAACAAAAGAATAAAACTGCTGTCGTCCTCTCTTGTTTGGCACTTTGGAGGCTGCCTCTGCACTCCTGGGCTCCTCCTGGTTTCTGACTTGGAGTAGGAGGCTCTTTCTAGAAACCTTCTGTTTCCATGCCCACCGTCCTGCTGTCCTGCTTTGGTGGGGCCTTACATTCCGGGGATTTTTAGGCTGCCTGATGTCAGTGGTCTGACAGCAGGGTTTTGGGCTTTTTTTTTTTTTTTTTTTTCCAAATGGAGTACAACTACCACCAAGAAAGCCACTGAACCCTAGGAATTTCTTGTTTCCAAAGATGCTAACCTGTTAAGAGTCGCGCATGGTAGTTTTTGAAAAGAAACTTGCTTGCATAGGAATCGCCATGTAAAAACGCAGTAGTCTCTTGCCTGGACTTTTACATTCTGCCTGTACCTCAGACCTAAAGTTCTTTCATGTTTAATGTTCATTGTTTCTTGCATTCCTCTCAGGGAGGCGTCAGCGAGCGTCTGTGTGTTGCCTCATTCCCAAAGTGTGGTGTGTTCTCATTTAATCTGGGATAGAGTTAATTTTCTTCTAGGTCACTAGTACAGTGCTGTGTTTTTGATTTGGTGTGGGAATAGTCTGGTGGGGGCCTCTTTCATTTCCCAGGCCTTGCCAGTGGGAGAGCTGAAGGGGCACAGGACAGTGGGAGAGGCCACAGCCAGGTTGGCTAGCCAGAGAGGTATGCCATACCATGGGACATTATGCTTGGCATATAAAGTGGGGTGGGCTTGGCCAGGCTCACCAATCGTTGCTCAGGGTCTGTCTGGGCATTGGTCAGCAAGCGGTAAGCGGATGCAATGTGCGTCACTAATTTGCTTTCCTCCCTTGCCTTTGGATTTCTTTCCTCTGGTCTCCTCCCTCCCTTTCGTTTTAGATGGTATTAATATTTTTCTTTGTTTCTCATTTTATTTCAATTTTTGGGTTTTTTTACTCTCAACCGCCAAGTTTTACATTCCTTTCTGATTCTCCTTCCCCCCCGCCTGGGTGAGGGGGGCATGAGTGAGTGGCTGCGTGGTACTTAATTACTGTGTGACGATCGGGTTTGAGAGGAGACCTGCAGAGGACTTAGGGGTACTGGTGTATGAAAAGGTGGTCACGAGCCAGCAATGTGCACTTGCATTCCAGAAAGCTAACCATATCCTGGGATGCATAAAAAGCGCGGCTAGCAGGTTGAGGCAGGTAATTCTCCCCTTCTACTCCACTTTTGTGACAAAGCCCACCTGGAGTACTGCACCCAGTCCTGGGGTCCCTAGTCAAAGCACTGACATGTCAAGAGGAAATCCAGAGGAGGGCCACAGATGTGATCAGAGGGCTGGAACACCTCTCCTATGAGGAAAGGCTGGGAGAGGTGGGGTTGTTCAGCCTGGAGAAGATGAGAGTGTGAGGACACCTTACTATGGCCTTCAAATACTTGAAGTGAGCTTGTAAGAAAGGTGGAGAGAGACTTTTTAACAGGGCCTGTAGCAAAGGACAACAGCTTACTGTTCCAAATTGAAAGACAGTAGGTTTAGATGAGATATAAGGAAGAAATTTTTTTTATTATTAGGTTGGTGAGACACGGGAACAGGCTGCCCAGAGGAGGTGTGGATTCCCCATACCTGGAAGCATTGAAGGTCAGGTTAGATGGGGCTTTAAGCGACCTAATCTAGTAGAGTATGTCCCTGCCCTTGGCAGGGAGATTGGAACTAGGTGATCTTTAAAGGTCCCTTTGAAGCCAAACCATTCTATCATTCCATGACTAGAATCACTAACCGTATCGAACGGACCAATAAGAAGTGAACACATAGCAAACCTCATCAAGTTACATGCAAGGGTTTACATCAGAAGGCTGTTACTGGAAAGCGGAATACTTAAAAAGCAATTCCGCTGTTGCTCACACAACCAGTCCGTTTCAGCCCCTTGATGTTTCTGCACTGGACTCCAAATGAGGCAAGATTAACAAGGGGAAAAAAATTACATAGGGCCATGCAATCCACAATCAGACTGCAGATGTGGAAAAGAGGCACAGGAAGCACGTGCAGATGATTGTAAACTCAGTTGTAGATTTTGAGTGCTGAAAATTACAACAGAAATGTTCTTGTAATATAATCATTAAAAAAAAAACCCCCAATATTCTTATGATTGATTTTTTGTTTCCTTCAGGCTTAAGGAAGACAGCCACCAAAATCTGACAGCATTGTGTACAACTGCAGCTGCAGAAACCACTACCTCCAGGCTTCAGTCACACGTCAGCATTTCCAGTACTGAAGTAGCCACTACAGTTGCAGGTTTGGGTGCTGCATCATCATCTGTTATTGCCTTGGTAGCAGCACAACCTGGATTTTTCAGGCGTTCATCAGTTTTTGACATACTACACATCCCTAATAAGGGTAAATGAAAGGGAAACCTAAATTGTACCGCTGTAGAGGAATGAAATTTTCCAGAAGAATTAAAAAAGTGCTTCTGCATCCCAAGGCCTTTCCACTTGAAGAATAGGATAAGCTGTATTTCATACACACAATAGCAGTGTGTAACTTTTTCCAGAGGAAACACTTAAAAGCATCCTGTAAAATGTCAAGAAATACATACTCTAAAACCACTGTCGTAGCAACAAACCAGAAACCTTGAACTTCAGGTGAACTTTCTTCATTATAATACCATTATAATACAAAAACACACCTCCTGGTCTGAAGCTACCCGCCTCTAAGGCAAACCACGCCTCGGGCACTCCTCTTTGGACATGCGTGGTAACCTTGCTCGAGAAGGCGGAGACTGGCAACAATCCATGGGCCAGAGGAGGAGCAAGGTGTGTCGCTTGGCATAAAAGATGGCTCCTGAGCAACCAAACTTTGAAGATCTTCCCCACCAAGGATCACGGCGATCGATCGGGAGGACCGGCGGGACGCTGCCTGCACCTGGGACCATAGGGACGCCTTGGACCCATGCTGGTAGCTGTAATCCTCTTTCTTTTTCTTTTTACTTCACCTTTCCTTCCCTTCCTGTCACTCTATCTATCGCAAGCCGCTTTACGGGCAAACAATAAAGGTGCACTGTTTGAACAAAGCATAACCCCTTGGCGTGGTAGCCTTGATTTTTTTTGCGCTTCGAGATCATAGTAAACAAGCCATCACGAGTCCACTCAGTGGACCGTGACACACGGTAACCACCGCCTTCAAAGACTCTGCTTGTATGATTGACCTCTTTTCAAGCAAAAACGGTAATTTTCTATTACACCACCAAGAACTTCTCTGAGTGGACTACTGATTTAATCTCCACCAGTTTTCACACAGGAAAAAAAGTTAGCTAAGCATTTTATAGCAAATGAAAAAAACGATGCATAGAAATATAAAGGCTAAACGCACCAACCGAAACATACTTCTCTTTGTCTGTAAGAGCACGTCTTTACTCTTACACGTTTTCCTCACTTAGCTTTCACTCATAACATTTACCTTTTTGATATGAAAATAATCATATATGAAAATGTGAATAGATGCAGTATAGAAGGAGTTACGTAACGTTCCCCTGGAAAAAATCACATTGTCTTACTCTGATCATTTTACAAAGTCATTTGACTATAGACTTTCTCGGTACTTCCATCTGGCAGAACGTCTGATGCTCTGTCGCCTCTCAGCCACTGTGGAGCGTGAGGGGCCATGCCACTTGCAGGGCATCAGGTCGGTGGTGGGGGGTCACTGAGGACTCCCGACCCTCCTGGAACAGGAGCCTGGTCAAGGGCACTCCGGTCACGGGATGAGGAGGGGGCTGGAGCCCAAGGCTCAGGAGGGGAGGTGGAGGGCAGTCCCTGTGCCAAGGGGCAGCCTTCCTCTCGGGCAAGGAACATGGCAGGCGGAGTGAGACCCACCAAAGGGGCCCTCAGCCTCCACCACACCCCTCCTCCTCCCACTTTTGGGCATCTTTCAGGCCACAGGCCGCTATGCCCAATACTGCCATATTTGGCCACACGCATTGGCCACAGTCACAACCACCATCACAATGGCCCTCTGATGTCATAGGCCACCACAGTGGCTTGGGACCTATAAAAACCGGGCCCCCTCTGCAGCTGGCCCACAGTTGCTCGAGCTTCAAGGCCCTCAGACACCAAGCATGAGTGGAAGGAGGGGGAGCCTGAATAGCCAGGCAGATGGCTGCCCACCCTTACATGGGGCACCACAGAGGCAGGTGCGACAAGCGCCAAAGAGGAAGGCAGCTCCCAGCAGCCAGCAGGACAGCAGTCAGTGCAAGAGGAGGAAGGCAGTCACACCTCCTGCCGTATGCAACAGCGACCGTGCTTCTTTCACCGACAGCATGCAACGCTCGACTGTAGACGCACAAGGGACGAGCGTGAAGCCCGGGCCTGTACACTTGCCCGGGAGCAGCCCCCAAAGCCAGGCAGATGGCTGCCCACCTTTACGTGGGACGCCACAGAGGCGGGTACCGCAAGCGCCAAAGAGGAAGGCACTTCCAAGGAGAAGGAGGAAGAGGCTGCAGAGGAGGAACGGCAATAAAGTCACACGTCCTGCCGCGAGGGACAGCGGCCTCGATTCACTGATCGATGCTATGCAGCGCTTGACTATAGGCCCACCAGGGAGGAGCGTGAAGCCTGGGCCTGTATGTTTGCCATGGAACCGCCCCAGTAGCCAGGCAGATGGCTGCCCACCCTTACATGGGGCACCACAGAGGCAGGTGCGACAAGCGCCAAAGAGGAAGGCAGCTCCCAGCAGCCAGCAGGACAGCAGTCAGTGCAAGAGGAGGAAGGCAGTCACACCTCCTGCCGTATGCAACAGCGACCGTGCTTCTTTCACCGACAGCATGCAACGCTCGACTGTAGACGCACAAGGGACGAGCGTGAAGCCCGGGCCTGTACACTTGCCTGGGAGCAGCCCCCAAAGCCAGGCAGATGGCTGCCCACCTTTACATGGGACGCCACAGAGGCAGGCACCGCAAGCTTCAAAGAGGAAGGCAGCTCCCAGCAGCCAGCAGGACAGCAGTCAGTGCAAGAGGAGGAAGACAGTCACACCTCCTGCCGTATGCAACAGCGACCGTGCTGCAGGTACCGCAAGCGCCAAAGAGGAAGGTACTTCCAAGGAGAAGGAGGAAGAGGCTATAGAGGAGGGACGGCAATAAAGTCACACATCCTGCTGTGAGCGACAGTGACCTCGATTCACTGATCGATGCTATGCCGCGCTTGACTATAGGCCCACCAGGGAGGAGCGTGAAGCCCGGGCCTTTACACTTGCCAGGGAGCAGCCCCAGTAGCCACAGATGGCAGTCATTGAAAGAGAAGGAGAGGATTAGAAGGAGAAGTAGGAGGAACATCCCGCCTCATGCCATGAGAGCAATGGCCCTTGCTCATGCGACTGACATCGTCCAGCGTGCAGCTGTGGCCACACAGGGGAACAGCACGGGGCTGTGGTGTGTCCATCTGCTGAGGCACGGTGTGAGGCCCAGGCATGGCAGCCCACCACAGGACAATGCGGAGCCCACGCAGACTGATCCACCTCAAGAAGGATCATCGATGGCAGTGGGTCCACCTGCCACAGCGATCGCCGGGCAGCATCCCAGCCACCCAGGCTCCTTTGTGTGAGTTGGCTCCAACAGCACCCCAGGAGCGCCTGGCCGGCTCCGTACCTGCAGCTCAGCCTCCGCACCTTCATGACTGGACAATAAACAACAACAAAAGAATAAAACTGCTGTCGTCCTCTCTTGTTTGGCACTTTGGAGGCTGCCTCTGCACTCCTGGGCTCCTCCTGGTTTCTGACTTGGAGTAGGAGGCTCTTTCTAGAAACCTTCTGTTTCCATGCCCACCGTCCTGCTGTCCTGCTTTGGTGGGGCCTTACATTCCGGGGATTTTTAGGCTGCCTGATGTCAGTGGTTTGACAGCAGGGTTTTGGGCTTTTTTTTTTTTTTTTTTTTCCAAATGGAGTACAACTACCACCAAGAAAGCCACTGAACCCTAGGAATTTCTTGTTTCCAAAGATGCTAACCTGTTAAGAGTCGCGCATGGTAGTTTTTGAAAAGAAACTTGCTTGCATAGGAATCGCCATGTAAAAACGCAGTAGTCTCTTGCCTGGACTTTTACATTCTGCCTGTACCTCAGACCTAAAGTTCTTTCATGTTTAATGTTCATTGTTTCTTGCATTCCTCTCAGGGAGGCGTCAGCGAGCGTCTGTGTGTTGCCTCATTCCCAAAGTGTGGTGTGTTCTCATTTAATCTGGGATAGAGTTAATTTTCTTCTAGGTCACTAGTACAGTGTTGTGTTTTTGATTTGGTGTGGGAATAGTCTGGTGGGGGCCTCTTTCATTTCCCAGGCCTTGCCAGTGGGAGAGCTGAAGGGGCACAGGACAGCGGGAGAGGCCACAGCCAGGTTGGCTAGCCAGAGAGGTATGCCATACCATGGGACATTATGCTTGGCATATAAAGCGGGGTGGGCTTGGCCAGGCTCACCAATCGTTGCTCAGGGTCTGTCTGGGCATTGGTCAGCAAGCGGTAAGCGGATGCAATGTGCGTCACTAATTTGCTTTCCTCCCTTGCCTTTGGATTTCTTTCCTCTGGTCTCCTCCCTCCCTTTCGTTTTAGATGGTATTAATATTTTTCTTTGTTTCTCATTTTATTTCAATTTTTGGGTTTTTTTACTCTCAACCGCCAAGTTTTACATTCCTTTCTGATTCTCCTTCCCCCCCGCCTGGGTGAGGGGGGCATGAGTGAGTGGCTGCGTGGTACTTAATTACTGGCTGGGATTAAACCACAACAGGGTTATATCATGAAAATGACGTGTTACAGTTTATGTGCTTGAGGAATATATGTAATACAGAGGAATCCTGACAGACTTGAGAAGTAGGCCAATGTAAACCCCATGAGGTTCAACAAGACTATATGCAAGTTTTTGTACCTGTGTGGGCAATCTCCAGTATCAGTACAGGTTGTGTGACGATCGGGTTTGAGAGGAGACCTGCAGAGGACTTAGGGGTACTGGTGTATGAAAAGGTGGTCACGAGCCAGCAATGTGCACTTGCATTCCAGAAAGCTAACCATATCCTGGGATGCATAAAAAGCGCGGCTAGCAGGTTGAGGCAGGTAATTCTCCCCTTCTACTCCACTTTTGTGACAAAGCCCACCTGGAGTACTGCACCCAGTCCTGGGGTCCCTAGTCAAAGCACTGACATGTCAAGAGGAAATCCAGAGGAGGGCCACAGATGTGATCAGAGGGCTGGAACACCTCTCCTATGAGGAAAGGCTGGGAGAGGTGGGGTTGTTCAGCCTGGAGAAGATGAGAGTGTGAGGACACCTTACTATGGCCTTCAAATACTTGAAGTGAGCTTGTAAGAAAGGTGGAGAGAGACTTTTTAACAGGGCCTGTAGCAAAGGACAACAGCTTACTGTTCCAAATTGAAAGACAGTAGGTTTAGATGAGATATAAGGAAGAAATTTTTTTTATTATTAGGTTGGTGAGACACGGGAACAGGCTGCCCAGAGGAGGTGTGGATTCCCCATACCTGGAAGCATTGAAGGTCAGGTTAGATGGGGCTTTAAGCGACCTAATCTAGTAGAGTATGTCCCTGCCCTTGGCAGGGAGATTGGAACTAGGTGATCTTTAAAGGTCCCTTTGAAGCCAAACCATTCTATCATTCCATGACTAGAATCACTAACCGTATCGAACGGACCAATAAGAAGTGAACACATAGCAAACCTCATCAAGTTACATGCAAGGGTTTACATCAGAAGGCTGTTACTGGAAAGCGGAATACTTAAAAAGCAATTCCGCTGTTGCTCACACAACCAGTCCGTTTCAGCCCCTTGATGTTTCTGCACTGGACTCCAAATGAGGCAAGATTAACAAGGGGAAAAAAATTACATAGGGCCATGCAATCCACAATCAGACTGCAGATGTGGAAAAGAGGCACAGGAAGCACGTGCAGATGATTGTAAACTCAGTTGTAGATTTTGAGTGCTGAAAATTACAACAGAAATGTTCTTGTAATATAATCATTAAAAAAAAAAAACAATATTCTTATGATTGATTTTTTGTTTCCTTCAGGCTTAAGGAAGACAGCCACCAAAATCTGACAGCATTGTGTACAACTGCAGCTGCAGAAACCACTACCTCCAGGCTTCAGTCACACGTCAGCATTTCCAGTACTGAAGTAGCCACTACAGTTGCAGGTTTGGGTGCTGCATCATCATCTGTTATTGCCTTGGTAGCAGCACAACCTGGATTTTTCAGGCGTTCATCAGTTTTTGACATACTACACATCCCTAATAAGGGTAAATGAAAGGGAAACCTAAATTGTACCGCTGTAGAGGAATGAAATTTTCCAGAAGAATTAAAAAAGTGCTTCTGCATCCCAAGGCCTTTCCACTTGAAGAATAGGATAAGCTGTATTTCATGCACACAATAGCAGTGTGTAACTTTTTCCAGAGGAAACACTTAAAAGCATCCTGTAAAATGTCAAGAAATACATACTCTAAAACCACTGTCGTAGCAACAAACCAGAAACCTTGAACTTCAGGTGAACTTTCTTCATTATAATACCATTATAATACAAAAACACACCTCCTGGTCTGAAGCTACCCGCCTCTAAGGCAAACCACGCCTCGGGCACTCCTCTTTGGACATGCGTGGTAACCTTGCTCGAGAAGGCGGAGACTGGCAACAATCCATGGGCCAGAGGAGGAGCAAGGTGTGTCGCTTGGCATAAAAGATGGCTCCTGAGCAACCAAACTTTGAAGATCTTCCCCACCAAGGATCACGGCGATCGATCGGGAGGACCGGCGGGACGCTGCCTGCACCTGGGACCATAGGGACGCCTTGGACCCATGCTGGTAGCTGTAATCCTCTTTCTTTTTCTTTTTACTTCACCTTTCCTTCCCTTCCTGTCACTCTATCTATCGCAAGCCGCTTTACGGGCAAACAATAAAGGTGCACTGTTTGAACAAAGCATAACCCCTTGGCGTGGTAGCCTTGATTTTTTTTGCGCTTCGAGATCATAGTAAACAAGCCATCACGAGTCCACTCAGTGGACCGTGACACACGGTAACCACCGCCTTCAAAGACTCTGCTTGTATGATTGACCTCTTTTCAAGCAAAAACGGTAATTTTCTATTACACCACCAAGAACTTCTCTGAGTGGACTACTGATTTAATCTCCACCAGTTTTCACACAGGAAAAAAAGTTAGCTAAGCATTTTATAGCAAATGAAAAAAACGATGTATAGAAATATAAAGGCTAAACGCACCAACCGAAACATACTTCTCTTTGTCTGTAAGAGCACGTCTTTACTCTTACACGTTTTCCTCACTTAGCTTTCACTCATAACATTTACCTTTTTGATATGAAAATAATCATATATGAAAATGTGAATAGATGCAGTATAGAAGGAGTTACGTAACGTTCCCCTGGAAAAAATCACATTGTCTTACTCTGATCATTTTACAAAGTCATTTGACTATAGACTTTCTCGGTACTTCCATCTGGCAGAACGTCTGATGCTCTGTCGCCTCTCAGCCACTGTGGAGCGTGAGGGGCCATGCCACTTGCAGGGCATCAGGTCGGTGGTGGGGGGTCACTGAGGACTCCCGACCCTCCTGGAACAGGAGTCTGGTCAAGGGCACTCCGGTCACGGGATGAGGAGGGGGCTGGAGCCCAAGGCTCAGGAGGGGAGGTGGAGGGCAGTCCCTGTGCCAAGGGGCAGCCTTCCTCTCGGGCAAGGAACATGGCAGGCGGAGTGAGACCCACCAAAGGGGCCCTCAGCCTCCACCACACCCCTCCTCCTCCCACTTTTGGGCATCTTTCAGGCCACAGGCCGCTATGCCCAATACTGCCATATTTGGCCACACGCATTGGCCACAGTCACAACCACCATCACAATGGCCCTCTGATGTCATAGGCCACCACAGTGGCTTGGGACCTATAAAAACCGGGCCCCCTCTGCAGCTGGCCCACAGTTGCTCGAGCTTCAAGGCCCTCAGACACCAAGCATGAGTGGAAGGAGGGGGAGCCTGAATAGCCAGGCAGATGGCTGCCCACCCTTACATGGGGCACCACAGAGGCAGGTGCGACAAGCGCCAAAGAGGAAGGCAGCTCCCAGCAGCCAGCAGGACAGCAGTCAGTGCAAGAGGAGGAAGGCAGTCACACCTCCTGCCGTATGCAACAGCGACCGTGCTTCTTTCACCGACAGCATGCAACGCTCGACTGTAGACGCACAAGGGACGAGCGTGAAGCCCGGGCCTGTACACTTGCCCGGGAGCAGCCCCCAAAGCCAGGCAGATGGCTGCCCACCTTTACGTGGGACGCCACAGAGGCGGGTACCGCAAGCGCCAAAGAGGAAGGCACTTCCAAGGAGAAGGAGGAAGAGGCTGCAGAGGAGGAACGGCAATAAAGTCACACGTCCTGCCGCGAGGGACAGCGGCCTCGATTCACTGATCGATGCTATGCAGCGCTTGACTATAGGCCCACCAGGGAGGAGCGTGAAGCCTGGGCCTGTATGTTTGCCATGGAACCGCCCCAGTAGCCAGGCAGATGGCTGCCCACCCTTACATGGGGCACCACAGAGGCAGGTGCGACAAGCGCCAAAGAGGAAGGCAGCTCCCAGCAGCCAGCAGGACAGCAGTCAGTGCAAGAGGAGGAAGGCAGTCACACCTCCTGCCGTATGCAACAGCGACCGTGCTTCTTTCACCGACAGCATGCAACGCTCGACTGTAGACGCACAAGGGACGAGCGTGAAGCCCGGGCCTGTACACTTGCCTGGGAGCAGCCCCCAAAGCCAGGCAGATGGCTGCCCACCTTTACATGGGACGCCACAGAGGCAGGCACCGCAAGCTTCAAAGAGGAAGGCAGCTCCCAGCAGCCAGCAGGACAGCAGTCAGTGCAAGAGGAGGAAGACAGTCACACCTCCTGCCGTATGCAACAGCGACCGTGCTGCAGGTACCGCAAGCGCCAAAGAGGAAGGTACTTCCAAGGAGAAGGAGGAAGAGGCTATAGAGGAGGGACGGCAATAAAGTCACACATCCTGCTGTGAGCGACAGTGACCTCGGTTCACTGATCGATGCTATGCCGCGCTTGACTATAGGCCCACCAGGGAGGAGCGTGAAGCCCGGGCCTTTACACTTGCCAGGGAGCAGCCCCAGTAGCCACAGATGGCAGTCATTGAAAGAGAAGGAGAGGATTAGAAGGAGAAGTAGGAGGAACATCCCGCCTCATGCCATGAGAGCAATGGCCCTTGCTCATGCGACTGACATCGTCCAGCGTGCAGCTGTGGCCACACAGGGGAACAGCACGGGGCTGTGGTGTGTCCATCTGCTGAGGCACGGTGTGAGGCCCAGGCATGGCAGCCCACCACAGGACAATGCGGAGCCCACGCAGACTGATCCACCTCAAGAAGGATCATCGATGGCAGTGGGTCCACCTGCCACAGCGATCGCCGGGCAGCATCCCAGCCACCCAGGCTCCTTTGTGTGAGTTGGCTCCAACAGCACCCCAGGAGCGCCTGGCCGGCTCCGTACCTGCAGCTCAGCCTCCGCACCTTCATGACTGGACAATAAACAACAACAAAAGAATAAAACTGCTGTCGTCCTCTCTTGTTTGGCACTTTGGAGGCTGCCTCTGCACTCCTGGGCTCCTCCTGGTTTCTGACTTGGAGTAGGAGGCTCTTTCTAGAAACCTTCTGTTTCCATGCCCACCGTCCTGCTGTCCTGCTTTGGTGGGGCCTTACATTCCGGGGATTTTTAGGCTGCCTGATGTCAGTGGTTTGACAGCAGGGTTTTGGGCTTTTTTTTTTTTTTTTTTTTCCAAATGGAGTACAACTACCACCAAGAAAGCCACTGAACCCTAGGAATTTCTTGTTTCCAAAGATGCTAACCTGTTAAGAGTCGCGCATGGTAGTTTTTGAAAAGAAACTTGCTTGCATAGGAATCGCCATGTAAAAACGCAGTAGTCTCTTGCCTGGACTTTTACATTCTGCCTGTACCTCAGACCTAAAGTTCTTTCATGTTTAATGTTCATTGTTTCTTGCATTCCTCTCAGGGAGGCGTCAGCGAGCGTCTGTGTGTTGCCTCATTCCCAAAGTGTGGTGTGTTCTCATTTAATCTGGGATAGAGTTAATTTTCTTCTAGGTCACTAGTACAGTGCTGTGTTTTTGATTTGGTGTGGGAATAGTCTGGTGGGGGCCTCTTTCATTTCCCAGGCCTTGCCAGTGGGAGAGCTGAAGGGGCACAGGACAGTGGGAGAGGCCACAGCCAGGTTGGCTAGCCAGAGAGGTATGCCATACCATGGGACATTATGCTTGGCATATAAAGTGGGGTGGGCTTGGCCAGGCTCACCAATCGTTGCTCAGGGTCTGTCTGGGCATTGGTCAGCAAGCGGTAAGCGGATGCAATGTGCGTCACTAATTTGCTTTCCTCCCTTGCCTTTGGATTTCTTTCCTCTGGTCTCCTCCCTCCCTTTCGTTTTAGATGGTATTAATATTTTTCTTTGTTTCTCATTTTATTTCAATTTTTGGGTTTTTTTACTCTCAACCGCCAAGTTTTACATTCCTTTCTGATTCTCCTTCCCCCCCGCCTGGGTGAGGGGGGCATGAGTGAGTGGCTGCGTGGTACTTAATTACTGGCTGGGATTAAACCACAACAGGGTTATATCATGAAAATGACGTGTTACAGTTTATGTGCTTGAGGAATATATGTAATACAGAGGAATCCTGACAGACTTGAGAAGTAGGCCAATGTAAACCCCATGAGGTTCAACAAGACTATATGCAAGTTTTTGTACCTGTGTGGGCAATCTCCAGTATCAGTACAGGTTGTGTGACGATCGGGTTTGAGAGGAGACCTGCAGAGGACTTAGGGGTACTGGTGTATGAAAAGGTGGTCACGAGCCAGCAATGTGCACTTGCATTCCAGAAAGCTAACCATATCCTGGGATGCATAAAAAGCGCGGCTAGCAGGTTGAGGCAGGTAATTCTCCCCTTCTACTCCACTTTTGTGACAAAGCCCACCTGGAGTACTGCACCCAGTCCTGGGGTCCCTAGTCAAAGCACTGACATGTCAAGAGGAAATCCAGAGGAGGGCCACAGATGTGATCAGAGGGCTGGAACACCTCTCCTATGAGGAAAGGCTGGGAGAGGTGGGGTTGTTCAGCCTGGAGAAGATGAGAGTGTGAGGACACCTTACTATGGCCTTCAAATACTTGAAGTGAGCTTGTAAGAAAGGTGGAGAGAGACTTTTTAACAGGGCCTGTAGCAAAGGACAACAGCTTACTGTTCCAAATTGAAAGACAGTAGGTTTAGATGAGATATAAGGAAGAAATTTTTTTTATTATTAGGTTGGTGAGACACGGGAACAGGCTGCCCAGAGGAGGTGTGGATTCCCCATACCTGGAAGCATTGAAGGTCAGGTTAGATGGGGCTTTAAGCGACCTAATCTAGTAGAGTATGTCCCTGCCCTTGGCAGGGAGATTGGAACTAGGTGATCTTTAAAGGTCCCTTTGAAGCCAAACCATTCTATCATTCCATGACTAGAATCACTAACCGTATCGAACGGACCAATAAGAAGTGAACACATAGCAAACCTCATCAAGTTACATGCAAGGGTTTACATCAGAAGGCTGTTACTGGAAAGCGGAATACTTAAAAAGCAATTCCGCTGTTGCTCACACAACCAGTCCGTTTCAGCCCCTTGATGTTTCTGCACTGGACTCCAAATGAGGCAAGATTAACAAGGGGAAAAAAATTACATAGGGCCATGCAATCCACAATCAGACTGCAGATGTGGAAAAGAGGCACAGGAAGCACGTGCAGATGATTGTAAACTCAGTTGTAGATTTTGAGTGCTGAAAATTACAACAGAAATGTTCTTGTAATATAATCATTAAAAAAAACAACCAATATTCTTATGATTGATTTTTTGTTTCCTTCAGGCTTAAGGAAGACAGCCACCAAAATCTGACAGCATTGTGTACAACTGCAGCTGCAGAAACCACTACCTCCAGGCTTCAGTCACACGTCAGCATTTCCAGTACTGAAGTAGCCACTACAGTTGCAGGTTTGGGTGCTGCATCATCATCTGTTATTGCCTTGGTAGCAGCACAACCTGGATTTTTCAGGCGTTCATCAGTTTTTGACATACTACACATCCCTAATAAGGGTAAATGAAAGGGAAACCTAAATTGTACCGCTGTAGAGGAATGAAATTTTCCAGAAGAATTAAAAAAGTGCTTCTGCATCCCAAGGCCTTTCCACTTGAAGAATAGGATAAGCTGTATTTCATACACACAATAGCAGTGTGTAACTTTTTCCAGAGGAAACACTTAAAAGCATCCTGTAAAATGTCAAGAAATACATACTCTAAAACCACTGTCGTAGCAACAAACCAGAAACCTTGAACTTCAGGTGAACTTTCTTCATTATAATACCATTATAATACAAAAACACACCTCCTGGTCTGAAGCTACCCGCCTCTAAGGCAAACCACGCCTCGGGCACTCCTCTTTGGACATGCGTGGTAACCTTGCTCGAGAAGGCGGAGACTGGCAACAATCCATGGGCCAGAGGAGGAGCAAGGTGTGTCGCTTGGCATAAAAGATGGCTCCTGAGCAACCAAACTTTGAAGATCTTCCCCACCAAGGATCACGGCGATCGATCGGGAGGACCGGCGGGACGCTGCCTGCACCTGGGACCATAGGGACGCCTTGGACCCATGCTGGTAGCTGTAATCCTCTTTCTTTTTCTTTTTACTTCACCTTTCCTTCCCTTCCTGTCACTCTATCTATCGCAAGCCGCTTTACGGGCAAACAATAAAGGTGCACTGTTTGAACAAAGCATAACCCCTTGGCGTGGTAGCCTTGATTTTTTTTGCGCTTCGAGATCATAGTAAACAAGCCATCACGAGTCCACTCAGTGGACCGTGACACACGGTAACCACCGCCTTCAAAGACTCTGCTTGTATGATTGACCTCTTTTCAAGCAAAAACGGTAATTTTCTATTACACCACCAAGAACTTCTCTGAGTGGACTACTGATTTAATCTCCACCAGTTTTCACACAGGAAAAAAAGTTAGCTAAGCATTTTATAGCAAATGAAAAAAACGATGTATAGAAATATAAAGGCTAAACGCACCAACCGAAACATACTTCTCTTTGTCTGTAAGAGCACGTCTTTACTCTTACACGTTTTCCTCACTTAGCTTTCACTCATAACATTTACCTTTTTGATATGAAAATAATCATATATGAAAATGTGAATAGATGCAGTATAGAAGGAGTTACGTAACGTTCCCCTGGAAAAAATCACATTGTCTTACTCTGATCATTTTACAAAGTCATTTGACTATAGACTTTCTCGGTACTTCCATCTGGCAGAACGTCTGATGCTCTGTCGCCTCTCAGCCACTGTGGAGCGTGAGGGGCCATGCCACTTGCAGGGCATCAGGTCGGTGGTGGGGGGTCACTGAGGACTCCCGACCCTCCTGGAACAGGAGCCTGGTCAAGGGCACTCCGGTCACGGGATGAGGAGGGGGCTGGAGCCCAAGGCTCAGGAGGGGAGGTGGAGGGCAGTCCCCTGTGCCAAGGGGCAGCCTTCCTCTCGGGCAAGGAACATGGCAGGCGGAGTGAGACCCACCAAAGGGGCCCTCAGCCTCCACCACACCCCCTCCTCCTCCCACTTTTGGGCATCTTTCAGGCCACAGGCCGCTATGCCCAATACTGCCATATTTGGCCACACGCATTGGCCACAGTCACAACCACCATCACAATGGCCCTCTGATGTCATAGGCCACCACAGTGGCTTGGGACCTATAAAAACCGGGCCCCCTCTGCAGCTGGCCCACAGTTGCTCGAGCTTCAAGGCCCTCAGACACCAAGCATGAGTGGAAGGAGGGGGGAGCCTGAATAGCCAGGCAGATGGCTGCCCACCCTTACATGGGGCCCACAGAGGCAGGTGCGACAAGCGCCAAAGAGGAAGGCAGCTCCCAGCAGCCAGCAGGACAGCAGTCAGTGCAAGAGGAGGAAGGCAGTCACACCTCCTGCCGTATGCAACAGCGACTGTGCTTCTTTCACCGACAGCATGCAACGCTCGACTGTAGACGCACAAGGGACGAGCGTGAAGCCCGGGCCTGTACACTTGCCCGGGAGCAGCCCCCAAAGCCAGGCAGATGGCTGCCCACCTTTACGTGGGACGCCACAGAGGCGGGTACCGCAAGCGCCAAAGAGGAAGGCACTTCCAAGGAGAAGGAGGAAGAGGCTGCAGAGGAGGAACGGCAATAAAGTCACACGTCCTGCCGCGAGGGACAGCGGCCTCGATTCACTGATCGATGCTATGCAGCGCTTGACTATAGGCCCACCAGGGAGGAGCGTGAAGCCTGGGCCTGTATGTTTGCCATGGAACCGCCCCAGTAGCCAGGCAGATGGCTGCCCACCCTTACATGGGGCACCACAGAGGCAGGTGCGACAAGCGCCAAAGAGGAAGGCAGCTCCCAGCAGCCAGCAGGACAGCAGTCAGTGCAAGAGGAGGAAGGCAGTCACACCTCCTGCCGTATGCAACAGCGACCGTGCTTCTTTCACCGACAGCATGCAACGCTCGACTGTAGACGCACAAGGGACGAGCGTGAAGCCCGGGCCTGTACACTTGCCTGGGAGCAGCCCCCAAAGCCAGGCAGATGGCTGCCCACCTTTACATGGGACGCCACAGAGGCAGGCACCGCAAGCTTCAAAGAGGAAGGCAGCTCCCAGCAGCCAGCAGGACAGCAGTCAGTGCAAGAGGAGGAAGACAGTCACACCTCCTGCCGTATGCAACAGCGACCGTGCTGCAGGTACCGCAAGCGCCAAAGAGGAAGGTACTTCCAAGGAGAAGGAGGAAGAGGCTATAGAGGAGGGACGGCAATAAAGTCACACATCCTGCTGTGAGCGACAGTGACCTCGATTCACTGATCGATGCTATGCCGCGCTTGACTATAGGCCCACCAGGGAGGAGCGTGAAGCCTGGGCCTTTACACTTGCCAGGGAGCAGCCCCAGTAGCCACAGATGGCAGTCATTGAAAGAGAAGGAGAGGATTAGAAGGAGAAGTAGGAGGAACATCCCGCCTCATGCCATGAGAGCAATGGCCCTTGCTCATGCGACTGACATCGTCCAGCGTGCAGCTGTGGCCACACAGGGGAACAGCACGGGGCTGTGGTGTGTCCATCTGCTGAGGCACGGTGTGAGGCCCAGGCATGGCAGCCCACCACAGGACAATGCGGAGCCCACGCAGACTGATCCACCTCAAGAAGGATCATCGATGGCAGTGGGTCCACCTGCCACAGCGATCGCCGGGCAGCATCCCAGCCACCCAGGCTCCTTTGTGTGAGTTGGCTCCAACAGCACCCCAGGAGCGCCTGGCCGGCTCCGTACCTGCAGCTCAGCCTCCGCACCTTCATGACTGGACAATAAACAACAACAAAAGAATAAAACTGCTGTCGTCCTCTCTTGTTTGGCACTTTGGAGGCTGCCTCTGCACTCCTGGGCTCCTCCTGGTTTCTGACTTGGAGTAGGAGGCTCTTTCTAGAAACCTTCTGTTTCCATGCCCACCGTCCTGCTGTCCTGCTTTGGTGGGGCCTTACATTCCGGGGATTTTTAGGCTGCCTGATGTCAGTGGTCTGACAGCAGGGTTTTGGGCTTTTTTTTTTTTTTTTTTTCCAAATGGAGTACAACTACCACCAAGAAAGCCACTGAACCCTAGGAATTTCTTGTTTCCAAAGATGCTAACCTGTTAAGAGTCGCGCATGATAGTTTTTGAAAAGAAACTTGCTTGCATAGGAATCGCCATGTAAAAACGCAGTAGTCTCTTGCCTGGACTTTTACATTCTGCCTGTACCTCAGACCTAAAGTTCTTTCATGTTTAATGTTCATTGTTTCTTGCATTCCTCTCAGGGAGGCGTCAGCGAGCGTCTGTGTGTTGCCTCATTCCCAAAGTGTGGTGTGTTCTCATTTAATCTGGGATAGAGTTAATTTTCTTCTAGGTCACTAGTACAGTGTTGTGTTTTTGATTTGGTGTGGGAATAGTCTGGTGGGGGCCTCTTTCATTTCCCAGGCCTTGCCAGTGGGAGAGCTGAAGGGGCACAGGACAGTGGGAGAGGCCACAGCCAGGTTGGCTAGCCAGAGAGGTATGCCATACCATGGGACATTATGCTTGGCATATAAAGCGGGGTGGGCTTGGCCAGGCTCACCAATCGTTGCTCAGGGTCTGTCTGGGCATTGGTCAGCAAGCGGTAAGCGGATGCAATGTGCGTCACTAATTTGCTTTCCTCCCTTGCCTTTGGATTTCTTTCCTCTGGTCTCCTCCCTCCCTTTCGTTTTAGATGGTATTAATATTTTTCTTTGTTTCTCATTTTATTTCAATTTTTGGGTTTTTTTACTCTCAACCGCCAAGTTTTACATTCCTTTCTGATTCTCCTTCCCCCCCGCCTGGGTGAGGGGGGCATGAGTGAGTGGCTGCGTGGTACTTAATTACTGGCTGGGATTAAACCACAACAGGGTTATATCATGAAAATGACGTGTTACAGTTTATGTGCTTGAGGAATATATGTAATACAGAGGAATCCTGACAGACTTGAGAAGTAGGCCAATGTAAACCCCATGAGGTTCAACAAGACTATATGCAAGTTTTTGTACCTGTGTGGGCAATCTCCAGTATCAGTACAGGTTGTGTGACGATCGGGTTTGAGAGGAGACCTGCAGAGGACTTAGGGGTACTGGTGTATGAAAAGGTGGTCACGAGCCAGCAATGTGCACTTGCATTCCAGAAAGCTAACCATATCCTGGGATGCATAAAAAGCGCGGCTAGCAGGTTGAGGCAGGTAATTCTCCCCTTCTACTCCACTTTTGTGACAAAGCCCACCTGGAGTACTGCACCCAGTCCTGGGGTCCCTAGTCAAAGCACTGACATGTCAAGAGGAAATCCAGAGGAGGGCCACAGATGTGATCAGAGGGCTGGAACACCTCTCCTATGAGGAAAGGCTGGGAGAGGTGGGGTTGTTCAGCCTGGAGAAGATGAGAGTGTGAGGACACCTTACTATGGCCTTCAAATACTTGAAGTGAGCTTGTAAGAAAGGTGGAGAGAGACTTTTTAACAGGGCCTGTAGCAAAGGACAACAGCTTACTGTTCCAAATTGAAAGACAGTAGGTTTAGATGAGATATAAGGAAGAAATTTTTTTTATTATTAGGTTGGTGAGACACGGGAACAGGCTGCCCAGAGGAGGTGTGGATTCCCCATACCTGGAAGCATTGAAGGTCAGGTTAGATGGGGCTTTAAGCGACCTAATCTAGTAGAGTATGTCCCTGCCCTTGGCAGGGAGATTGGAACTAGGTGATCTTTAAAGGTCCCTTTGAAGCCAAACCATTCTATCATTCCATGACTAGAATCACTAACCGTATCGAACGGACCAATAAGAAGTGAACACATAGCAAACCTCATCAAGTTACATGCAAGGGTTTACATCAGAAGGCTGTTACTGGAAAGCGGAATACTTAAAAAGCAATTCCGCTGTTGCTCACACAACCAGTCCGTTTCAGCCCCTTGATGTTTCTGCACTGGACTCCAAATGAGGCAAGATTAACAAGGGGAAAAAAATTACATAGGGCCATGCAATCCACAATCAGACTGCAGATGTGGAAAAGAGGCACAGGAAGCACGTGCAGATGATTGTAAACTCAGTTGTAGATTTTGAGTGCTGAAAATTACAACAGAAATGTTCTTGTAATATAATCATTAAAAAAAAAAAACAATATTCTTATGATTGATTTTTTGTTTCCTTCAGGCTTAAGGAAGACAGCCACCAAAATCTGACAGCATTGTGTACAACTGCAGCTGCAGAAACCACTACCCTCCAGGCTTCAGTCACACGTCAGCATTTCCAGTACTGAAGTAGCCACTACAGTTGCAGGTTTGGGTGCTGCATCATCATCTGTTATTGCCTTGGTAGCAGCACAACCTGGATTTTTCAGGCGTTCATCAGTTTTTGACATACTACACATCCCTAATAAGGGTAAATGAAAGGGAAACCTAAATTGTACCGCTGTAGAGGAATGAAATTTTCCAGAAGAATTAAAAAAGTGCTTCTGCATCCCAAGGCCTTTCCACTTGAAGAATAGGATAAGCTGTATTTCATGCACACAATAGCAGTGTGTAACTTTTTCCAGAGGAAACACTTAAAAGCATCCTGTAAAATGTCAAGAAATACATACTCTAAAACCACTGTCGTAGCAACAAACCAGAAACCTTGAACTTCAGGTGAACTTTCTTCATTATAATACCATTATAATACAAAAACACACCTCCTGGTCTGAAGCTACCCGCCTCTAAGGCAAACCACGCCTCGGGCACTCCTCTTTGGACATGCGTGGTAACCTTGCTCGAGAAGGCGGAGACTGGCAACAATCCATGGGCCAGAGGAGGAGCAAGGTGTGTCGCTTGGCATAAAAGATGGCTCCTGAGCAACCAAACTTTGAAGATCTTCCCCACCAAGGATCACGGCGATCGATCGGGAGGACCGGCGGGACGCTGCCTGCACCTGGGACCATAGGGACGCCTTGGACCCATGCTGGTAGCTGTAATCCTCTTTCTTTTTCTTTTTACTTCACCTTTCCTTCCCTTCCTGTCACTCTATCTATCGCAAGCCGCTTTACGGGCAAACAATAAAGGTGCACTGTTTGAACAAAGCATAACCCCTTGGCGTGGTAGCCTTGATTTTTTTTGCGCTTCGAGATCATAGTAAACAAGCCATCACGAGTCCACTCAGTGGACCGTGGACACACGGTAACCACCGCCTTCAAAGACTCTGCTTGTATGATTGACCTCTTTTCAAGCAAAAACGGTAATTTTCTATTACACCACCAAGAACTTCTCTGAGTGGACTACTGATTTAATCTCCACCAGTTTTCACACAGGAAAAAAAGTTAGCTAAGCATTTTATAGCAAATGAAAAAAACGATGTATAGAAATATAAAGGCTAAACGCACCAACCGAAACATACTTCTCTTTGTCTGTAAGAGCACGTCTTTACTCTTACACGTTTTCCTCACTTAGCTTTCACTCATAACATTTACCTTTTTGATATGAAAATAATCATATATGAAAATGTGAATAGATGCAGTATAGAAGGAGTTACGTAACGTTCCCCCTGGAAAAAATCACATTGTCTTACTCTGATCATTTTACAAAGTCATTTGACTATAGACTTTCTCGGTACTTCCATCTGGCAGAACGTCTGATGCTCTGTCGCCTCTCAGCCACTGTGGAGCGTGAGGGGCCATGCCACTTGCAGGGCATCAGGTCGGTGGTGGGGGGTCACTGAGGACTCCCGACCCTCCTGGAACAGGAGTCTGGTCAAGGGCACTCCGGTCACGGGATGAGGAGGGGGCTGGAGCCCAAGGCTCAGGAGGGGAGGTGGAGGGCAGTCCCTGTGCCAAGGGGCAGCCTTCCTCTCGGGCAAGGAACATGGCAGGCGGAGTGAGACCCACCAAAGGGGCCCTCAGCCTCCACCACACCCCTCCTCCTCCCACTTTTGGGCATCTTTCAGGCCACAGGCCGCTATGCCCAATACTGCCATATTTGGCCACACGCATTGGCCACAGTCACAACCACCATCACAATGGCCCTCTGATGTCATAGGCCACCACAGTGGCTTGGGACCTATAAAAACCGGGCCCCCTCTGCAGCTGGCCCACAGTTGCTCGAGCTTCAAGGCCCTCAGACACCAAGCATGAGTGGAAGGAGGGGGAGCCTGAATAGCCAGGCAGATGGCTGCCCACCCTTACATGGGGCACCACAGAGGCAGGTGCGACAAGCGCCAAAGAGGAAGGCAGCTCCCAGCAGCCAGCAGGACAGCAGTCAGTGCAAGAGGAGGAAGGCAGTCACACCTCCTGCCGTATGCAACAGCGACCGTGCTTCTTTCACCGACAGCATGCAACGCTCGACTGTAGACGCACAAGGGACGAGCGTGAAGCCCGGGCCTGTACACTTGCCCGGGAGCAGCCCCCAAAGCCAGGCAGATGGCTGCCCACCTTTACGTGGGACGCCACAGAGGCGAGTACCGCAAGCGCCAAAGAGGAAGGCACTTCCAAGGAGAAGGGAAGAGGCTGCAGAGGAGGAACGGCAATAAAGTCACACGTCCTGCCGCGAGGGACAGCGGCCTCGATTCACTGATCGATGCTATGCAGCGCTTGACTATAGGCCCACCAGGGAGGAGCGTGAAGCCTGGGCCTGTATGTTTGCCATGGAACCGCCCCAGTAGCCAGGCAGATGGCTGCCCACCCTTACATGGGGCACCACAGAGGCAGGTGCGACAAGCGCCAAAGAGGAAGGCAGCTCCCAGCAGCCAGCAGGACAGCAGTCAGTGCAAGAGGAGGAAGGCAGTCACACCTCCTGCCGTATGCAACAGCGACCGTGCTTCTTTCACCGACAGCATGCAACGCTCGACTGTAGACGCACAAGGGACGAGCGTGAAGCCCGGGCCTGTACACTTGCCTGGGAGCAGCCCCCAAAGCCAGGCAGATGGCTGCCCACCTTTACATGGGACGCCACAGAGGCAGGCACCGCAAGCTTCAAAGAGGAAGGCAGCTCCCAGCAGCCAGCAGGACAGCAGTCAGTGCAAGAGGAGGAAGACAGTCACACCTCCTGCCGTATGCAACAGCGACCGTGCTGCAGGTACCGCAAGCGCCAAAGAGGAAGGTACTTCCAAGGAGAAGGAGGAAGAGGCTATAGAGGAGGGACGGCAATAAAGTCACACATCCTGCTGTGAGCGACAGTGACCTCGGTTCACTGATCGATGCTATGCCGCGCTTGACTATAGGCCCACCAGGGAGGAGCGTGAAGCCCGGGCCTTTACACTTGCCAGGGAGCAGCCCCAGTAGCCACAGATGGCAGTCATTGAAAGAGAAGGAGAGGATTAGAAGGAGAAGTAGGAGGAACATCCCGCCTCATGCCATGAGAGCAATGGCCCTTGCTCATGCGACTGACATCGTCCAGCGTGCAGCTGTGGCCACACAGGGGAACAGCACGGGGCTGTGGTGTGTCCATCTGCTGAGGCACGGTGTGAGGCCCAGGCATGGCAGCCCACCACAGGACAATGCGGAGCCCACGCAGACTGATCCACCTCAAGAAGGATCATCGATGGCAGTGGGTCCACCTGCCACAGCGATCGCCGGGCAGCATCCCAGCCACCCAGGCTCCTTTGTGTGAGTTGGCTCCAACAGCACCCCAGGAGCGCCTGGCCGGCTCCGTACCTGCAGCTCAGCCTCCGCACCTTCATGACTGGACAATAAACAACAACAAAAGAATAAAACTGCTGTCGTCCTCTCTTGTTTGGCACTTTGGAGGCTGCCTCTGCACTCCTGGGCTCCTCCTGGTTTCTGACTTGGAGTAGGAGGCTCTTTCTAGAAACCTTCTGTTTCCATGCCCACCGTCCTGCTGTCCTGCTTTGGTGGGGCCTTACATTCCGGGGATTTTTAGGCTGCCTGATGTCAGTGGTCTGACAGCAGGGTTTTGGGCTTTTTTTTTTTTTTTTTTCCAAATGGAGTACAACTACCACCAAGAAAGCCACTGAACCCTAGGAATTTCTTGTTTCCAAAGATGCTAACCTGTTAAGAGTCGCGCATGGTAGTTTTTGAAAAGAAACTTGCTTGCATAGGAATCGCCATGTAAAAACGCAGTAGTCTCTTGCCTGGACTTTTACATTCTGCCTGTACCTCAGACCTAAAGTTCTTTCATGTTTAATGTTCATTGTTTCTTGCATTCCTCTCAGGGAGGCGTCAGCGAGCGTCTGTGTGTTGCCTCATTCCCAAAGTGTGGTGTGTTCTCATTTAATCTGGGATAGAGTTAATTTTCTTCTAGGTCACTAGTACAGTGTTGTGTTTTTGATTTGGTGTGGGAATAGTCTGGTGGGGGCCTCTTTCATTTCCCAGGCCTTGCCAGTGGGAGAGCTGAAGGGGCACAGGACAGCGGGAGAGGCCACAGCCAGGTTGGCTAGCCAGAGAGGTATGCCATACCATGGGACATTATGCTTGGCATATAAAGTGGGGTGGGCTTGGCCAGGCTCACCAATCGTTGCTCAGGGTCTGTCTGGGCATTGGTCAGCAAGCGGTAAGCGGATGCAATGTGCGTCACTAATTTGCTTTCCTCCCTTGCCTTTGGATTTCTTTCCTCTGGTCTCCTCCCTCCCTTTCGTTTTAGATGGTATTAATATTTTTCTTTGTTTCTCATTTTATTTCAATTTTTGGGTTTTTTTACTCTCAACCGCCAAGTTTTACATTCCTTTCTGATTCTCCTTCCCCCCCGCCTGGGTGAGGGGGGCATGAGTGAGTGGCTGCGTGGTACTTAATTACTGGCTGGGATTAAACCACAACAGGGTTATATCATGAAAATGACGTGTTACAGTTTATGTGCTTGAGGAATATATGTAATACAGAGGAATCCTGACAGACTTGAGAAGTAGGCCAATGTAAACCCCATGAGGTTCAACAAGACTATATGCAAGTTTTTGTACCTGTGTGGGCAATCTCCAGTATCAGTACAGGTTGTGTGACGATCGGGTTTGAGAGGAGACCTGCAGAGGACTTAGGGGTACTGGTGTATGAAAAGGTGGTCACGAGCCAGCAATGTGCACTTGCATTCCAGAAAGCTAACCATATCCTGGGATGCATAAAAAGCGCGGCTAGCAGGTTGAGGCAGGTAATTCTCCCCTTCTACTCCACTTTTGTGACAAAGCCCACCTGGAGTACTGCACCCAGTCCTGGGGTCCCTAGTCAAAGCACTGACATGTCAAGAGGAAATCCAGAGGAGGGCCACAGAGGTGATCAGAGGGCTGGAACACCTCTCCTATGAGGAAAGGCTGGGAGAGGTGGGGTTGTTCAGCCTGGAGAAGATGAGAGTGTGAGGACACCTTACTATGGCCTTCAAATACTTGAAGTGAGCTTGTAAGAAAGGTGGAGAGAGACTTTTTAACAGGGCCTGTAGCAAAGGACAACAGCTTACTGTTCCAAATTGAAAGACAGTAGGTTTAGATGAGATATAAGGAAGAAATTTTTTTTATTATTAGGTTGGTGAGACACGGGAACAGGCTGCCCAGAGGAGGTGTGGATTCCCCATACCTGGAAGCATTGAAGGTCAGGTTAGATGGGGCTTTAAGCGACCTAATCTAGTAGAGTATGTCCCTGCCCTTGGCAGGGAGATTGGAACTAGGTGATCTTTAAAGGTCCCTTTGAAGCCAAACCATTCTATCATTCCATGACTAGAATCACTAACCGTATCGAACGGACCAATAAGAAGTGAACACATAGCAAACCTCATCAAGTTACATGCAAGGGTTTACATCAGAAGGCTGTTACTGGAAAGCGGAATACTTAAAAAGCAATTCCGCTGTTGCTCACACAACCAGTCCGTTTCAGCCCCTTGATGTTTCTGCACTGGACTCCAAATGAGGCAAGATTAACAAGGGGAAAAAAATTACATAGGGCCATGCAATCCACAATCAGACTGCAGATGTGGAAAAGAGGCACAGGAAGCACGTGCAGATGATTGTAAACTCAGTTGTAGATTTTGAGTGCTGAAAATTACAACAGAAATGTTCTTGTAATATAATCATTAAAAAAAAAAAACAATATTCTTATGATTGATTTTTTGTTTCCTTCAGGCTTAAGGAAGACAGCCACCAAAATCTGACAGCATTGTGTACAACTGCAGCTGCAGAAACCACTACCTCCAGGCTTCAGTCACACGTCAGCATTTCCAGTACTGAAGTAGCCACTACAGTTGCAGGTTTGGGTGCTGCATCATCATCTGTTATTGCCTTGGTAGCAGCACAACCTGGATTTTTCAGGCGTTCATCAGTTTTTGACATACTACACATCCCTAATAAGGGTAAATGAAAGGGAAACCTAAATTGTACCGCTGTAGAGGAATGAAATTTTCCAGAAGAATTAAAAAAGTGCTTCTGCATCCCAAGGCCTTTCCACTTGAAGAATAGGATAAGCTGTATTTCATACACACAATAGCAGTGTGTAACTTTTTCCAGAGGAAACACTTAAAAGCATCCTGTAAAATGTCAAGAAATACATATTCTATAAACATAGGATATTTATCGAATTCTCCTTTGCATTGTAAAGGATATACAGAAGATCTATCAGGACCTTCTATTCTACCTTTCACAACAAGGTAGTTAAGAAACGTAAAAATAGAAAACGCAATCCCCAGGTAAATATCTTTTCCCCATAAAATGTGCGTGGACTGGAAAACTCATTGCTGCAATTATCTGAAGACTCTCAATGTCTTAGCAAGTTTCCAGGAAGCATACAGAAATAACAAGATGATGCAGAACTATAAATGCTATTTAATGAAAAAATATATTTAATATAAAATCATGACCGTATTCTTGGGTTTTTAACACGGATTTAAGATATTGATTAAGCAAATCTTATGGGGTGAGGGGCACTGATTATCCCAACATAGCACCTAAGTTGTTTCACAGCTTCAACCTTATCTATTTGTTAGGATTACTTCTGTGGAAAGGACACAAGGAAGGAAATCATTGCGGGTTTGGTTTTGGTGGTGGGTTTTTTGGGGGGTTGTTTTTTGGTTTTGTTTTTTTGCTTTGCAAAATGCTCAGTGAGGTCAGGCTCACCTGTTAGTAGAATTCCCAATTCTTTTTCCAGTAACGCTGAAAATACCATTTGGAAACAGAAGGTAGTTCCAGGCAACCTGCGTGTTTCAGTACCTATTGCAAAAGGAGCTGGGTGACACCCAGAAGTGGCCACACTGTTGAAGAGGAATTGAGGGTCTTTGAACAACCATGAATTCTCACACCCGACACTTAAATTCTTCGCTAAGTTTGAGACATCATCTAACCCAGATAAAGAAGCACATCTCAGCCTTTCTGTGTGCCCCTTGTTATTGGGGGCAGTTAAAGTGCTAATAGAACAAGGTATGTATCAAAAAATCAGAAATAAAGACAAGTCCTAAAAAAATTTACCCTCACCCCACCCTTCTTCCTGGGCTCAACTTCACTCCCAAATTCTCTGCCTCCTCCCCAGAAGTGTACAGAGGGGCAGGAAATGGGCATAACGGTCAGTTCACCACATGCTGTCTTTCCCGCTCCTTCCTCCTCACACCCTTCCCCAGCGCCAGCGTAGGGTCCCACCCACAGGGTTGCAAGTCCTGCCAGGAGCCTGCTCCAGCACAGGCTTTCCACAGTGTCACAGCCTCCTTTGGGCACCCACCTGCTCCAGCGTGGGGTCTGCCACAGGCTGCAGGGGGAGATCTGCTCCACCGTGGACCTCCATGGGCTGCAGGGGGACAGCCTGCCTCCCCACTGTCTTCATCATAGGCTCCAAGAGCACCTCTGCTCTGGTGCCTGGCGCACATCCTTTCCCTCCTCCTTCACTGACCCTGGTGTCTGAAGAGTTGTTTCTTTCACATGCTCTCACCCCTCTCTGCTGGCTGCTGTTGCCCAGCATTTCCCCCCCTTCTTAAGTATGCTGTCCCAGAGGCACTACCACTGGGCTCAGCTCAGCCTTGGCCAGCAGTGGGTCCATCTTGCAGTCACTGGCATTGGCTCTATCGGGCATAAGGGAAGCTTCTGGCATCTTCTCACAAAAGCCACCCCTGTAGCCTCCCCATTACCAAAACCTTGCTATACAAACCCAATGCACTGTATCAAAAGTTCCAGAGATTCTTCCAATCACACGGGTTTTTACTCAGCCTCTTGCATTTTGTCATCTGTTGTCCTAAGGACTGTACAAACACAATAGCATTGTAAATGAACTAAGACACGGCACTGTAGACAGATGAACTGCCTGTTGACTACGTGTGAAAAAAAGCAAATTAAAGCGCACAAACGAAATCTGCTATGACATTACAGAAAACAGTGGTTAATGGCATCAAAAATAAGGAACTGGATGTAGCAATAAAAATAACCGTAATAATAATTTTGATCCCATTTCTTCTCCTTGAACACCTAGACTGCTTTGTGTGTAGTTGCCTGTGGTACATAGAGTTGGAGTATACAAGATGCCTCTATAGAGTAAAGCTCCTTGAGTTTCTCATGGACTACCCAAGACGTGAGTTTAAGTGGCTGCAAAGAGCACTGGTAAGAAGGAGGTCGAAAATCAAGAGGCACAGAACCTTCCTGTGGCCTGGAATGCATCTCTGCTCAGACAGCATCTAACCATGAACCGTACCTCTCTGGCCATTCTTAAAGAAAGGGCCAACCTCCTCCTACTCCCACCCCCTGGCCTATGTCATTTATAATATTCTTGGCATTTGTCTGTCTTGCCTAAAACATATGAGAAGGTGGCTGCTCTGCTCTGCTTCCTTTTTTTGTGCCTTGGCTGAAGAGCTGATATTCAAGATTGTTCTGTGACTGCCTTGACAGTAACTAAGGAACTGCCTGTCAGGAAAATGAAAGCACCTGTCTCATCCGTGTGGTGACGCAGGTCGAGGCGGACTGGAAAAACACCATCTCTGTGTGGCTGGGTTCGGAAGAAATGGCCTTTATTGTTTATACACATTATTTATATATCTTAGACAGTACATGTGTCAGACCCTGACAGGTTTCTGTGTTCTTCTTCTTGCTTGCTGTTAGCTGTTACTGTAGGTGCCCGCATGCTGTGGTTCTAACTTCCGGTTCTTCACACCCTGTTTACATACCTGACAATTGTGGCAGGTACACGACTAAGTCTTTGAAGTCAACTAACTTGTCTGCAGACCTGCTGCAGACCCAAACACATCCGTTTTCCTAGAAATTAGAAAATAATCCTCCCTCACGTCAACGTTCTGCATCACTACAGTGCCACAAACTCATATTTCCATCTACTCGTTAGAGGTTTTTTTTGTTTCCCCGTGCTCTGTACCAACCTCACTCTCTGCTACCTGCTCTCCTGCCATTACAAGTTACAGACATTATACTAGTCAGAACAGGGTGTCAGAGGGCCTGAGTCATCACCGACAATACCAGGACTCCCTCTGCCAGCTGCATTATTCCACTAAAAAAATTCAGTGTTTTTCTTCGAAATCCTGGGGCACATGTGGAGGAAGTGGTTTTGGTGTAGGGGGAAGGACAGACTTGCAAAGGACTTGCATCCCTTTCTTTTGTGATGCAGTCTGAGAAGTCAGTAGAGGTACTGGCTCATGTTTCCTGGCAAAGCACCACTGAACAGCACTTGTTGCCTCCTTGGATGATTAGAGTGCCTTGCACTGCTGAGAGGACTTCACTGGTACCTGTCTTTTGTTTATTTGCTTTGGCCTTTTTAGCCTTGTTCCCACCCCTCCCTTTTCAGTTCTCTCCCATAACAACCGGTTCCTTGCCGCCTTCTGTAGCCCTGTATCACGTCATCTCTCAGTCGTCTTCCTTCCAAGCCAGAGAATCAGTCTGTTTAGTTTTGCTTCATGCAAAACTTCTGTACCTCTGACAATTGCTGCCGTGAGATGCCTTGATACAGGGTTCTACAGATGCTACAGGTTCAAAAAATGGATTGAACAAAAGGATCTGTCTAGCGCTACTAATTACAAAGATACGACACCAGGAAATCCCCGAGCAATGTGAGTGAAGCATCACTACACATAGCCTAGCATCTTTCTTGGGCATCCACTGTTCCCAGCTGTCAGAGACAGGTTACTAGGTCTTTGGTCTGTCCCATGAAGGCAGTTTCTACATTTCTATGTCGTGCCCTGTACTTTCTCTTTTTTATTGCAACCTTTCAGAGGGGAATGGGGAGTAACGATAACTGCTGGCAGTACTCCAGAGACAAGTGCATTATATTTTATATGGAGATCTGGGGAACTACAGGCCTGTCAGCCTGACCTTGGTGCTGGGGAAGCTGGGTTATGGAGCAGGTCACCCTGAGACCATCATGCAGCAAGTGTAGGATGACCGAGGGATCAGGCGCAGCCCGCGTGGGTTTAAGAAAGGCAAGTCCTGCATAAAGAACCTTTCTATGACAAGGTGACACGCCTGGTGGATGAGGGAAAGGCTGTGGATGTTGTCTACCTGGACCTTAGTAAAGCTTTTGACAACATCTCCCACAGCATTCTCCTGGAGAAACTGGCTGCTCATGTCTTGGATGGGTGTACTCTACACTGGGTAAAAAGCTGGCTGGGCAGCCAAGCCCAACCCACGGTAGTAAATGGAGTTACATCCAGCTGGCAACCAGTCACAAGTGGTGTTCCCCAGGGCTCAGTATTGGGTCCAGTCCTGTCTAATATCTTTACCAATGACCTCGATGAGGGGACCAAGTGCCTCCCTCAGTCAGTTTGCTGATGACACCGAGTTCAGTGGGAGTGTTGATCTGTTTTGAGGGTAGGAAGGCTCTGCAGAGGGATCTGGACAGGCTGGACTGATGGGTGGAGGCCAGTTGTATGAGGTTCAACAAGGAGAAGTGCTGCGTCCTGCACTTGGGTCATGACAACCCCACGCAATGCTACAGGCTTGGGGAAGAATGGCTGGAAAGCTGCCTGATGGAAAAGGCCCTGGGGGTGCTGGCTGACAGCCGGCTGAACGTGAGCCAGCAGTGTGCCCAGGTGGCCAAGAAGGCCAACAGCACCCCGGCTGGTATCTGAAACAGTGTGGCCAGCAGGACTAGGGAAGTGATTGTCCTTCTATACTTGGCACTGGTGAGGCCACACTTCAGATACTCTGTTCAGGTCAGGAGGGATGTAGAGGTGCTGGAGCGCGTCCAGAGAAGGGCAACAAGGTTGGTGAAGAAGGGTCTGGAGCACAAGTCTTATGAGGAGTGGCTGAAGGAACTGGGGTTGTTTAGCCTGGAGAGGAGGAGACTCAGGGGGGGACCTTATCACTCTCTACAACTACCAGGAAGGAAGTTGTAGGCACGTGGAGGTAGGTCTCTTCTCCCAGATAAAAAGCGACAGGACATGAGGAAATGGCCTCAAGTTACACCAGGGCAGGTTTAGATTGGATATTTAGTAACAATTTCTTCACTAGAAGGCTACTGAAGCTTTGGAACAGGCTGCCCAGGGAAGTGGTAGAGCCACCATCTCTGGAGGTATTAAAAAACCTGTAGATGTGGTGGTAAGTGACGTGGTTTAGTGGTGGGCTTGGCAGTCCTGGGTTATCAGCTTGACTTCATGATTTCAAAGGTCTTTTCCAACCTAAATGATTCTATGATTCTGTGGTAATGATTGTTCAGTTTTCTTTCCTATTCCTTCATTAATCATTTCTAGATTTACCTACATGGCATCACTAAGCAAATAATAAAAAATTTTAACAGAATTATCCACAACTTCAATGTTCTTCCTCGCACTGATTCCTCTCATGCCTGCATTATTAACATTTACACATGTTGAATTCCTAAACCATTCTTAAATTCAGTTAATCTGTATATTGAAATTCTTCTGTGACTCTTAATTGTTACTGCCCTCAATAATTTTGTATCATAGGTTTTTTTCACCATAGTTTTTATCTTCCTTTCCAGATGCTGCATGCATATACTGAATTCTGTTACAGATTCCTGATGCATCTGGTCACAAAACCTGACCTCCTTATCGATATCACTTTTCCCTTTTCTTGTGGACAGTTACTAGCATACAACAGAAGCACACAACAAATTCATTAGCCCAGAGGCCTGTAATGACGGAACAACTTGAACGTTCCTGGAGCTCCTTTAAAAGATGCATACTGTATTACTAATCTTCCAACTCTCTGACATCAAGGCTAGCTTAGATGGCATAGTAATGCCAGAGTAACTAGTTCAGCAATTCTTTACTTTGATTCTTTTAAAACCTTGGGGTGAACCCTTGAAGCAGGCTGCTACATCTAGTCTAATCATTTCCTCTATGGTCTCTGACACTTCTGCGCAAAATTCATGTTGCCAGATTAGTCGTGTAAAAAAAAGCCCACAACACACAAATGAAAGCAAAAAACCCAAACACAGAAAAAGAGGCGCTGGCATGGTGTAAGAGTTGGTCCAAAGGGAACGGTATTGTCTCAACATTGCCAAGAGAGACTTGGAGTTGGAATGTGGTCCTCACGAGCACCAAGGCACAAAGACCCTGGGGGTGGTATGAGGAGTACTATGCCACTCCCTGCCACCTGGGACTAAAAGGAACAACTACACCGTGGGAAAGAGAACTGCATGGTATGAGGAGTACTATGCCATTTCCTACTACCTGGGATTGAAAGGAACAATTACGATAAGGCCGCATAGCCGCTGTCCAAAAGATGGATCACAACCACTGTCGTAGCAACAAACCAGAAACCTTGAACTTCAGGTGAACTTTCTTCATTATAATACCATTATAATACAAAAACACACCTCCTGGTCTGAAGCTACCCGCCTCTAAGGCAAACCACGCCTCGGGCACTCCTCTTTGGACATGCGTGGTAACCTTGCTCGAGAAGGCGGAGACTGGCAACAATCCATGGGCCAGAGGAGGAGCAAGGTGTGTCGCTTGGCATAAAAGATGGCTCCTGAGCAACCAAACTTTGAAGATCTTCCCCACCAAGGATCACGGCGATCGATCGGGAGGACCGGCGGGACGCTGCCTGCACCTGGGACCATAGGGACGCCTTGGACCCATGCTGGTAGCTGTAATCCTCTTTCTTTTTCTTTTTACTTCACCTTTCCTTCCCTTCCTGTCACTCTATCTATCGCAAGCCGCTTTACGGGCAAACAATAAAGGTGCACTGTTTGAACAAAGCATAACCCCTTGGCGTGGTAGCCTTGATTTTTTTTGCGCTTCGAGATCATAGTAAACAAGCCATCACGAGTCCACTCAGTGGACCGTGACACACGGTAACCACCGCCTTCAAAGACTCTGCTTGTATGATTGACCTCTTTTCAAGCAAAAACGGTAATTTTCTATTACACCACCAAGAACTTCTCTGAGTGGACTACTGATTTAATCTCCACCAGTTTTCACACAGGAAAAAAAGTTAGCTAAGCATTTTATAGCAAATGAAAAAAACGATGCATAGAAATATAAAGGCTAAACGCACCAACCGAAACATACTTCTCTTTGTCTGTAAGAGCACGTCTTTACTCTTACACGTTTTCCTCACTTAGCTTTCACTCATAACATTTACTTTTTTGATATGAAAATAATCATATATGAAAATGTGAATAGATGCAGTATAGAAGGAGTTACGTAACGTTCCCCTGGAAAAAATCACATTGTCTTACTCTGATCATTTTACAAAGTCATTTGACTATAGACTTTCTCGGTACTTCCATCTGGCAGAACGTCTGATGCTCTGTCGCCTCTCAGCCACTGTGGAGCGTGAGGGGCCATGCCACTTGCAGGGCATCAGGTCGGTGGTGGGGGGTCACTGAGGACTCCTGACCCTCCTGGAACAGGAGTCTGGTCAAGGGCACTCCGGTCACGGGATGAGGAGGGGGCTGGAGCCCAAGGCTCAGGAGGGGAGGTGGAGGGCAGTCCCTGTGCCAAGGGGCAGCCTTCCTCTCGGGCAAGGAACATGGCAGGCGGAGTGAGACCCACCAAAGGGGCCCTCAGCCTCCACCACACCCCTCCTCCTCCCACTTTTGGGCATCTTTCAGGCCACAGGCCGCTATGCCCAATACTGCCATATTTGGCCACACGCATTGGCCACAGTCACAACCACCATCACAATGGCCCTCTGATGTCATAGGCCACCACAGTGGCTTGGGACCTATAAAAACCGGGCCCCCTCTGCAGCTGGCCCACAGTTGCTCGAGCTTCAAGGCCCTCAGACACCAAGCATGAGTGGAAGGAGGGGGAGCCTGAATAGCCAGGCAGATGGCTGCCCACCCTTACATGGGGCACCACAGAGGCAGGTGCGACAAGCGCCAAAGAGGAAGGCAGCTCCCAGCAGCCAGCAGGACAGCAGTCAGTGCAAGAGGAGGAAGGCAGTCACACCTCCTGCCGTATGCAACAGCGACCGTGCTTCTTTCACCGACAGCATGCAACGCTCGACTGTAGACGCACAAGGGACGAGCGTGAAGCCCGGGCCTGTACACTTGCCCGGGAGCAGCCCCCAAAGCCAGGCAGATGGCTGCCCACCTTTACGTGGGACGCCACAGAGGCGAGTACCGCAAGCGCCAAAGCGGAAGGCATTTCCAAGGAAAAGGAGGAAGAGGCTGCAG
Source organism: Falco cherrug (assembly GCF_023634085.1). Taxonomy (NCBI): domain Eukaryota; kingdom Metazoa; phylum Chordata; class Aves; order Falconiformes; family Falconidae; genus Falco; species Falco cherrug. Next base: position 80,282,126 of record NC_073699.1, read on the forward strand.
AGGAGGAACGGCAATAAAGTCACACCTCCTGCCGTGAGCGACAGTGACCTCAATTCATTGATCAACAGCATGCAACTCTCGACTATAGAACCACCAGGGAGGAGCGTGAAGCCTGGGCCTGTATGTTTTCCATGGAACCGCCCCAGTAGCCAGGCAGATGGTTGCCCACCTTTACATGGGAGAGATACATAGTTTATTTCAGGACCATATGCCTGAAATGAACAACACAGAATGAGTTACCTTGACCGTAGTGAATGCTTCACTATCTAGTCTACTGAATCATACGCAGGAACAGATATAAATCTTTAGCAGCTATAGACATACACAAGCAAGGTCTTCGTGGAGATGCTTTATTAGTAGTAACCACAAAAACAAACATTGGGTGCTTTTAGTGGGTGACTCTCTTTTAATGGGCACTGAGACATTGTAAGAGACTGTGCCAGTGAGGCCCACCATCACCACAGCAGATGTGTTGTCTCAACAGTGCTATGGCAGGAGACTCATGCTATCACCACATTGTTAGGTCAGCAAGATAAAACCTCTGCAACAGAAGAGATTTAAGGCAGAAAGATAACACCACTGCCACAGAAAAGATTTAAGGCAGGAGGATAACACCACTGCCACCGCAGTGATTTATCTATACCTTGTTAAAAGAGGAAACTGACTGATACCATGGAGCAACAGGGAGGCTAATCCTGCAAAACTTAACCAAACCCCTGTGCATATGCCCAGACTTGGAGTCAGGGGGGTCAAGTTGCCTGGAGGCCCCTGAGGAATGTTGGGCACATGCACCATTGTCAGATGGAACATGTGGTTGAGCAGAACAGATTGTAACAACTGTATAAAAAGCGGAACCAACTAACATGGGACGGAATGTTTACCACCGGACTTGAAAACAAATCAGACTGTAGGGACACTGCAGCTCCGGTGTGGTAGCTATTGCTCTGAAATTTTTCCTTTTTTTTTTTTTTTTTTTTTTTTTCTCTTCTGCCTTTCCTTCCTTACTGTCTCTTTATCTCTCACTCACTCTCTTTGCATTCACGGATTTATTTTTGGACAAATAAAGTTCCTTGGCTCTTCACTCTATTTTGAGTCTTAATTCTGTTCCCGAGAATACAAACAGAACCACACTCCGGTCTCAGACCGGCATGCGACAGGCATCCATCTGCCAGCCTGACAGTCATGTGAGGTATACTGCCTGCCAGGATCTAAGGTCTGAGATATTGCTGAGAGGGTACCACAACTTGTCAAGATCATAGACTATTATTCTTCGGTACCCTTTCATATGGACATGAATGACACCACAAGCCAGAATTTGGGCAGAATCAAGGAAGACTATAAAGCCCTGGGCGTGCAGGTGAAAAGATTTTGGTGACCAAGTTATTTTATCTTCTATTTTACTGGTAGGAGGAAGGGGTGTAGTCAGAAATAGGCATAAAATGCACATCAACTTCTGGCTTTATGGCTGGTTCTGTTGTGAGGGCTTGGGCTTCTATGACAATGGGTCATTATTTGACTATAGCCTGTTATGGAGGCATGGGATCCATCTGTGCAGAAGAGGCAAGGGAATCTTTGGCAGAAGGCTGGCCAACTCCATGATGCACGCTTTAAACTGAAGAACTGCAGCGAATGAAGAGACGGGATGTAGCTTGATGCAAGCAAGATGTCAATTTATTGTACAGAAGCACGAGTTTATATACACTTTCAGAAGCTGCACGTTTTAAACAGATTGGTTCTTGAAGCTAAACATTGCATCCTAGGCAATCCCCGATTGGTGGTTAACTACCATCAATTAACAGCAAGGTGTTACCTTTCCTTGGCGCCATCCGTCCCCCACTCCCCTATGCTCTGTATCATGTTAATTGTTACCTAGACAAGCTCGAGCACATTCCCCTCAGCTAACTGATTGCCATGCATGGTCCCAGTTTCCAGCCCGCTTCTGCAAAGAACTCAGGGTAAGTGATCCAACATGACAATGCTCACATCATCACATCCAACTGGGGAATAACCCAGGCCAACCAGACCACTGGTACATGTTACTGTGCTCAGTTACCTCTTTGAAATGCCTGTACACTAACACATGCAGCATGGGGAATGAACACAAAGAATTAGGGGTCTGTCTGCAGTCACAGTGCTATGATCTCATTACAGTTACAGAGACATGGTGGGATAGCTCACATGACTGGAATGCTGTCACAGATGGCTGTGCGCTTTTTAGGAAAGACAGGCCAGCAAGGAAAGATGATGGAGTTGCTCTTTATGTGTGGGAGCAACTGTCTAGGGGTGGATGCAGAACAAGTTGAGAGCTTATGGGTAAACATTAAGGGGCAGACCAACATGATGGACACTGTTGTGGGTGTTTACTACAGGCTACCTGTCTAGGAATAGAAAGTCATTGAGGCCTTCTACAGAGAGTTGGAGATAGCCTCATGATCACAGTCCATGGTTCTCATGGGACACTTCAAGCTCCCTGATATTTGCTGGAAAGACAGCACAGCTAGGCTCACGCAGTCCAGGAGCTTCTTGCAAAGCACAGATGGTAACGTTTTGACACAAGTAGTGTAAAAGACACAAGGCAAGGTGTGTGCCTAGACCTTGTGCTAAAAAACAGAAAAAAGGCTCATTGGGGATGTGAAGGCCAGGGACAGTCTTGGCTGCAATGACCATAAGATGGTGCAGTTCAGGATCCTGTGTGGAGGAAGCAGGGAAACAAGTAGGATTGCAACCCTGGACTTTGGGAGAGCTAACTTTGGCCTCTTCAGAGATCTACTTGGAAGAATACCATGGATTAGGACCATATAAGGTAGTGCAGTCCAATAGAGCTGGCTGATATTCAAGTATCACTTCTCCAAGTGCATGATTGGTGCATCCCTACAAGTAAGAAACCAAGCAAAGGGGACAGAAGACCTGCATGGATGAGCAAGGAGCTTCTGGCAAAATTAAAATAGAAGAAGTTTATGGGAAGTGGGGAAAGAGACAAGCCACTTGGGAGAAATATAGCTATGTGGTCAGAACACGCAGGGAGGCAACGAGGAAGGCTAAGGTCTGTCTGGAATTAAATCTGGCAAGGGATATCAAGGACAAGAAGAAGGGCTTCTTCAAGTACATCAGCAGGAACAGGGTGACCAGAGAAAATGTGGACCCACTGCTGAATGAAGTGGGTGCCCTGGTGGTGAAGGCCTTAGAGAAGGCAGGGTTACTGAATGCTTTCTGTGCTTCAGTCTTTACTGCCAAGACTGGCCCTCCAATTTCCCACGGATGCACCCCCAAGTGCTGAGGGAGGTGGCAGATGTTATTTCCAAGCCACTCTCCATCGTCTTTGAAAGGTCATGGAAGACAAAAGAGGTGCCTGAGGACTGGAGGAAATCCATTGTTACTCCAGTCTTCAAAAAAAGGCAAGAAGAAGGACCCAGGAAACTACAAGCCTGTCAGCCTCACCTCCATCCCTGGAAAGGTGATGGAACAGCTCTTCCTGGAGGTCACCTGTAAGCATGTGGAGGAAAAGGAGGTCATCTGGAACAGTCGACATGGATTCACCAAGGGGAAATCATGCCTGACTGACCTGATAGCCTTCTATGATGGAATGATTGGCTATGGATATTGTCTGCCTTGACCTCAACAACACTTTCACAATGTCTCCCATAACATCCTCATAGGTAAGCTCAGGAAGTGTGGACTAGATGAGTGGACAGGGAAGTCGATTGAGAACTGGCTGAATGGCAGAGCTCAGAGGGTTGTGATCAGTGGTGCAGGGTCTAGCCTGAAGGCCTGTAGCTGATGGTGTTCCCCAGGGGTCAGTGTTGGGTCCAGTCCTGTTCAACTTTTTCAGCAACGACCTGGATGAAGGGACAGAGCATACCCTCAGCAGGTTTGCTGATAGTACAAGACCGGGCCAGACCTGGACAGGCTGGAGAGTTGAGGAGAGAGGAACTTCATGAAGTTCCACAAAGGCAAGTGCAGGGTCCTGCACCTGGAGAGGAACAACCCCACACACCAGCACAGGCTGGGGGTTGGCCTGCTGGCAGGCAGCTCTCCGCAGAAGGACCTGGGAGTGTTGGGAGACAGCAAGTTGCCCATGAGCCAGCAGGGTGCCCTGGTGGCCAAGAACACCAATGGGACCCTGAGGGGTATTAGGAGGAGTGTGGCCAGCAGGTCGAGGGAGGTGATCCTCTCCCTCTGTTCTGCCCTGGTGAGGCTGCATCTGTGTCCAGTTCTGGGCTCCCCAGTTCATGACAGACAGCGAACTGCTGGAGAGGGTCCAGCTGAGGGCTACAAAGATGGTGAGGGGACTGCAGCATCTCCCTGATGAGGAGACTCTGACAGAGCTGGGCCTGTTTGTCCTGGAGGAAAGAAGGCAGAGGGGATCTTATCAATGCACATAGATATCTTACAGGCAGGTGGCAAAAGGATGGGTCCAGGCTCTTTTCAGCAGTGCCCAGTGACAGGACAAAGGCAATAGGCACAACCCAAAACAAAAGAAGCTGCACCTCAATATGGAGGAAAAACTTTATTTTTAGGGTGACAGAGCACTGGAACAGGCTGCCCGGGGTGGTTGAGGAGTGTCTTTCTCTGGAGACATTCAAAACCTGCTGGATGTAACTCTGTGCAAACTACTGAAGGTGAACCTGGTTTAGCAGAGGGGTGGGTGGGGTGGGGGGTTGGACTAGATGATTTCCAGCGGTCCCCTCCAACCCTGATCATTCTGTGATTTTGTTGTTCTGTGATTCTTTGCACTTCATACATAACTTGTATAGACAGTTTTATTTGAAATTTCAATTGTGTGTCAGAAATTAATATATAAGAAAATCTAGTAGTATTATGACGAGAGTATGGTATTTGTTCAATGAAAGCAGATACTAACTGCTTTTTGGATTTGTATCCAAATATTTTGGATTACAAGAATTTTTGATAGAAATATCAGTTATATTAGTGCATATTTATATATGGACTAATATTAATTATATTAGTGCAATATTAGTCTTATTTGCAGTGCAGAAACAGTCCAGAAACAAAATAATGACTTCAAGTCAAGAATAGAAAGATATATTCTTGAAGATCAGTTTCTTAACCTAAGAATTCCTACAATGTACATGCAACACAATTACTTTATTTTGTAATGCTGGTCCCAGTGATGCTACAAAAATTAAATGTAGCTTTGAAAAGAGTTTTGAAATGCTTTAAACTTTCACAGGAAGGAATGTTTGCAAAGCATCGTGTACTGAACTCAGGCTGATAGAAAAATAGTTTGGAAACATAATTTGGCATTTCCATATGATGATGATAAACATCTAGGAAAAAACAGATTTAGGGTTTATTATTTTATTTTAAAATTATAATGATAGATTTTTGGGACCTTATTTACCAATGTTGTTGCTTCAGGGAGAACAGAATTGCCTGGTGTGGGTACCGGGCAGGTATGGTGTGGAAACAACTGGTAACAAAGTGGGCTGAAGTCCACTTTGAATGTCCACCAAGAAAGAAGAGGGGAAAAAAGAGGAGTGAAAGGTTTATGCTTTATGTTTATTTCTGTTTAAAACTGTGTTTAGGAAGAGATTGTATTAACCTGATCATCTGCAAGAATGGCACTGCACTGTACACATTAAGAAAAAGCGCTTATCACTCTCTGTCTTTTTCCACTGTTTTCAATCAGGGAGTTCCAGAGCTCATGGTAGATTCACTGCATGTATGTGTGTGAGTGTTACAGAGACTGAATGACACAAAGCTGGCCCTGACAATAGGAGAGAGACAATGTTTTGACTGGCAGCATAGGCATGCCTGGAACACCCATAGAGAGCAATGGCTAGACAACTTCTAGACATACAGCCTTTCAGCCTTTCATAGCTTTCTGAACAACTCATTAACAGCCCATGCTACAATGTTCAAGTGATAATGAAAACATGACTTAATCGTATTGCTTAAGAATGGGATTACTTGTATTGGATGTGTATATTTCTTGCTATTTACAAATGACATGTAGGATTCATGCTAAGTATGGAATAAGGAAGACAGTACTGAAGATCTCCCATAATATTCTTGAAGTCCAGTTTTGTCACTTTTTTTTTTTTTTTTTTTTTTTTTCAAGAAATGCATCAATTTAGGAGCCTACTTTTTGGAAATAATGCAACAGATTTGACCAAAACTTTACTCATTTGAAATAATCTTGACTCATAACCACGGTTTATGGAGAAATTAGAATATATCAAAGATCCAAAGATCTTGCACTAAAACAATATTAAAAAGTACTCAGGTTCTAAAACTTTTTTCAGATTTTTTGTGTATGTGTTCAGTTTTGGTAATGCTATTTTGGTTTTTTGCGTATTAAGGGGATTTTTTAATAATCGTGTGGTGATTAGTCTCCCTTTCTTCTCATATCCTTGCCATTCCAGAAACTGCAGTAATAATTCATCTCCAAGATAGCTGGATCTTCTGGTTCTTAGTACTGCTACATGGCTTCCAGATACTTTAGAAGGATATCTCTCCACTTAATTTGCTCAGTGAGAATGTGATTTAAAACTGAATATGTTAGTTCTTCAATCATTTATAACTGAAAGGTCATTCAACTAACACCACATTATACCTGTTAACTGTCAGTATAGAACTGACATCATTACCTGACATGCAAATTGAAGGACAGATATTATGAGCATATCCTCTGTTTAATTAGAAGCACAGGCATGACTAGATTATAAGTTTTCACTGCTCTTGCAGATCTCTGTAGTTTAATGACTAGAACAATGAAGTGCGCAGAGACTACAGCATCACTACTTGATGACACCTTATTCATATTTTTTTGCTATTTATACAAAGACATATTTTATTGCTCAAAATGTATATTCTCAAGAGTATTAATGTTATTTAGGCATCTCAGTATCATCAAAAAAATATTCCCAATTCAATAACATATTTTGCAGCCCTTCCTGCTGAATGAAACCAGAGGGAGGCTTTATTTTAAACTTACACAGCATCAGCTGAATTGTTTTCTATGATCCAATCTGTTAACCTTGTTCATCCTTACTGAAGGAAAGGATCACGGTAGTTATTTAATAATACCTACTTATCAGTGTTTATTCTTAATGTAATTTTACGAAGATGCCATATTCTCTTTCATTTACCTATTATTATGTAATTCTAAGGTTTATGCTTATTACCTTTGCAGTGACTGCTACATCAAACTTACAATAATTTCAGTATCAATTGTCTATAGACAAGGTGTACAGCCTGCTCTTAGAAACATAAAAACTGAATTTCACTCACAAATAACTTTATGAAGTTCAAAGAAGGTCATGTTATGAATGTTGATACTCAACTGCATTCTTATATGGTTGAATACGAGATAAGGACCACAGCTAGGACCAGACCTTTTCTATTTCATAGTGTTTAATTTAACACCCCAGAAAGTATTTGGATTGTTAGCTGTTTCTCACTGGTTTAATCAAAGAGGGGTTCTCAGGAAAAAAACATTTCATTAAGTAACGAGTCCTAATTCTCCGATATCTTTTTCCCTTAACTACATATTTCAGCTTTTTTCTTAGCATATTACACTACCAGTTTTGTACGGCTATATGTCAAAACTTCAATTAAGAAAAAAATTCACCAGAGTAAATAGGTCTATGTTAAGTTTGCATTTGGCTCTGTCTTGGAGAATGTGTTCTGTTGGTATAGCTTTAGTTTTGAATCCTAAAAGATGAGAGAGAAATCATTGTGCTATTTGGAGTTTGTGCTGCTGTGCTGCAGCAGAGACCCCATTACTGTGGAGCAAGCATTTTGTGATTTTTTTTTTTTTTTTCACAGAATATCCAATGTATTTCTTCTTGATAGAAGTCCTTTATTTCTTACTTGTAGTTTACTTCCCTGGGTCAATGAAAAGCAAACACAAATAATTCTCTAAATATTGCTCCCATCTGTTTTATTATTTTCATATAGCAGTCAGATATTATCTCCGTTCCAAAGTGTGTAATTATTGCAACAGCATATTTTGTATTTTGTGTTGCATAACCCATTGACTTCTGCTAGTGTGACTCTTTCGTAATTTCTATTCTTTGAAAACTGAAAAAAAAGGAAAAAAAAGAAAAAAAAAGAAAAAAAAAGAGGCAAACAGAGTAGAGGCAAAGACAACAAATGTGGACAAAACACTGCAATCATGCTCCCAGATAGCCTTACTTTTGATTAGTCACCTGCTGTGTTTGTCACTTTATATCATTTGAGTCCACATGTATTGAGCTGCACTGAATATATAGTCTATCTATTTATAAGACTTCATTGTCTTAATTAGCATGAATATACATGATAATTTTTTCTTTTGTTTTTTTACAGAGTTGGGGGGTGGGGGTTGCCTTTTTTTTACTGTTTATTATCTTTCTCTGTTTCTCATTCACTTTAGATGATCTTTCATTCTCCCATTGTATCCTTACCTCCCTCCCCTACTCCATGCTTGTTCAGAAGTTCATTGCCATTGATCCTTGGAAGCAGAGTTCAGATTTGGGGGCTCTCATTCTCCCCCTCCTAGATGAGAAATTTCTCTCTGTTCTCTTTTGAATCAGGTATTCAAGAGTCACAGGACAGAAAGGTGCAAGACTCTTGCAGGAAGAAATTCCACCTTTCTGAGAGGAGCAGGATTTTTCAAATACACTTGATGTTGAGAGGTCAGGAGGCAATGAGGAAAAGTGACCTGTTGGTTTCCAAGGAAATGTGATGTTTCTCAGTGGTCCTTCCAGCACATTTATTTGCTTTTTTCCACTATTTTAATGTAATTTTAAACTTCAAGGCTTGTTTGATACAAGAAGTAGAAATATAAAATAAATTTCTGTTTTACTAAAATTTCAGTTTGGCTGGCACAAAAAAAGGACTGGAAGCTTTTCAAGGAACATATTATCAGAAGGATGCAATTTATTTTTGAATGCCTTTTAACCCAAACAGGTAGCAGCTTCAAAGCTCTTTGAATAATTTTGTATTTGAATCTAAGCGCAGATTTTGTCTACTCCAGTTAACATACCTGTTAAAAAATCAGAAGTACTGATATTTTCCATTTCAAAATTTTGAATGAAATGGTTCCTGAAGCCAAGATCTAAGAGGAACTGTGTTGCAGCCCTCAGTTTTTTGGAATCTGGCTTACAACACTTAGTAATATGTATAAATTATAAATCAGTGAAGACAGGTATACTAGAGCGAGATCTGCAGAAACGTTTGTATTGAATCCCATGGGGGTGTTAACATCTCACTTCCGCTGTTTGGTTGGTAGACCATTCAGGATGTAGGAAATGGCAGTTTAACTCCCTTTGCTTCCTGAAGAGATTCACAACTCACCTTTCCAAAACTCCCAATCCTGACTAAAATATTTGAGCAACTATAGGAACAGGCACTAGCATACATATACAGTGCTCATTTCTCCCAGGCACCTCTACGTTACTCTTATTGGATCCCTTTAGAATTGCTGATTCTGCTATAAGAGAAGTAAGGAGACGTTACACTCAAAAAGGTTTGCTCAGTGCTGCAGTCACATGTACATTTTAATCAGGCAGGACTGAAGCATCATAATATCAGAATATTGGATTAAAAATTATGAAATTTTAACAAAACTACTGGGTTTCATTTATTTGCTTTTGATTTCCCATCTTTAAGTTTTGCCATTTCAAAGTTTTCTTTGAAGGCAGGGGGATTAAATCTACCTCTCAGGAAATAAGTTCTCACATTTTCAAGTGGTTAAAAGACCTTATAATCTGCCTTTTAAAGAGGCAAACCCCCGTAATCCTAAACTAAATCAAACACCTTGAAAGAAGTGATACAAATCTCAAACCTGGTGCAGTGTTTATTTGTTACATCAAGAGTAGGGAATGTCTATGGAATCAGAACCAATGTCACTCATTTTACAGTTATTCCTTTAGGATTTGGAGCTGTTACATTAATTCTATATGATTTGGTGAATGTCATGTAAATTAATACCTTTGAATGGGATCTTTTTGATAGTCTGAGTTTAACATTATAACATTAGGTACAATCCTTGCTATATTTCTTTTCAAATGTATTTTGCAGATAATTTGAGGATTTTCCTAAGACTTCAGTCAAACAAGCTAATTTATTGTTTGAAATTTTTCTATAAATTCCATTTTCTTTAATAGAAGAGAAATCTGCAAGTATAACTTAACCTCTTAAATAGTCCTTTAAATAAACACATTTTTCTATGATTTTTTTCTTTTTCATAAGGTGCAGTTTTTCTACCTGACACAATACATTATTTTCCTCAAGTAAAAAAAAAATAAATTCTCTGTAGACCCTTAATTTCTTTGTTTGCTTCTGAATTTATTTTATAGTCATGTAATCTGTTTTGCCTACATAAAGTGAAATTTACCTCGCCTAGCTTTTGCTGTTCAAAATTTAAGCTTTAGTTTTTATTAGTGAAATGCAACCCTTTTGTTAAGACGTGTCTGAAAAAGAATGAAAGTATGTCTTCCTCTCTTGATTTATTTCAGAAAATTTAGATAACTATCTTAGAGGCCTAACTTTTAAACAAGTGTAATTTGATGAAATGAATCTCTTCTCAAGTATAATTTTAACTTTTGCGCACTTATTTAAAATATGGGCCCATTTAAAGTTCTTTCAATGCCTATAACTATTATGCGCAAAATAGGTACTTTCAGTCAGTTCTCTCAAACCATTTTACAGCTTTTAAAGAAAATTATATAGGAGTGATACAGTTTTTAGGCTGAATATTTTAAATATACTGTGCTATAAACACTGCTGAAGTCTACATCCAAAAACACTGGTGGTCACAGAAGTTTGGTCTGGGACATGTACTTTTAACTGTTTTATGTACATATCATGTCTTTATGATAAATGGCAAGGACAGAGGAGACAGCCTGGGCCCATCTTTCTTTAGTTAAAATGAAATTAAAGTTGAACTGATATGCCTGTGATTTATAGTCAGAAAAGGAACTAGAGGTGTGAAACAAGCACTGCCAACAGTTTCACTGTTGCATACCTGTCATCGTGATCAGCTCTGGGGGTGAGATGAGTTTTGTGTATGCTTTTGCAGGACTTGGATGGGTTCTGTCATGAGGTTTCTGCCAAACTGACCAATTATTATTAGGTAGCTGAAATAGAAATTTTTTACATGTCAAGGTAGCTGGATCTTAGCTCTCCCTAATAATTGCAGAATAAGAGTCATACCTCTTAAAGCTACTGAGAATATATTGTAATGGTTATAAAACTGATTAATTACACATTTCTGGGAGACACTACTGGGAGTCATCCATTGCAGTTAGTGCTGGAAATATAAGCAATAAACGTTGTTAGCTCTGTTAATTCCTTTCAGTACAATAAGAATTATTTCAATGAAACATTGCTGAAGTTTAAGCTTAGTCTTGATCATTAGTAAGCAATTTAACCCAAAGGGGAAGACGATGCACTTGATGGTGAGTGTAATTAATAAAGGATAAATTGTCTGCAACTATTTGTATGGTGCTTTCTTACATATGTAGTGCCACATACATGAAAATCAAGAGAAAATAAGACTGATACTAGATCTTTATATACACCTTTTTGTTGCTGTTGTTAAACTGGAATTTTTCTGTTCAGGCTTGTTTACCTGGTTGACTTCATTAGTCTACCATCCTACCTTACCGTACTTATGTCTTTTAAAGGAACCTTAGCTAATGAAAAGAGGGTTTTCTATCTAAGACTGTGCATTCACTTTTGTCTTCTTGTCATACTGCTAAGACATCTCCTTCTCTGAGAGTCTTGCAGCTTGCTAAAGTTTACATCAGTGGTGCTGTAAGAAGGCTCTAACTCAGGCTTCCACCTCTTTTCCAGAATGCTTATTCCTACTGACTCAACAACCAGATTTCATATTCCTTTTGAGTTACTGCATCTCAGGTATTAACAGTAAGCATCTTTTTGCTCAAAAGATATAGAAAGTACCCACCATGGGGTACCCTGTGGTTTTACCTATAGGGCCATGAAAAGGACATGAGAACATGGGATAGAAAACACATCTTGACCCTAGAGGTATAGGTATGTGAATTGCAAAGAAAAACAATTACAAATGGAGGGTCTTCTAGGAGAGCTGCTGCTCCAGTCTCCAGTGGGCAGCTTCTCAGACAAAATGAAAGGGCTGATCTTGCTCCTGATCCTATGGAAAGGATTTCTAATTTGTTTTTACAAGAAGTAAGTAGAATATCCTATGACTAGGACTAGAGAGGCCCTGCCTCCAGCCAGGTGGAGAAGAGGGACAACCAGGTTTACTGGACTGTGTGGGTCAGATGGCGTGACACGTCAGACCCACAGGAGTATGAGGCTCTACTAGATACTGGAGCACAGTGTACTCTAATGCCATCAAGTTATACAGGGTCACAAATCATTTGTATTTCTGGAGTGACAGAGGGATCCCAACAGCCAACTGTACTGGAGTCTGAAATACCCTGACTGGGAATAAGTGGCTAAAGCACCTGCTTGTGACTGGAGAGGCTCCATGCATTCCTGAGAGACTGTCTCAGGGGAGGGTATTTTGAGTACCTGAAAGGGTCCCGGTGGTCTTTTGGTATAGCTGCCTTGGAGATGGAGGAAATTAGGCAGCCAACTCCCTTGCCCAGTCTCTTGGAGGACCCTTTTGTTCTGGAGTTGCTGAAGGTCAAAGAACAACAGGTGCCGATCCCTACCACAGCAGTGCACTGGTGACAATATCATACCAACCAAGACTCCCTGATTCCTATCCCTAAGCTGATCCATCAACTGGAAAGCCAAGGAGTGTTCAGCAGAACCTGCTCACCATTTAATAGCCCCACATGGCCAGTGCAAAAGTGTAGTGTAGAATGGAGACTAATTATCATGGCCTGAATGAATCACACCGCTGACAAGTGCTGTTGTGCCAGACATGCTAGAACCTCAATAAGAGCTGGAGTTAAACGCAGCCAAGTGGTATGCTACAAATGATATTGCTAACGCAATTTTCTCAGTCCCTTTGACAGCAGAGTGAAGGCCACAGTTCACTTTCACTTGGAGGGATGTCCAGTACGCCTGGAACTGACTTCCCCAGGGGTGGACACACAGCCCTACCATCTTCCATGGACTGATCCAGACTGCACTAGGACAGTTTGAAGCTTCAAAACACCTGCAATACATTAATTGAAGATATTGTGTGGGGCAATATGGCAGAAACAGGTTTTGAGAAAGGGAAGGAAATACTCCAAATCCTTCTGAAAGCCAGTTTTGCCATAAAACAATGTAAGGTCAAGGGACCTGCACAGGAAATCAAGTTTTTAGGAATAAAATGGCAAGATGGACATTGTGAGATCCCAAGGGATGTGATCAACAAAATAACAGCTATGTCTCCACCAAATAATAAGAAAGAAACACAGACTTTCTTAGGCGGCGTGGGGTTTTGGAGAATGCACATTCCAAAATTACAGTCTAATTGTAAGCCCTCTCCAGGTGACCTGGAAGAAGAAAGATTTCAAATGGGCCCCTGAGCAACAACAAGCCTTTGTTCGAATTAACAATAAATAGTTCAGGCAGTTGCCCTTGACCCAATTTGGACAGGGAAAGATGTAAAAAATGTGCTTTACACCACAGCTGGGGAGAATGGCCTACCTGGAGCCTCTGGAAGAAAACATCAGGGGAGACTTGAGGCTGACCCTTGGGCTTTTGGAGTCGGGGATACAGAGGATGTGAGGTCTGCTACACTCCAACTGAAAATGAGATACTGGCCATTTATGGAGTTCAAGCTGCTTTGGAAGTGATTGGTACTGAAGTGCAGCTCTTCCTGGCACCCCAGTTGTCGGTGCTGGGATGGATGTTCAAAGGGAGGGTCTCTTCTACACATCATGCAACTGAAGCTACAAGGAGTAAGTGGTCAGTCACACTGATCACGCAACAAGCTTGTATCAAAAATCTCAGTCATCCAGGAATCTTGGAAGTGATCATGGGCTGGCCAGAAGGCAAAGATTTTTGAATTACCAGAGGAGGAGGTGATACATGCTGAAGAGACCCCACTGTATAATTAGCAGAACATGAGAAGCAATATGCCTTGTTTACTGATGGGTCCTGCCATACTGTAGGAAAGCATTGAAGGTGAAAGGTGGTTGTATGGAGTCCCCTACAACAAGTCGCAGAAATTGCTGAAGGAGACAGTGACTCGAGTCAGTTTGCAGAGGTGGAAGATATCCAGCTGGCTTTATACATTGCTGAATAAGAAAAATAGCCAATACTTTACCTCTATATTGATTCATGGATGGTGGCAAATGCCCTGTGGCAGTGGTTGCAATGATGGAAGCAGAGTAACTGGCAGCACAGAGGTAAACCCACGTGGGCTGCTGCATTGTGGCAAGACACTACTACCCAGGTGGTGAACCTGGTTGTAAAGGTACATTACATATATGTTCATGTAGACAAAAGTTGTGCCACTGAGAAACATTAAAATAACCAAAAGGTAGATCAGGCTGGTAAGATTGAAGTGGCTCAGGTGGATCTGGATTAGGTAACATAGGGGTTAATTATTTATAGTGTGGTGGGCCCATGACACTTCAGGCCATCAAGCAAGAGATGTAACATGTAGATGGGCTCATGGTCAAGGGGTGGCCTTGAGCATAGACTCTAGCACACAGGTTATTAATGAATGTGAAACATGCACTGCAATCAAGCAAGCCAAGTGGTTAAAGCCTCTCTGGTATGGATGATGATAGCTGAAATACAAATACAGAGAAGCCTGGCAGATTGACTATATCACACTCCCAAAAACTCACCAAGGCAAGCATCATGTGCTTACAGTGGTGGAAGCAACCACCAGACAGCTGGAAACATATCCTGTGCTCCAGGCCACCACCCAGAACACTATCTTGGGCCTTAAAAAGCAAGTCTTATGGTGACACGGTACCCCAGAAAGAATTCAGTCAGACAAGAGGACTCATTTCCAAAACAACCTCATAGACACCTGGGCCAAAGATCATGGCATCGAATGGGTATATCACATTCCGTATCATGCACCTACCTCTGGGAAAATCAAATCATACAATGGACTGTCAAAGACTACACTGAAAGCAATGGATATTAGGACCTACAAACACTGGGATACACAACTTTCAAAAGCCACCTGGTTAGTTAACTTTAAAGGACCTTCCAGTTGGGCTGGCCCTGTCTAAAACTTTTACATACCATAGAAAGTAATAAAGTTCTGGCAGTGCACATTAAAAATATGCTGGGGGAAACCGTCTGGGTTATTCCTGCCTCAGGCAAAGGCAAACCCATGTGTGGGATTTGAGGTTACCAAAAAACCCACCAAAAAGAGGTGGGTAATGTGGGAGGATGGGGAATTTTGATTTGTGCCTGAAAGGGATTTGATTTTGGATGAGAATAGCCAGTGAATTAAATTGTGTGATGCTGATTGCTACATTACACTACTTTGTATTATTTTTCTGGTAGCTACATGTCCATCACTGCTGTAGGCACCTTTCTGGGTCCATCTCCACCACTCTGGATTTGGGGATCTCAACCCAACTCCGTTACAATTGTCATATTAATGAAGAATGAACTTTAATGAGACCAGGCAAGTACAGCAGTGATGGAATCAGAACTGGCTTCAGTATGCAGCAATCCAATACCAAACAACATTTTTCCTGCCCTGTAAGACTGTTATGGCAGGTGAAACCCAAAGTCATGGGCTAAGTTAACTCAACAGACATTTCATAGGGATGACTCACAGACTAAGGGGGTGATATCTATGTGTATATATCAAAAGACAGGAAGGTGATGGTGTACTGGAAAGTGTGGGATTGACAAGACATAAATAGTATAGAATACAGGGTGAATTAACAATAAAAGGATCATGAGTTTTCAGATTAAAAACTGGACGTTAATTTGCACACTTTTTATTTGATATGAAGAAGATCTCTGGATTAAAAAGGGTTTTCATTTTTTTGCCTAGGTACAATCTACCTTTTTAGATATTCAGAATCATCTCTTAGGAATTGTTTTCTAATAAAAAAAGAAAAAAAAAAACACTTTTCCAGATTTTTACATAAAAATTATGGCTTGCTATGTCACTTGACTGGAAAAAACTAAGTTCACAGAAGTAGAAAGCATTGTGAATTATATTTATTTTGCATATTTTAGAACTATCATGTCAAAGGAGTGGTCAAGAGTGCACGTGCAGATTATTATAACCACAGGACACTTGCCTCATGAATTGGCTAAGTAGTTGAGCTGTACAAAAAAATAGTACATTACAGTTATCATAATGCAAAAATCTGATGTTCAAAACAGCATGAAACTCGCATTTCTAATGGCAAAATCACCCAGGAATAATAAAAAGGAATTATTTTCCCCTCCCCTCTGATTTTCAAAAGCATCATTTTATACAAAGTGCCATAGTTGACTCTCCAAAGACAGCCTGCATTTAAGTCTCAATGGAATTCCAGAGGCTTTTTCCTTGTTTTGTGATTAAAAGTTGTTGTTGAAGCATTTTCAAAATATTATAATTAAATTAATTTGCCTACATGAATAGACTAGGTAGTGCAGCCAATTAAGACCCAGTACTTTGGCCCTAGGGTTTCAGTCTGAACCATCGTTTAGACAGGAACAAATGCAATTATCCTTATCTGAATGCTCTGAAGGAGATAGGAAGTAAATGCCAATTTGGTCTCTTTACGTGGGCAAAGAGACACTTCTCTACACATAATCAAAGTGGAAACATTTTCAATAATATATGCAGCTTAATTAAAAGTTCCATTAAAACAACTATAAGAATCTTTACAGCTGAACTTTATGAAAACTATTTTTGCAGATAAAGTTTAGGACTGTCATAGAAATGTTATAAAATTATAACATTTATATATAAATCCATTTTATCTTTCAAGTTCTTTTCTTGCAGCTGCTCAGTCTTGCTACTTTTGAAAAATGATTGCAAAAGTAACATTATCTCCTTTTTTATCCTATCGCTTCTTTTAACATGAGTGTTTCTAGGCTACCATCTGAAAAGTTTTTTAAGGTGTTTCTTAAATTCTGCAGTCTATGAAAATATTTCACACTGGCACTAGGCTACAATTTCATTTCTTCTTCCTTCAATACTGACTAACAGACTGTCCAGATCCAACATACTTGTCCAAGATTTATGGACTGACTGACATGACCTGTTCTCTTAGATGGATCAATGCAATGCTAACCAAGGTACTGTTCTGGATTTTCAGGATTATTTTAGGTACTTATTTGTTATAAATTATAGTGGGCAGTTAACTCTATACACAATAGGTCCAGCATCTGAGAAAGAAAACAGTTTGCCTGTGCTGTACTGACCCTAGTTGTCAGATTCCAAAATTCAATACTCAAGATCACATCAGAAGTATATCATGTCCTTCAAAAATTAAATAGGAGGAATTCTCTAAAAGCTTGTTTACTTAATGTCACAAAACCCACCCAAATGAGCATGAGAAACATACAAATATTCATCATTCTCCACTCAGTATAATTTTTAGTTCCTGTACTACATTCATAGGTGCTCTACCGACCAACAAGTGGTAGAACGAATTTGCTTTGTCAGAAGAGCTTCTTAGCTCAGAAGCAAAGTGAAAAATAGTATATCCAAATATTTTGCTGCTCTGTCATTCTGAGACTTTGGGAGTAATTGTATAGATTTTATTGCAGGTTTAATATCAACCAATTTAGTAAATAGACTATACAGCTGACCTTTTTTCTTGAATATGAAGGGCAGATTACTTCGGGTGATAGTAAGAGGAATGGTAATTATTGCCATTTTTCCATGAAATAAGAATAAATTAAGAGGATTTTACTGTGCTTTGGATTACCTCTGGACACCAACTCAGGAACACAGGCCAAGACATTTTCTTTCATTTTGTTTTTTGCTGTGGATTTTACTTTCATCGCCTGCACAAGTCTGTTTACTTTGAGCAGACAGAAACTGCAAAACTTTACTTTAACAGTTCCACTTGCAGAAAGCTCAGTTTAAGACATCCTAGTATTCAGACTGCAGCTGAAAGTGTAATCTCCTGCTCTTTCCTGAACTATCTTCATTCTGATCACTCTCTTGGAGTGGTCTGATAAACTGAAGACATCTAGGAAATTCAGAGAACCTCTTCACAGCTTTACTTTCCTATTCAGCTTCTTTCCTCTTGCATCTGCTGCCTCATGCTTTTTCAAAATGAATGAATCTTTTTGACTAAATACAGGGTTGTTGATGTTCAATGTTTATTGCCTTAACCCTCCAGCCATAGACCCTAAGGTAAAAAGGAATTGCTAAGCAAGTATAGATTTATCAGGTAGGGTAAAAAGGTCATAGTGTATTGCTGCCAAATAAATTACACAAGTTCATGGTGACAAGATATGGAAAAGATCATGCTGCCAATCCCATGGCCAATTTTATTGCACCTGCATTGGCCCAGAAGGGTGTCTACTGGTAACACTTTTCTCATTCCCTATGTAGACTTAAAAGACTGTTCAGGCCAAATAGTCCCTTTAAAGTCTGAACAGATTCTGCTGATCTTGAGAAACCTTTTGAAATCTCTCACTCAAAGATACCTTCCTGAATAGAATTTCAGACTTCTCACATCATAATTTCTTTACCAGACTTTCTGCTTCTGGTGACAACAACATTATCGTTTGGGGTATGAGGAACTACAAACTTACAAACTTAAATTCTGAACTCTCACTGTTATATCTACTTTGGGTTTTGAATGATCTTTTGAATAACGTATTCATGATAAGGAGGGTTTTTTTCCTAGTTTAGAATGCCACCATCCATTTCACAGACAAACAGAATCACAGAATGGTCAGGGCAGGAGGGGGCCTCTGGAAATCATCTAGTCACACACACACGTTAAACCAGGTTCACCTTCAGTAGTTTGCACAGAGTTACATCCAGCAGGTTTTGAATGTCTCCAGAGAAAGACACTCCTCAACCACCCCGGGCAGCCTGTTCCAGTGCTCTGTCACCCTAAAAATAAAGTTTTTCCTCCATATTGAGGTGCAGCTTCTTTTGTTTTGGGTTGTGCCTATTGCCTTTGTCCTGTCACTGGGCACTGCTGAAAAGAGCCTGGACCCATCCTTTTGCCACCTGCCTGTAAGATATCTATGTGCATTGATAAGATCCCCTCTGCCTTCTTTCCTCCAGGACAAACAGGCCCAGCTCTGTCAGAGTCTCCTCATCAGGGAGATGCTGCAGTCCCCTCACCATCTTTGTAGCCCTCAGCTGGACCCTCTCCAGCAGTTCGCTGTCTGTCATGAACTGGGGAGCCCAGAACTGGACACAGATGCAGCCTCACCAGGGCAGAACAGAGGGAGAGGATCACCTCCCTCGACCTGCTGGCCACACTCCTCCTAATACCCCTCAGGGTCCCATTGGTGTTCTTGGCCACCAGGGCACCCTGCTGGCTCATGGGCAACTTGCTGTCTCCCAACACTCCCAGGTCCTTCTGCGGAGAGCTGCCTGCCAGCAGGCCAACCCCCAGCCTGTGCTGGTGTGTGGGGTTGTTCCTCTCCAGGTGCAGGACCCTGCACTTGCCTTTGTGGAACTTCATGAAGTTCCTCTCTCCTCAACTCTCCAGCCTGTCCAGGTCTGGTTGAATGGAAGAGCAGCCTGCTGGTGTGTCAGCCACTCCTCCCGGTCTTGTACTATCAGCAAACCTGCTGAGGGTATGCTCTTTCCCTTCATCCAGGTTGTTGCTGAAAAAGTTGAACAGGACTAGACCCAGTACTGACCCCTGGGGAACACGAAGAAATAGAAATAATTTCTCAACACTTGCCATAATCTCTAAATGTCATGTTGGTAGCTGTACGCAATGAGCTTCCAGGAACATTGTCACTCTTCCTCTCTTGTTAATAAACTGTAGAAGGACATACGATACTGTCAGTAGCTTTCATGTCTCTGGACCTCTTTCTTCGTTCTTGCTTACTTTGAGTAATGGAAGTATATAATGAAGTATGCAATAGTCAAGTTCCTTTCTGCAAAATAGAAATCCTAAAGCATTAATTGGGATGAACAGAGCATCTGGTTGCTTGTGATGTTATAGTTTCAGTGTATCAAATATTTAATTAAGTGCCCACCCTCCCTCTCTCATAGGGGAATTAGGTCATTAAAATTTTCAAAACTGAGAATAAGTCCTCCAGCAAACATTAACATTTGGGAAAGAGCAGAAGACTGGGTGAATAAAGCAGCCTGTGTTCTGTGTGTTATGTATTTGTGCCTTGGTGCTGGATGACTCCTGCTGCTCATTCATCTTATCCTTGAAGTAGGACTCTCTGATGTCCTCTTTAAAACTAAGTTGATTTACAATCCTTTTTTCAAAATCTTGTGTCATGGTTCTTTTGGATCCTCTAGTTAAGTACACAGACTACCGCACAATTCTGCCTTAGTTATTTACTAATTACTTAACTAGTAAGTGTTAGTAAACTTGTCAATCTTCCACTGTCTTAGGCCCATAACAACTTAATCACTGAGTCCCTGAGTAGCCTCTACTCATCTCTGTCATGACATGGGCATCCTGTTTCACCTGGGGAACCTGCATACACATAGTTCAGCGACATGTGATACGAGTTCTCTGAATGCTTACTCGTGTAGTTTTTACATAGCTAAATGGGGGTGGCTTTGACTACAATTCTGTCAAATCCCTTGCTGTTCGTGTGAGCTGCACATGCATTTTTATGCTGGCTTTTGTTTCTTCAGCTGGCATTCCAGAGTGTCCTTATCCTTTGTTTGGGAATGACAGGACTCCTGTATATCAGTTGATATGATAGTTGAGGAGCTGAGATGTCTTTGTCCCTACAGACTCAACTATTGGCCAGACCTGCACATTTGACATTGAGGGGTGGATGGGGGAACATATGGTCACATTGCAAACGTATTTCTCAGATTTCATCTGGTATGGTCCAGGTATCCAGGCATGATAGCATGCATCCAGCTTGCTGTCATTTGAAGCACTGGAAAGTTACACACCTAGCCTGTCACACTTTATGCTTCCATCTCACTGAGCCATGTATTAAACACACACATAAGATCAGTTTGCCTTTCCAGATATCAAATAAACCTGAAAATGATGTTCAGATAGATCTAATACAATATAAAGTGCAATGGTGTCAAAAGTTTTGCTCAATTTTGATTGCACTGATATGAACGTGATAGGAACTCTGTCATTTCCCCTCTGATTTGATACAGTAAGTAAAGCACAGCATAGTTACACATTTTTATTTTCCCCAAGGCTTCTGTGAAATATTAAGTGTTAGGAGTTGTTGAATCTGGTAGCCTCATAGAGGCAAAGCTGCCACAACACAACGCCTCAAGGTCCAGCCAACAGTAGAGCTGAGCAAGTATTCCAAATAGGCAGTCATACACAAACACACATGAACAACATGAACAACAGAGAAACTCCCGGCATTTGGGCTAAAGCGAACATCACCAACAGCATCATCCTGGTCCCCTATCTGGCTGATCAACATGAAGATACATTAGTGGGAAAGATACACATATATGTAATGCAGATACCTCTGCTAAATGGCTTTACACGCTCAGTCTACTGAGTAACTGACCCTTGGACCCACTTGACTTCAGCTGCTTCACACAGGGACACACACATGCAAACGGGTCTCTCACATTTCAGCCTCCTGGTCCCTCCAGTAATCAACTTGCAGACCCTCTGGTCTGTCCAGCATCCATCCCCAGCTGTCACTCTTCCACCTGGCTTCCAAGCCACTCACTGGGTAGTTCTGCCTGATATTCACTAGTGATTGCACACTGACAAATAGCTACACAATACAGACACATGCCAGTCTCTCTACTTGCTGGCACCATAGGCATGTGGTCCCAATAACCCACCCCTCCTGTTGGAGGCGCTCAGTCCAGTGCTGGCACCACAGATATACAGGTCTTTATGGCTATGGTGTAATCCCAGTTTCTGGCACTCAGACCCCTGTACACACACATGCACTCAAGGTAGAGAGTCCCTTACACAGGGGGAAGTTAGAAATGAAATGTAACAACAAGAAGGACAAACCATGCTGATCAGGTGCAGGGCGTGGCCAGGTAGGTGCAACAACAAGCAACCTGCTTATACACAACCAGCTCCTTTTGTCACTTTACCTCTCGATTTTCACCCATCCTCCCTCAAACCATCTTCATCTCTCCTTCCTTCCTTTCCCCCACCTTTTGTTCCTCCCCTAAACATCCCTTAATTTCCTGTATTATCCCAAAATGCATTCTATAGTAAATCCTATATGCCCAGTCAGTGATCCCCCTCAATCTGAAAGGTTCTGCAGAGAGCTGCTCCCACTGAGTCACAGTGATGGATGCCATCCCTAACAAGGGACTGATAGCTCCCCTAGGACAGCCCTGGGATCCTTTGGCTGGGTTTTCCCATTTGCTGTTGTGCCTTAGTCATCCTTTGTGTGTATGAAGACGAGCGTTTTATCATATAAACTAATATTAAACTGGACTAGCGTCATGCAAAAAATAAATTCTGTTGCAAGAAGTGTAATGAACTTTATTGTCAAAGTTTGGTTATTCTCACTGATGATAAGTTTGTAAATGAACACAAAAGAACATAAAATTAAGAATAAACTTTTTTTTCCTGATACATCTGCTGCTACTACTTCCAGCAATCTGAAGTAATAAGGATTTCCTGTGATCCAGTTTGTAATTGGACTCAAACTAAATCCACATTTATCGACTCATCACAAAATCCATTTTTGCCCCTGTTTATATTTTGGTCACTAATAGTTAGGACTTTTATGTGGAAAAATATTTCCTTTTATTTGATTTAAGCTTGCTATGTAGTAATGTCACTGGGTGTCTGCTAGCTTTTTTGAACCATAAAGTTTATAATGATTAAAATTATTTCTCCCTGAGCGTGTTTGCAACTTTCTACAAGGTAATGGTGATCAGCAACTCAATAAATGTTCCATTCTAAAGCCTCAAGTCATAGGGCAGGTCTTCCTACAGACCTCAGCAGTCCTTACAGATGCTGTTAGCAGCTACAGGAGACACAACCTGATCACGGAGGAAGAAGCAGTGGCCATTATCATCCTTTTTTTGTTCCTCCCAGACCACACTCTATAGCACTTTTCTGGGTTTTGGGAACCTTATGTGCTATCAAAGCAAACTTGAAAAACCACCAGCCTGCCCACAAAGCTGGTTGGATGGCTCTCTATCCATATTTTATTTTGAAAATGTTTTACCGGGTATAGAAATTTTAAGGATTTATTTGAAGTTTTTCATTTCTAATCTCCATAGTCAGGTCATTTTTTTCACTTTTCCAATGGATATGATGATTTTCTCCATGCTCTCCACACGCTGTATGTACCTAGGTACCTGACTTGGGTTGTGACTTCCGGTAATCAGCAGCACCTTAAAAGTTAAGCTGATCTTAGCTCTGCATTGCTACATTATTTACCCTTTATGAACTGACTGCCTACTTAAGTTATGAAGGCAGAACAAGCAAGATAATTATGAAGTCATGGATGAACACTGCTCAGGGATGATGTAAAAGTCAGAACGGCTGGAACTTTTGTTGAATAGTAATAACCAGTTATAATAAAAAAAAAAAAAATCACCCAAACCATAATGCACACATTCTCTGAGATTTCAACAGTTCATTAAAATTTATCTGTTACATATTTCTGACTTTCTCTGCTCTGTTGCAGCACCAAACGCAGTCAGGAATGGCCTTAAGAAGACAGAATTAAAACCAATTTTACCTGTGTAGAGCCTACAGTGAACTGTGAATCATGAAAGATTTGCAGTTCTTTCTAACTGCACATGGTTGTATACACATGTATATACATGCATATGTACTCTCAGGTGCATATATATTTTAAAAATACATGTATAAATATCAATATATACATCTAAATACAAATATTTTGGTGACAAGTATGACTATTTGGAATTTTCTAGCTGGTAAACTGAGTACACTGGCTTTTGGGAACTGTAGGTCAGTCAACGACCAAGAATCTATCAAGAATGCACATGCACAGAGCTGCTATAAACTTGCCTACCCCACCTCTGTCATGAAGCAATGAAAATTGCTTCGGTAACATTTTAAAGAAGGAATTTTCATGTTGTAGATGTGCAAGGAAAATTTTATTAAAGCTTGGACATCCAGTATAAAAAAAAGGCTAAGAAAGGACTGCAAGAAATAGCTTTGTTACAAAACATCCCCAGAGCTACAAAATTAGAGAGCAATAAATGGAGGGTTTTTTCTGGTGTGTCAATCATTTTGCATTTACTGTGTATACAAGTGTTCCATCCAAATAAAACCATACTGAAGACTGAATTCCAGCTAATACTCAACATAAATATTTTAACATACTTCATAGGGGAAAAATACAAATAGGATAACCAAGATGGTTAGATTAAATTTCATGTACCTCAGACCATATGTTTGGCCTTTTCAGGCAAAATTAAAGTCCCCCATTTGGTACTGACACCCCCCACACCCTTCACACACCCCATTTTACAGTGATTTACAGATGAATACTTGCCCATATTTTTAATGGTTATTGTTGCTACTAAGCTTGAAAATTAAGTCTTGTCAGTCATTATTATTGCTGAATGCATGCAACATGCTGAATGAAAACTGCTCTGCAGAATCTTTTTCAGTAGAAGAGTTGAACAGAGATAATAGGTTTCTTCTTTATAACCATGTGAATAGTCTTACTGAGTGACAAGGGCTTCATCTAGATGAAGTACCCTCGCATCTCTTGGCAAGCCCAAGAGTACCAACCCACCGATCTTTCACACCAGGAGTATACTTAGAGCAACCAATCACTCCCTTACAGACTGTTGGCAAAGGCAAAAAGGCTGAAGGAGCACATCAACATCTCCCTGAGTCTCCCTAAGTAGCTGGGTTGCAACATGGTCCTATGTACATTCTCAGCCCCACAAATTTATGTGTATCACACTTTGCTCAGTATACTGTAATGAGCAGATAACATAAAAATGTCTAGGATCCTGGACATTTATGTTCATGAAAAGCCAAGTATTCTAAATTAGATACTAAAGAAAGCAATTGATGAAGTTATTATTTCTAAAGAAAATCTCTGAGCACTGATTTCTTCCTGTGACTAAAGCATTCAGGAGGTAAACTACCAGTGTTCTGACAGCCACAACTTTGCCTTAAAGACTCTCAAAAAGTCATGGTCACATTACATATCCTGAACATATTATTTTCCTCCTGCTACTGATCAAATAATTTCCCACTAATATATGTATGTTTCAATGAAATATGCAAATCCTGTAGTTGTGGGGGGTTTGGTTGGGGTTTTTATTATATTTTGCCTTTAATAATTATACACCAAAGGGTGAGAATATTTCTGACATGTGAAAAACAGTTAAAGACATGACACAGAATAATAAATTCACCTGCAGTGAAGATTAGCACATTTTCTTGCTTGCTAAGCAAATAATTTGCTATGTAGATCCATATATGCACATTTTGCCATGTAGAAAAGGCCTTTTCTTTCCTGAGGACTGAAAAGTTGGCAGGTCGTTCTTTAATCACATTGATTTTTGCAACCCATCTTTCCCCCAGGGCAAGTTCAGAGCTGTAATGTGACCATCATCTCCATTGTAATATTTCCCACAGTCCAAAATACTTCCAAAGCCACTTTTTTTGCCCATGTTATGTGTTTTCCTAATGCTTTATCTGTAAGTGCACCTCCTTTCCTGCTGTAACCTCTTTCATCTCGCAGGACAGGGACCTTAATCCACATATGACAAATACCCCTTACCAGACTGTCTATTATGCTTCATAGCTTTAGTATTCTATATCCATCTCTGTGAATATATATTTTTATATCTTTTGTAATCAAACAGCTATCAGAGTGATGTGTGGAGGAGTCTAGAGCTACTTTTAATTTGAACAAACCAACTAGATCAGTTATGCAGAGTCAATATGGACACTCTATTTACTGTCTGACACATATGAAACTATATTATGTGTCTAAGGAATTACAATACCATCTGTAGCACTTCTAAGACTCAAATAATTATTTTTTAGTTTGTTTGTGTCCATAGTAAAATAAATACAGAAGTCATGTTCATCTGCCTCACAGGACAGCAAAATATGCAGCTTGATTTCTTTTTTTTTAATTTCATTTGCATTTCCATTTTTCATTACAAATGGGTATGAACTAAACTCCATATCTGAATATTCCCGGTATTGTATTTATAATGTGTCAAACCAAAACCCCAGCCTTCATTCCATATATAAAAACTTCAGAAACAACCTCATCTTTCATATCCTCTTATATCTCACTCTAGCCCTCCTAGTTATGCTGTTTTGACAATGTATTATTACATGGTCCCAAGCAGTTGCTATGCATAACCAACCAGATTCACCTTACGTGTTAGAAACAGTTTTGTTTTCCTGAAGTACATTAATAAATACAAAAAAGAAGTTGAATTCAGATGAAATTCTAAGCAAAAGAATGTGCTTGGATTCATTACTACCTGAAATCCTTAGGGTTAGGTTATGAATCCATGAAGACAATGCACAGAGATACAAGAGGTTATTATAAGAACTTCTTTAATACCATTTTGTTTTCATTCCTTGTACCACAAACTTAGTCATGCCAATAGACAGCTAGGGGATGCCTCATCAGACAAAACAGTCACAAAACGATTTCTTTCATAGAAGGACATGGAGGATTGATACAGCTAACCCAGAATATGCCTTTCAGTTAAAAATGATAAAGGATAACACCGTTCCCTACAGTATCCAAGTTAAGTGCTTTGGTGCATTTGTAGAGCTGAAAAACTGACTTAAAAATAGTTATGTGAGCTTCATATTATCAAGGACATTTTGAACAGTCCCAAAGGCCTTCTCCCTTCTTAATTATATACAACCCATAAAACTGATTGAACAAATACAGTTACGTCTTTTCAATTTATGTTTTCAAAGATGCAGAAGAGCTGTGGGCAAGCTTGTGGGTGAATGTGGTGCCAAGAAACAGAAAAATAAGTATGAGAAAGAAAGTACCTCTTAGAAATACAAATCAAATGACCAAACACTGTATAGATACAAGGGAGTAGCTGAAATCCTATATACCCTACACGGTGCTATTACTCTAGAAAAAAAATGGAGTTCTGAGTTAAAATTCTGGTGCTGTCCTGAAGGATTTGAACTGAAATTTGTGACATAAGAAATATTAATTGTCTTGATTATTAAGCTTTCAAAGATAAGTGAAGAATGTAGTTCCATTTTCCATTTGAGTTTCCATTCAAATGAAAGGGTTAAACCCTGTTTTTTTAAAACAATATGCAGAGAATTCCTAGGACACTAAACTAAAAGGGAAGTGATTCTAGGCCACATGTCCTCTTGGGCAACAATGAAGGGTAATACTTTACATTATAGGACACACTACCCTCAGCATCACCTACATCAGGTACTTGTAAATTAATATTATGATCAATTACGGAAAATGAATACAAATGATATGACATATGGCTTTGGCAGCCGTCTGGTTATAATGCATGATTGGTCACAGAGCAACATGGAGATAGCTAGAGAATAAATTCTCGTTAGGTATATTCTTTTATAGCTGTACTAGTTTCTTGGTTCAAGGTCCCACAGATTGTACAAGACTTATCAGACATACAATAGCAATTACGAAAGTATGAAGAAAGACTAAATTAGGATGATCACACTATAATAGATCTGCTCTAACAGTAGGAGCCCCTCTTGGTGGAAAAAATAGTATAGCAAGTGTTTCTTTGGTTGCAGACACAGTAACTGATTCTCTGCCATAGTCAGTTTGCTACTTACTCCTAGGTAGTACCTCCTCGGGGTAATCCAAGCACCAAGGACTACCGGAAAATCAGCCAGCACAAGCCTTCCTTGTTTTATAGCAGAGGAACAAATAAGAAAAAGGGAATCTCTTTTGGCCCATCACTGGATAAGAAAATGCAGGTTCTCTTATAATAATCACCTGAGAAGCACTATCAAAATAATATCTTTAGAATTATAATTTCTGCCCTGGAAAGCCCTTACTCTTTTTTTCTCTGGCAGACATTTACCACCAGACTTTCTTTTGTCCTTTATTGCTTTCCACAGTTAACTGTATGATACCATATTCCTCAGTTACAGTATTAGCAAGCAGGGGATTGATGCTATTGTAAGTATAATCAGTATTAAAATAGCTAAGCAATTTGTTGGGTGAACCGCTGTGGCCTTAACTTTGGGAAGTCCTTACTACATCAGAAAATTACTTCATATATCCCTGTCCTTATTACAAGCTGGAATGTCTGTTTTAGTCTACTACAGACATCACTGATAGTGTCTTAGTTGATATGTTTTGGAAGGTATAATTTATGTTACAGAGGAACTTAAAACCAGCTTCATTACATCAATGAAGGGCCTGTCAAACATAGTACCCATTCTTTGATGATAGCAAATAGCCAAACTTGCAGAAAACATTAGGAACCAAGCAAGTAGGCAGCAATAGCTGTCCTCAACAGCATCCTGGGTTACATCCATCTGCAGTTCAAAAATTTATTAAATCACAGATCATGTTCTTATAGTTAGAAAGCTGTCATAGATTTTCTTCAGCAAACTTGTTCAGCTCCTTTTTGAAGTCTTGAAAACACATAGCACCAACAATGTCCTGCAGGATGGAGTTCCTTATCCTACATACAGAGAGAATAACCTTTATTTTGCTTTTTTCAAATTTATCTCCTGCTAGTTTCATACTAAGTTTCTATCTTTATTGCACTTAAATAAATGCGGCACTGTCCTGGCCATGTGACGACATTAAACATAATCTTTTTGACTGCACTAGAAGCAGGATCACACCCATGGTGTATTTGAAAAATATACTTACTTGTAACTTGTAACAGAAATACCAGTTTAAGTACAAAGCACTGAAAGAAATATGCACATCATTTGACAGTAAATCAGTATCAAATCTTTAGATTTTTTTTTTTATTTGATATCTTTGATATCATTAGAGATCTATCTAACTTTTCCCCCATTTCATAACTCTCATATCAGGTCTTCTGTTTTCTCCCCTATTAATTTGACTTCACTGCAACCACCTGATGGATTTTTTGTCCTTCTGATGTTAGTATCATCTTCTGATGCCAGCACTG
Organism: Falco cherrug; assembly: GCF_023634085.1. NCBI lineage: Eukaryota > Metazoa > Chordata > Aves > Falconiformes > Falconidae > Falco > Falco cherrug. The sequence goes on from NC_073699.1 coordinate 80,311,200, forward strand.
TTTTTGTTAAGAGCATTAATATACATGAGGCTCTGTTTGTTGTTGCACCATGAAACTACTGAAACAGCTATCCTTCACTGATAGTTTCTGATATGTTCTAAATGAAGCTTGCTTTGGATATACCAGTGCCTCAGTTATGCTGAGAGGTAGTCAAATGATACACAGGCTCTTCTAGGAATGGCATTACAGTATTAATTCCTAATTAACTGTGGACAGTTCTCTCTCTCCCTCAAAAATTGATTCTAACCACTATTAACAGTTCCCTGTCGTTCCCGGAGACCTTTGAATCATCAACATACACTTTTTGTCCAAGGCTCTTCCTTTTATATTAATAAAAGGAACCTGGAGAAAGATGTATAGTGTACTTATACAGCAATGCTTTCCATATTGATTTTATTAAGCTCTCTTTAGTTAGGAGCTGTTCCTGCTGAAACAGGTTCAGAATTGTCTGTTTGTTGGGTGAGTTGTTTTGCCTTGGTTTGCTGTTTTGGCAGGGGGAGGGGGGTTGGGGTTTTTTGTTTGTTTGTTTGTTTGTTTTTTCTTTTTCTTTCAATTCTGAGTTGTGCTTTTTTTTTCCTAAAAAATCTGCTTTGGTCCAAAAGACTATGCTTTCATTGCGGTCAAAGTAGAAATTTTTCCTGAAGCTTATTTTCGGTATTCTGTTGGTTTTCAAATGTCCTCTTATGCTTTGTGCTAATATTGTCCCATCTGATTATTCAGCTGTGCTAGTGAGCAACATATTTAAGCTAAACAAAACTGCAAAGCTGGGAGGAAATCTTGCTTTAAGCTAGTAAACAAAGGAAAGGGTCAGTACAAGAAATTAATCAAGGGTTTATTTCTAACTCAAAGTCAGTCTCATGTGTTCTTGGGACCCAATTTGCCTGTGCAGTCAGCTTGTCACAAATTCTTACTGTATATAGAGCTCTGATAAAGTAGACTACTTCCAAAATTAAGCTCCAAGGTAGTACCTAGAAAAGTGTGAATATGAAGGTAGCAACTGCTCCCAAGGCTAACCCATTGCTGTCTCCACTTCTCAGCTTCTTAGAAAGAGAAGCACAGGGTGTAGTAGGAGACCTCACAAAGACAAGTCTTTTTATTTCCCTGCAAAAGTACCATGGGTCTCTGAACTAGCATGCATACCGTTCACCTCCTGAAGGGCAGGAGAATGAAGCCACTAGGAGGACGATGACCAACTGTTTTCTGCTTGTAGCAGTCAGGTAGTCAGACAAATACAGTTCACATTTTGTAGCTAAATGAGCCCATTCAGAGCTTGATCTAACTGACTGCACATTGCCAGTAGGCCCAAGCTTCATTACCTCCAGAAACAAAGTATAATACTATGTCTCTAAAATACATAGTAGTCTTTATGATATATAACAGTGATCATGTACCAACACTGCCCAGTTCAGATAGCATCAAAATATTTTCTCTTCCTTATACCTCAAGCCATGCAGGAGGCAGTTTGAGAAGGAGAGAGGAGCACTATGCGTTCTCTTTTCTCGTTCTTCTCTATAGTGTCAGTAATTTGTTGGTATGTAGTTGCCACAAAATCTATTTCATTAAAGTTATATTAAAAATTTCACTAAGAATTTTGTCTTAAGTTGTATTACATTTCTGGCATTTGTCTTTTGGTAGATTGACATATAACCAGCTTCCCATTTTCAGAATTTAATTCCTAATTTTGCTAAAATTAATTTCCTGGATGTTCATAACTTTGACAAAATTTCCCATGCCTGGGATTTTCCTCTGCCTGAAATTCTTTTGAATACTTGAATATTACAATTGGTTTTATTGAGAAGTACTGACTGTCCAGTTCTTTGTAGCAGAGACATGATTTCAAAGGCATTACTCTGAAAATACAGTAGAAAACAAAGCACAGTAGAATTTCAGTCACAGTAGAATTTGGGAATGTAGCCCCCGTGTTGAACTGTACCAGCTAAATTCCCTGCAAAGTTAGGAGGTCTCAGGTTCTCCAGATAGGATACTGATTAGCTACTGTGTTGGTTTTTTGTCTTGTCAGTGAGATACTTGTGTTTAACCAAATATGCCTTTGGAGAGGCTAGGGCTCATACTGGTCAGGTTACTTACCAGTATATAGCTATATCTTCAAAATGTGATTCCAAAGCAGGACTTGCATTGAATTATGAGTCTAAAAATGTTTGGAACACTTTTCATAGAATCATAGAGTCACAGAACATCTCTAAGCTGGAAGGGACCCATAAGAATCTTTGAATCAAACTCCGTGCTCCTTGCAGGACTACCTAAAACTAAACCATACAACTAAGAGCATTATGTAAATGCTCCTTGAACAGATTTGGTGCTATGACTGCTTCCCTGGGGAGCCTGCTCCAGTGACCAACCGCCTTGTGAGGTGAAGAACCTTTTCCTAATCTCCAGTCTGAATTTCTCCTTGACACAGCTTCATTCCATTTCCTTGCGTCCTATTGCTGGTCACCAGAGAAAGGAGATCAGCACCTCCACCTCCATTCCCGTACTTGAGGAAGCTGTAGGCTGTGATGAGGTTATCCCTCAGCCTTCTCCAAACTGAACAAGTCAAGTGATCTCAGTAAAGTAGAAACACATATCTGAAAATCCCCCTACAGGCTGGCAAATTCATAGGATCATCGTTGGGTTTGGGTTTGGTTTTGAAAGGACTTTAAAGATCATCTTGTTCCAAACTGCCTGCCATGGGCAGGGAGAGCTTCCACTAGACCAGATTGCTCAAAGTCATATCCAGTCTGGCCTCCTTGAACACTTCCAGGGATGGGGCACCCACAGATTCTCTGGACAACTTGTTCCAGTGCCCTGCCACCCTCACAGCAAAATTTTCTTCCTAATATCTAATCTAAATCTACCCTCTTTCAGCTTAAAACCATTCTCCTTGTCCTATCACTACATGCCCTTGCAAAAAGTCCCTCTCCAGCTTTCTTGCAGGCCCACTTTAGGTACTGCAAGGCTGCAATAAGGTCTCCCTGGAGCCTTCTCATTTCCAGGCTTAACAACCCAAACCCTCTCAGCCTGTCTTCATAGGAGAGGTGCTCCACTCCTCTGATCATCTTTGTGGAACTCCTCTGGACTCACTCCAACAGGTCCATGTCCTTCTTATGTTAGGAGCCCCAGAGATGAAGACAGTACTGCAGGTGGGGTCTCATAAAAGCAGAGTAGAGAGGGAGAATCACCTCCCTTGACCTGCTGATCACTCTTCTTTTTATGCAGCCCAGGGTATGACTGGTTTTCTGGGTTGCAGGCACACATTGCTGGGCTATGTTGAGCTTCTTGTCCACCAACACCCCCAAGCCTTTCTCCTCAGGGCTGATCTTAATATATTTTTCTCCCCAGTTTGTGTTTGTGCTTGATTGCCCCAAGCCACATGCAGGACCTTGCCACTTGACCTTGTTGAACTTCATGAGGTTCACATAGGCACACTTCTCAAGCATGTCAGGGTCCCTTTAGATGGCATCTCTTCCATGCATTGTGTCAGCTGCACCCCACAGCTTGGTGTCATCAGTAAATTTGCTGAGGCAGTCCCAGGACAGACCCCTGAGGAATGCCACTTGTTGCAAACATATTGTAAACATATGTCTCAGTTTCTCTGTTTACCACTGAGATATTTAGTTGGGTGGTAGATTTCAGCATCTGTTACAGAGATCCCTTTAATACTGCTGCATCCCACACTGCTTCTTTGCCTGACTAGACTCATGAATGTAGGAAGTGAGAAGCCACAGGTCATCCCAGTGTCACTGGAAAGTAAACAGTGCAGTGTAAGTTGACAGAAATAGAATATTTTTTATACTATTCAAATACAATGTAGCATACAGGCTTATAATAGAGACAGAAGGGAGTGACACAACATGGAGGATCAGTCATCTGTTTGATGGAGCTCTTGCTAAAGTAATACACTGGACAAAAACGTGTTAAATAGGTGTATGCCACATGCAATAGTGATACATGTGATCACTTCCATGCAACAGGAAACTATTCTATATTGCAGAAGAGTACAGAAGGACAACTAGTCCAAGCTAAATGAAGCATCTTTCATAAAATTTGAAAGAACTTAACAAATATATAAATATTTCTCCAATCCAGAATTTAAGTGTTACTTTTCATAACACTAATTTCTAAAAATGGATTGCAAAAGCTTGTGGGTTTTTACCGTGAAAATTCAGCACATTTACTTTACATATTTGCCATTCTTCATTTCCATGTGAGTTGTCATGAACATCAGTGACACCAAGTTAGTAAAGACAAATCAATAATTTTACAAAGAACTACTAGAGTTAACAACAAAACAGACCAACTAAAACACAAATGTCATAGCACTTGTACGTGGTAAAGGAAAGGACAAAACTGAGAGGGTTGAAATAAACGTGGGACAAGCAGCTCATGGAGACTATATTTGGATTATTTGCACTAATGCTTTTAGTACCCTATTATTTGAAATCATATACCATAATTCAGGCCAGCTTCTTTTGTTCTTTCTTCTGCCAACAAGAACGTTGTAACAAAAGATAACTCTGTTAGCTGAGCTTTTATCTAAGCATCTATAATTAATTTCTAAAAGGGAGCAGAGAATGGCAGAAAAGTATAAGTCCATAAGAAAACTGGGCTTAAAATTGTTATGTTTTTCTTTTCTTCCCTGCCCCCCCCCCCCCCCCCCCCCCCCATCACGGGCCTCAGAGTAGTCAAGTTTAAGGTTTGGTTGTCCCTGGTGTGGAAATGCATTTATTCTAGTTGATCAGAGGAGGAAATACTAAGTCATCAAATTCTGTTAATTAGTTTTCAGATTTTCTTAAAAATTATATAATAAGAAAAGTAAATCTTACATATATATTTATATAAGGTTTGTAACATTTTGTGCTCAGATATATTGAGGGTTCTGTGCTTTGATAGAAGTTTCAGACAAGACACTTGCTTTGCTCATGTAAAATTGTTTTATTGTTTTTCTTCTCAGACATACTTCTCAGTCCATGGTCAAAATAATTTTTTCTCAGACATTTCTTCTCAGTCCGTGGTCAAAACCTGTTTGCTGCATTAATCCGCCAACCTTTAATTTTACTTTTGGTAATGCCTCCAATAATACCTTCAAAATGTGTGGTTACAAAAATAGTTGTGTTCCCTTTGGTGTTCCCTTTGGTCAGCTCTTTATTTGCATCTTTCTGCAGTACAAAGACAGATAAGAGGTTTAGCCACAGAAATGTACTATATGAATAGTATCCTTTTACTTTCTGATGTTATCGTGATATAATTTTCACATGGAGTATTTTGGGACAATATCAACGATGAAACATCACAAGCACAGGGCAGTGATCTAACAGCTACACAGTGAAAGCTGGCTGGAATTAGATATACTCCACCTGCCCATCTTTCCCCACCCCCCCACCCCCCCACCCCCAAATGCCAACTAGAAATCTACATTATTTCTATGACAGACATTAATGAAATTATATTTTATTATAAGAAATCTATTGTGTAATTCCTTCATTTGAAATTTGGAAAGAGATTACTTGATTGGCAGAGGGGTGAGAGACAACAGATGATGACAAAATCTTTGTAATGGGTCAAAACAAAACCACAGATCAGAAAACCCTGAAATGTACAGTTCTGAAGAGTCCTGGATATATGTTCAATTTGTATTGTGTTCATGTATTTTTTCAAGTAACTGATTATTTTACTTTTTTTAATATTTTTGGGAAGAGCTATATGGATTTCTATTACACTCTCAACAAGGTCTGTAGCTACTCATGTAAAACTTAAAATCAACAAACCCGAGTAATATAATTCAAGGTACAGACATTTTATGAAAGCTTAAACTTTAAACATTTCCATGCTTCCCAATTCTGTCAACATCTAAGTATTTCAATGAGCTTACCTGTGTGTGAAAACTGTATTTTCCTAACTATAGTCTAACTATACTGTGTTGAAACATATTTTAAGTTAATTAATGCCCTTTTTTTGGTTTTGTTTGTTTGTTAGTCTGTATTTCTCTTTTTTTGGGGGGTAGATGGCACCTGAAATCTTCTGGCACAGTGTCATTTTAGGTGCACAACAGCACAGAAGAACCACAGATGTCAGATTTGTGTAATTATGGAAATGAATTCTACATCTTCAGTGGAAACACCCCTCTTACATCTTTTGCTCAAAACCACTGCTGGCTGTGTGCTCCAGGTTGCCCTGAATACTGTCCTAAATTTCCACTGGGTCTAGGGTAGCTTTATGTCTTCACAAATCAGTTTGCTGAAATTCAGTATGTTTTACCCTGGGCACATTGATCTTACAAAAATTACTTCCTGTTGTGAAGCAGAACTAAAGAGAACCATTTGTCTGTGTGCAGTTAAGGCCTTGAACATAGACTGCCACCATTCTCATAGCCCTTAACTGTTTATGAGCAAACCCCCTGCTTCACAAACTGTTACTCCTGTTTTTATAGTGTAATTTAGGGGGGGCGGGGGGGGGGGAAATGGTAAGTTGTGTCTTAATTTAATGGACTTATTATATTCTACCACCAGCTGCCAAATAATTTGTTGAGATGCGTTATCTTTTTGCAAATGCACCCTAGGAGAGAGACAAAAATAGAATAGCTGGTTTTTAAGTGTATGGCAAAGAAAAACAAACATTGTCTTCTGGAAAGCAATTAAAATAGATCAGCTCTCTTGGGTATGGATTAATTAGCAGAGGAGTACAAGCAGCATTTTTATTTAACGTCAGGAAAAAAATTAATAAAATCCTTAATTAATACAATACCCTCAATACAATAACATTCAATTGAATGTTTAATATCATAAGTTCAGCATAGTTCAATGTAAAGGCTGGTTTTATTTTCAATGTTGAGGTCCTCCTCCAGGGTTGCCTTTCAAAGACCCTCAGATGTCTTTATGCCCACATTTTTGATTGAGACTCCTCTCCATTTCAACACTTCAGTCAAAACTGAGGTGCTTCACCTCTCATTCAGGCACCTGTATTTCTACCACTGATTTGGTCTTGGCACTTGGTACGTGGATGGGGCTCCATACATATTTCTTTGCTTCAATTCCTCTGTACATTAATTTTGTGTTTGTTCTTAGACAGCACATAATGCATGCCAATGTGACTAAAATTTCAAAGTGTCAGGAAAAATAATGGTAACAATGTACTTTGTAGAACAGGTCAGTAAGTGGAGCACTCTCTGACAATGGAGGAGCTCTGAGATTCTTTTATTTGGTTTAAGGACTGTTTCAGATAAAGCAGGCCAAAACATTTGTCCCTATATGTCTCTCTCTCCAAAGGGACCACCAAACCCCCTACACTTCTACATTTGTTCATTCTGAATCAATGTAATTTTAATTTGTTTCTTATAAAGACCCAGATTCTGGATAACACAACTGCTAGGTGACAGTTATTTGACCATCACACTATATCAGGTAGGGGTTTGCCTGTCCTACCATGCTTCAGTGGCTCCTGAACCTGAATTTCCTATATCCTCACATCCAGAGTGTCACATAAAAAAAAAAACCAAACAAAAAAACCAAAAATTACCCTGGAGACAAGAATGTTTAAAAAGAACAGATGGGTGTAGAGATGGTATTGATACATACCCTAACCTACCTGGAGTCCTTATGACAGATAAACAAAAAGATTGTTTTAGGAATATTGGTTGGCAAGCAATTTGTGTCTTCTGTTTTATTTCAAATAAAGATTTTTGTTGGACAGCTCTAAGTATCCTCATTCCTCCAGGTGATTGTTGTGAATCTTCTAATTGCTTAAGTGTCTTTCTACTAGGTATAAAGAGTACGACTTTCACAGACAAAAGTTTCCCAGAAGCTGAATCGCAACACAAGTGGCTGAAATTACTATTAAACTTGTGTGGTTAATACCATGGTAAAATAACTATAGATCAATTATAATCCCCCCAATTAATTATAAATATAATTTACTGTATGGTATAAATTACTCCCGTGAGATAATTGCATCTCATCTATCTCATTCCTTCTTCTTTTCTTGTCACTCACATTTGCGAACAGCCAGGAAGAAAATCTATTTGTCATATTCTACTTGATGTCAACCTTTTCTTAAATCTGAAAAATTGCAATATGGTGGATATTCCACAAGTCCAAAACAGAGGACAGATAAAGTATTCATTGCAATGGTTTGCTTTTTTTCTCTCTGATTATTATATTATTTAGAAATGCTCTGGCCCAATCGCCTGGTATATTTCTCAAAGTTTAAATTCCTGCAACCTGATAGAAGTAACTTACTGTATGTTAGCATGATGCTCAGGCTCAGTGTCTCTTGGGGATCACTTCAAAATTTCATTTCTATACTTTCTATGTTTCTATCCTCCCCAGGGATCCCTAAGTTTATATGAAAGACAAATAAACCTAAACTCAAAATAGGCAAATATTCATAAAATCCATAGATATGGATTGTGCTGAAGCTCATGATATACTTTGCATTAATATAATAAAAGAAACACAAATGTATATGGATGTTTGCTTGCTTCTGACAGCTGTCCTTCTTTACAGTGTGGTCAGCATGGAGCAGCCAGATAGAATTAGTACAAGATTGAGAGGTCTACTGTGGTTGAATTCAGCTTGTATTGGGAGAGAGTATGGGATATGTTGAATTTTTTTGAGTGCAAATTCAAAAACCTGGTAGTTTAAACAGAGTAAGTTAGAAAGCAGAATGGATGTGAATGTGAAACAAATTAATCACTATGTCTGACAGCCCAGAAAAAATGAATCTTACAGAAGATGCCTTTCCAGCAGAACTACTTGGAAGAAGGAAGTTTTGCAGAATGAAACTGAGGATTATATTTCCACTCATGGTCACTCTACCTTAGGTGAATGTAAGAAAGACTTTTCAGTTCATAATGCATATTGGAAGAAGTTGGTGCTCAATATTCTACATTCAGATGCAGTGAAGACAATCATCTTCAGTGGGAATACCAACAAGAAACACAGACCATGAATACTGACACCAAAAACCTGAACTTGTTAGAATTGGATGTACTTCTGCCAAAAGGAGGATAACCCAATGTTTAGAATGAGTAGGTTAAGCAAACATATGCTTGGACGTCTGACATTTGTCATAAAAGGCCCAAAGATGCTTTGGTTCCCTGCTTTAGATCACTCCAGCAGCATGTGTTGGAAACCTCTATCTAGATTTACATTATGAAAAGTTTATAGGGCTTGCTGAGTACTGTAGCTTCTAGATATTTTGGTATTAAAAACCACATGAAATACTGAAAATCTAGACTTCTTGGAGATATCAGATATGGCTACCAGAACTAGTTGTGTCAGACATCAACCATTACTTTTCAGAAACAGGGCATTAATACATAACTACTGCCATGTCTAAACTGTCCCAGAGCAACTCAAGCATACAAAATTCACAAAATACAAAAATATACACTCTTATTAAGATCAAATGCAAAATTTGTAGCACAGAATAGCCAGGTTTTTGAGTGATGCGAAAGAGTATTGATCTGTGGACTTCAACAGTGACACTTCTACACACAGGAAACTGATGCCAGAATATCTCTCCCAATAGTTTGGCATCTCATAGTCCTTTCAAATTTAATAGAAAATATCAAAACCAATACAATCTAAAACATTTTCTCAGGTCATTGCATTTTATTATATGGCTTTTTTTACATGTTTAATAATATTTGGAAGCTGCTGACAGAAGGAAAAAATGCCATTTTTTTTAAAGTGTTCTAAAAGCTGGTGTTTTTTTAAATTATTACAGTATTTCTCTGTTCCTGATTCTTGTCTTTAAATACATAGTTAATATGATATAGCAGTCAACTTTTCTTTCTTTTTGTTCTTGACTTCTTATGGAAATTAAAGGTATGAAAATTATATCTAAAACAAAAAGTTTTTTGTTTATGTACAGATTGTTTATTTTTATAATTCTGGCTGACCTATCCTAGCATGGAAAGAGTCATTTAGATTTCACCAAGGCACTTTTTTGTACTATATTGGCAGAACTGGATTCAGTAAGGTTAAATTTGTTCTTCCTTCTTCAAAAATCACTTTGTATAAAGCAAAAAGAATAGTCTGGTTTGCTTTTAGATGCAAAGTGCTTTAAGACAGTGACACAAACTCTTAAAAGTCACTAAAAATGGCATATTTATGAAAAAAAGTGCAGTATTATTAATCAATAATATCTAAACAACTTTGATGTGACACTTAAATCTCAATATTTTGCTCTAGCTGGCAGCTATGGTACTTTTGTTGTCCCACTGCAGTAATAATGTGTATTTTACTCACAAAGACTTTCACTTTTCAGGAAAACATCACCTACCTATGTATGAAAAGTATTGTCTTACAGTGAAGACCTTAAAAATCTAATTAGAAAGTTACTGCTAGGTTAGAGCAACTCTATTACTTTGTCTTTCTTTTGATGAACAGTTTTTTATTCTCAGATTTCATTTTCAGGGAGCCCAAATACAATGAGGGTGGCAAGCAGGCTTATTATTCTCAACATCTGGGTAATTAATTATCATAACTTTGTTAGTGATGATTTAGAAGCCATCTCATTATTTTGAATCAGTAATGTAATTAGTGTCAATGTGATTTCTGGCAGGGAACCCTGGGTTAGAAAAATCTTAAAGGTATTATTTTTCACAGTTTAATGTTCTCCTCCTTGCATTTATTTACACATTTATCTTCTTTTTTATTTACTTGATTTGGCCTCCACAAAAGTCAAGCAGAAGACCCATTTAGATATCTGATCTTACTAATATGGAAATATCCCTGACAGACCAATAACTTCATTAAAAACACATTGAAAGCATTGTAAATAAGCTTTTTCATCTGTAATATTTTAAAGCAAAAATTTTCAGAACACCACATCATATTTCTTTTTTTGTCTTAAGCCAATAACTGATGCTATTTCACAATGATATTATCATGATAAATAGAAAAGGAGGCTGATTCTCTCACTTGGTTTCCAGTCTGGGTAATTCAAAGCAGGCAAATGTTACATTAGTCAAATTATAGAGTACTAAACCAATTCTCTGAATTTATGCAGTATTACACCACCATTTTTCTGCCTTCTTGAAAACTAGTTCTTGAGGAAGAGTCTAAGTAGAACTCCTGGTGTGATATAGTGCCCTTACTGCACATGTTAATTCATTAATGGCAGGTCTCCTGTGAAATCATCACAGTGCTGTTCATGGGGCACCTTTTTCCTTGCTGCACTGGCCCAGGGAATGAAGGTATACATGGGAAAAAAAATCCTACTGTTGATTATATGGGAGCATCATGTCTCATTAATTCAGAGACAACCAGGCTACAGATTTTCTTTGCACATGTAGGCTCTCTCTATACTGGTGAGATGAACAGTGCCAAGGAGCTGATAAAATGGTCCATGGAGTGATTTTTGGCTTGCCCAGCTGGCATGGTCCCAAACAACTTCCATGCAAGGTGCAGGAGTTAGCCCTGGCCACAGACTTTCCCAGTGGTCAGTTTGGGTGAGACTGGTCTGGTTTTTTGGGAAAGAGAGCTTAGTAATATGGATCCTACAGTTTTGTGGCAGGTGGACTCAGTGTCAGAAAATAGGCACTTCAGTTAAAGCACAACTAAGCTCAAGAAAAAAACTTCTTTTCCTCATTAATTTAATCTCAGATCCATCAGAACACTTAGACAGCAAAGACGTTCTTGTTCTCTGTCCTACTTTAATTTTAATAACCTGTATTTTGATCCTCTTAATTTTTCTTCTCCAAAGCCAACCAAGCTTTCAAAGGTTGGTTATTACACATTGTTAGAAAGTAAATTACAAATCGTCATTATGATTTATTCTTCGTGTGATGTGAATACCAAGGGTTGAAAGATATCTTGGATGGTTATATGACAGTGTTTGCCTGGCATAAACAAATAAGGTTTTCTCTTTGTAACTTAACCAGTCTGACTTTGTTCTCACAACAAATCAAGGGAGGACAAATCTGTGGAACTGCAGAGCTGTAGAGGCAAAAACTCTTTCATTTTGTCACAGCTCACTGCACCTAAATCCATTATGTCCACAGGGTGAAACTGCTAAAAATACACTTTCTTGTTCAGGGGAGATGAGGAGGGTTGGCATGTGTGTTGTGGTTTTGGTTGGGGTTTTTTTATTATTAGTATTTTATTTTTTTAAATAGCCATGTTTTTTGATGATACAAAACCAATAGGCTTTGGTTTTCATCTGTATTACTTAGTGTTTATTTTCAGTGGTTAATGGAACAGTAATCATTTAAATATATACATGATTGAAGTGGTTTAACCCCATCTGGTAACTAAGTACTACGCAGCTACTCACTCACTCCCCTCTATGTCAGGATGGGGGAGAGAATCATAAAAGTGAGAACACTCTTGGGTTGAGATAAAGACAGCTTAACAGGTAAAACAAAAGCTGTCCACGCAAGCAAGGCAAAGCAAGGAATTCATTCACCACTTCCCATGGGCAGGCAGGTGTTCAGCCATCCCCAGGAAAGCCAGGCTCCAGCACGCATTAATGGTTACTTAGGAAGACAAAGGTGATAATACTGAATTTCCCCCCTTCCTTCTTCTTCCCCCAGTTTATATACTCAGCATGATGTCCCATGGTATGGAATATCTCTTTGGCTAGTTTGGGTCACCTGTCCTGGCTGTGTCCCCTCCCAGCTTCTCACGCCCCTCCAGCCCTCTCGCTGGCAGGGCCGCAGAAACTAAAAAGTCCTTCACTTAGTATAAACATCACCCAGCAACAACTAAGAACATCAGTGTGCCATCAGCATTGTTCTCATACCAAATCCATAATACAGCACTGCACCAGCTACTAAGAAGAAAATTAACCCTTGCCAGCTGAAACCAGGAAAATTATCTGGATATTTATTCCTAATACAGATAGTTAGGGGAAAAAATATTTGTGTAATTGGTCAACACAGATTTGTAAGACATGTCTTCACTTTCTTTTTCTACCTTATAGAAAGCATTATTGCAAGCATTATGTATTGTAACCAACATAAGGTGGCAAGAAGGGAACTAGAGCAAGACAGTAACAGGGAAGGATGTCTGAGATCAAGTCAAGAACTGCATTAAGATATCTTTTAGTCTGCTGAAACGTGTTGATTATTAAGTTTCAGTTATGCTTTTATATTGATATAAAGACTATGAATGTTGCATAAGATTCCCATTTCTTATAAAGGTGAACATCAGACACCTATCTTCACACTTTTTCTGCACAAGCTTCTATTATTTACAACAAGAACTGAGACTTCGTTTGTTTTCTCCCTAAAACCACACTGATTTCCTACAGCTAAGTTTTTCATGGCATATTAGCTTTCAAAAATTGCTTAATGTAATACTGAGAAACAGCAATCTGGCATTTTTATTATCTCTAAAATAAAGTATATAGTCCATAGCAAAAAAAAAAAAAAAAACCCAAACCAAAACCCGACCCTAACCACCAATAAAACAAATTACATGTTTTCACAAAGAGAATTATTGGCTGAGAACATGGACAAAGGACAGGATGAACTCAGACGAAGCCCTTCAGCAATCTGAAGAGGGGAAAGGAAAAACAATTCCTTCAATCAAAGCAAATTGCCCCAACCCAGTCCATTTTATCTCATTTTTACTATGGGATATTGTCACTAAGTTTTTTCAGGATTTAAGATACAACAGAGCTTAACCTTAACAAAAAGGAGGGCACTATTGCTTTCTGTGCTGGAACTATAAAATAATCCTCTAACTACTTTTGTTTAAAGATCAAATGACATTTTCAACTACAGTATCAGCAGTGTAACAGCTATTACACACTATTGTTCCAGTAATGTGTGCATTAACGTCCCTAAGGGTGTATTTATGGGGACAGACTAAATGATTCCAGAGGAGCTATAACTGTCTTTTAAATCAATGATGCATGCACTAAGCAGTCCCTAAACACTCATTGACAGTGTCACGCCAAACAGCTCCCTTGAGACCTGCACTAAGGGAGATCCATTTTCAATGGTAGGTTACGGAACCTGACTGCAGCAACCTGGCTACAGCACCACCTCTGTTAAGATACATCCTCAATATTAACACTGAATGAAAAATTCTACTAACAAATGTAGATTCTGAAAAAAAAATTTATGTACTGTAATATTCAGTGTCTGCTGCATAATCTATCCAAGGGAGTAAAAACACTAACATGAAAATTATAGTATTTTTTAATTAAGCAACATTTAAAGAAATGTTCCTCATAAGTAAGAGAAAAATGTACTAATTTATGTATAAGCAATCTTTCAAAACACATAGAGCATTTATAATTTTGCCTACTTGGAGTTAAGTAAAATTGTCTTTCTCCCCACTCTGATCTTAAAGGAGCTAAAAACCACATGCATGTGTGCATACACACATAAAAAGTTTCTAGATTTTTCCCTGAAAAGAAAAAGGCTGAAGAAATTAGATAAAATCATGTCTCCTAATGGAAGAAATTGACCTTCTTTGAGCAGACATGAAAACTGTTGAAAAGCACATGTTTACACATAGGCATAAACAAAACCTCAGGAACATTACATATTTATAAGATAAATGTACATATTACAATATTAGAAAGGTGATTTTTAACTCGACTTGTACATCTTAGTAACAAAAGCTGCCGTTAATCATCTCCTGCAGGAGTTACTCAAACCCTGATGTAGGAACCTTGTACATCTATAGTTGTGACAAGAGTGGGAGAGAGTCATAGCTATCCATTTTGCTTACATTTCTTATTAAATAAATGTCTTTACTTGCCTGGGGGCAGCCTGTAGCCCTGCATGTCAGACAGCTTCCTTGTCTAGAGCAGGGGCTCGACACCTCATTGAAGGATTGTCACTGAGCCACCATGGAGATCACATTGACTTTGATTGGCCCAGCAGCCGCTGCTAACCCTGGGAAACGGTTTTATCTCTGCACAAGGGCTTGTACATGGGACACGAATGACAAGTGCATTGGGAACAGGAACGTCCCTGTTAAGGACATGACGTACTGGAGAGACCAAATTACACTGTTAAGTGCAAGTATCTGCTCTGTGTTGCTATATGCAATCTTGGGAATCTCACATCTTTGTTATTTTCAGAGGTCAGTTAACATTTGGAAAGTTACAAGTGAAAGTAAGCTATTTGGTTGAACTTTTTTTGTCATTTTTTTCCTATTCTATTTCCTTGAGGAAGTTTAACCAGGCATACCCAATGCCCACATACAGCCCCCAGGTGTGCCATACTTCTTCAGGTGTCTGTGACAGCCAAATATCTTTTTCTTTGCTAAAACAGCCAGATAAAATGCCAAGTCTGGAGCCCTTAGACTAAAAATCTGAATAAATTCTACTGATGTTTCATTGATATGGAAATACCTGGGACTTGCAATCAGTTGTGCTATACCAGGCTGCAACAATCTCATGTTTGCTTTAACACAAAAGTCATTACCTTTATGTTGTCATAGATAAATGTTATTAGGCTTTCGAGAATCAGCACCCTAACAGAGAGATAGTACTAGCCAAACACTATTTGTTGGTAATATAGTGGCCATTTTTCCTCAATGGTTTTGGTAAATCACTTAATTTAGCTCCTGGGAACCAACCATGTTATTATACCAGGATGCTATGCCAAATTGCACTAAATGAAGATCTGTCTCATCATGTTTCCAAAGGGACATTGAGCTTGCATTACTAATGTCCTACTTAATTTGAAAGACAGTAAAATGTTGTAAATCTTTAAGACATTTCAGAGGTGCAACATAGAATGGCACTGCAGAGTCCTCACAGCCCAAAATTTCCCCAGAGCTCCACTGAGGCAGTTAGACATTTAAACCTCTGTCAGTTATTGGGAGGTGTAGCACAAATAAAAAGGCAATAACTTTCAACTCAATTTCAATCCAATTTAAGTAGTAATTACCATTATGGTACATTACCCCATCACTTAAGTTCTTGAAACCACCACCACACACACAACCCTTCAGTTCTTTTGTCTGGGTTTCTGAAATAAACTATATTTAAAACATATCAGATTTTTTTTTCTCACTTTTACAAAACAATGTAATTTAGTAATTGAAGAGATAGTGTTACCACAGAAAAGAATCACATTTTTGCTCTTGGAAGCCAGATTTTCTAATGGAACATGGACAACTTTGAGTGTTTCTTCATTAAAGCATTAGACATCTTTAACAAATCACATTTTAAAGCATATTGTTTTTCCAGTTAGAACCCCAAGAAAGTATCTGATGCTCAGACACATTAGGTAATAAACAAGTAACATAAAATTAGCCAAACTGAGTATGATATGCAGTCTCATCACAACTCCCAAAACCTAGACATTCCAAGGGAAGACTAAAAATAATGACCCAAGCCAGTTTATACGAAGATCACAGAAATGCCAGAAGATTCACTTTTCCCCTTAACCTCCTTTGATTATGTACCCGTGCATTAGAGATTTTTAGATACAATTTAAGCACTTCCTTTTCCCTGTGAATTGGGAGAATTAATTAGACAAGACAGTTTTTCCACTGTTAATCTTCAAATGAAGAATAGTACTAATGTCAGTGACTTCATACTTCCCTACCCAATGTATCATTCCTCCACATCCATTTTATTATGTAACTACTAATAAAGTAAGCCACAGAAAAACAGAAAGAAAAAAAGTTTAAAGAAGTAAAGGTCCATGACAGGTAGCTGTGCTTCCCACAAACCCACAAGGTCCAGGAATGCCTCAGGCATCACATGCGGTCATCTGTAAAGGCTGATTCATACTCTGGCTACACCCAAGTTATGCCAGTGTATTTCAGAATAATTATTTGCATCTGTATTGTGTGCAGGTTCCCAGGTGTTGGCACCAGGGCAGGCTGCTGCAGGGGTAGCCTCCGTGGGAAGATGTGAGGAGCTGCCCCATGCTGGGAGCAACTGGTTCCAGCTGTCTCTGCAATGGACACACTACAGGACATGGCTGAGTCCAGCAGCCAAGCTGGTGGTGCCTCTGAGGAAGCATATTTACAGAAAGGGCAAAAACTGTGAGGAGGAAGGAGCGACAGAGAGGGACTGTTATGGACTGAGCAAAACCCCCACCCCCTGCATGGCTCAGGGCAGGGGGAGAGCAGGGGAGCTTGTAGCGAAGGAATGAAGTTGAACCTGGAAGATGTAGGGGATGGAGGGAAGCTAGTGTTTTAATCTTTTTATCTTTGTTTCTCACTACTCAAATCTATTTTAATTGTCAATAAATGAAATTAATTTTCCTCAAGTTGAGCCTGTTTTGCCCTTGATGTTAACTGTCAAGCAATCTTTATATCTTTATCTCAACCTACAAGATTTTTTCATCCAATTTTCTACCCTGTCATATTGAGAAAGGGGAGTGAGAGAGTGTCTTGGTGGGCAGTTGTCAGCCAGCGAAAGTCAACCCAGTACAGCACCCTGAATTAATACCTTTCAGTCTCATTCTAACAGGTTGCTGTCTATTTGAAACAAGTGGGTCTGTCTTTGCTTTTTTATGGTATTTGTTGCAAAGTCTTGGTTCCACTGGAAACACTTCATCAGACTTTCAGGGAGAGAAAGACTTTCAGTTTTAAACTGATAATAGTATTATTTTTGTACAAGTGCACAATTTCTTTTATTTTGTAACTGCACTTTTTGTATTGGCCATTCTGCCTAAGAAGTGAATGTTAGTTTCAGATGGAAGGCATAGTTTCATCTTCACAGATCCCAAACTGAGCAAATTTATTGTTTAGTGAAATTTGCAATCCAAAGTTGTGTCTAGGATCTCTGTGCAGTCCCACAGCAGATTGCTGGAATTTCAGGCAAACAAAGCAACAATGTTCTGCACCCTAAAAAAGCCCACAACCTCAAAGAGCATAGCAGCCCCTTAAAAAGAATTATATATCCACATCTGACCTTTGCAGTGCCAAATTCAAGGATACATAACTTCTTTTCTTGGACTGCCCCTGAACCAGTTCTGTTCTTTCTCACAAAATGCACTGTTACGAAAAATCAGTTCATTTAAAAATCAGTAGGACCTATTAAATCCTTCCCATTGTGTTTTAAAATATAGACCCTATGTTCAGGTATCAAGAGACTGGATAGGATTTACTGAAAAGCAGATTTGGGAGCAGTCTTAGCCGGTTTTACTGAAGGTGTTCTGGCTTGTGCAAGGGCAGAAATGTTATTTGCGACAGGGACTACCTGCCTCCAAGATGAATATCGAACTTGGTGGACTGCTGGACCAAACTCCTTCCTCTTTCGCCTTCCTAGCAAACATTTATCCTGCAAAGTCAAAAAGCTGTACAGAGAAAACTGACTTCATCAGACCAATTAAGGTATATTTGCTTGCTTACATACTGGTAAAGCATAAAATATTCTGATGAAAGGGAATAAATTCTTCACAGCATGCAGTTTTCTTCTAGGAAATTGAATTGTTCAAGTTGTATCTGGAATTTGTATGCATTATAGTCCTACTAAGTCAATGTCTTTTGTGAACCACATTTTTCAAACCCTGTCCTTTATCTAGTAATATACTGAAGAAATAATGAATGCTTATTACTGTAGCATAAGGAAAGGGTGGGTTAAAATCCAATCAGTCAGGTCAAGAATGTTATCAGCCTAGGTAAGTGATATATTCTCTGCTTATGAAAAAATAAAAAGGTAGAGTTATGCTTGCTTAGGGTACATCTAAAAGGCTAATTAATCTGGAAGGTATCTTCTTTCCAGATTCTAATGCAGCTAGACATGAGATAGATACCAAGGCACTGCACAATGTTAGTTTGCTGTGTCTATGCTAGCAAAGGGAAATTTAGTTGCTATATGGTGTTTTCTGGAAGAAAAAGATAATAAAAGAATTTAGATATCAAAAGTTAAGGACACACAAACCTTCTATAAAGACTTTCAAAAGCGTCTACCCTGACTTACACCTGACTAGGTCAGGAACATGGATATGAAGTAGGCTGCTTCAGTAAGCACCAAAATGTGAGTGACAATTAGACTGGGACCATTTGAAGTGTTATATCTTTGGTTATTTACTGGCTTCATGCTAGTATTTCAGAAGACAAAAATGCCTTTCATGAAAATTTTATATATCACTATTTTTTTCTAATTATGTCTTTTTTTTTTTTTTTTTTTTTTTTCTCTAAAAAAGGAAGGAAAGCCTTGAGGATTTGGGGGTTTTATAATCTTTTGGTACCTTGGCTTGTGGATGAGATTCATTCAAATTTCCTTTTCTTTTCTATATTTTTGATAGAGGGATGTTATCTCTCAGGAGTTGGCCTCAGGAAGACTGCAGATCCTATTTTCCCAAAGTCAGAGAACAGTGATGTTACTAAATTACATCACTAGCTACCCTTTTAAAATAACAGTGTTAAATGGAAAGAAAAAAAAAAAAAAAAAGTCTTTAGAGACTTTTAAGTCACCTTTTGCTCACACACCATCATTAGGAGCAATAAATCAGATTTAGCTTTTTCCAAATTTCAATAGTCCAAACCCAAATGAATTCAGTGGAAATTCAATTTGTGTGCTATAGATAAGCAAATTTGACTAATGAACTATTTTCTTAATGTGTGTAGCTATTAATGTTATTATAGATGGTGTCATTATTACCTTGTATTACTTCCTTAGATTCTCATTCAACCCCTTGATAAACAGGCTATATTGTACTCAGCTCTGGATTGGTGGGCAGTCCCTGAAGGTGAGAACCTAAGCAGAAGGAGGAGGTGAAGCACTCTATAAAGGAGTAAAATGTCCTTCCCTAAGATATATAGGCAGTCTCTAAGTTCTGAAAGTCATTCATGTCATCTGCATTGAAGTCAATGCCCTACCCAAATATCCATTCGATTTTTCATGATTAATCATCAGTTGAGTTCAGAAACTGGATGAAATAAGTACTTAGTGTATCACATCATCCTTAGATAGAAATGCAGCAGTGTAATAAAGAGAAGCTATCAGCTTCAACTGTGAATTCCCATGCTTTTGTGGAGAAAAAAAACCCCACTATTATCCTAATATAAATATAGTTATTTTGTAAAGCTGTCAGAATAAAACATGTTGGAAGAAGATCCTAAAATAATTGCTTCTGATTAACTATTATATGGCTATTATATATAATTGTTACACAGTGTTATGGTAAAAAAAAATAAAATCAACTCCACCCCACCCCAAATACCAAACAAACAAGCAAAAAATTTATCAAAATCCTCTCTTAGTCAAAAAAACTTTAAAGAATTTTTTTTCTTTCTATTTTGTCTTGGTAATGAAGGCTTGCTTAATAAGGTGAGTAATACACAAAGTACTCGTAAGATATTTATGATGATAGAGATTTATACTTTAAATAACAGGACATCTTCATATAATCTGCCAATGCATATACTTTAGGTGAATCTAGACAGCTCAAGCAAGCAAACAAGAAACATTGTCCTCAATTAATTCATGACACCAGAAGAGGGGTATAGCTGCTAAATTTTGAGATTGAATTAAAAGTAACGATCATTGAATAAACAACTATCTATTTCATAAAATAATTTTGATTTGAACTATCTCCCGTTGACATTTTTGTCAAGGTAGATCAAGTGAACATCCCTTTCTAAAAGTAAATTATTGAGGTTTGACACCAATTCCTCCGAGACTTTCCATTGACCCTTCAGGTCTATATTAAACTCAATATTTAATTCATATAATGTCTACAGCTTTTTACCTAGCAACTTTAAGTGAACTTGTGACCATATGGCATAACTGGTGATGTCAGTAGTAAATGACTTGGCTAGTAAATTAAACCAAATGTTACAGGAGAACTTCTCATGGTTAGTTTGATGTTTAAAAGTAACCCCTGAATGTTAACAAGTAACTAGTAAATCAGCATTGAAAAAATAGAATTAAGCATAACTTTGACACACTAGAAATATTTATTTAGTTAAACAGACCCAAACTGCAAAAGATAATGTCATGATAGGTGGAGGTATACAAACATCAGTGTAATTCTTACATGAAAGGCACTGGTTTGGGTGATGCAGCTTTTCTTTTGTGGGGAAGAGAATTTGCTAAATGAACTCAGTGAATAAATAAGCTCAGGTCACTGAAGTTAATGCTCATGTGTTTTACATGAATAGACTAGGTTAAGTTCTTTTGATAGAAGGAGGCAGAAAAGGCAGAATACATCAGTATTTAATTTTCAATAATATTCTATTATTTTTCTTTCACATGTGCTATTTTCAGAAATAATTATGCCAATAGTAGGTATTTTCTAGGTATTCAGAAAGAGAAAGCTTAAATCAGACTTGTCAATGGAAAAAGAAAACAAATTTTGATAACTTGACTTTCAGAGATTTAGAAACCTTATTTTTATAATGGGTTCAGCCAGTGCTGCAAATATGATGGAAAGTAAAGAGTAATTAATTTGCAATCAATTACTTCCTTTATGTTCCCCCAGGGTAAGGCTTACTCTGTTTAGCAACAGGGATATAACACATTCTTTGTTATTTGAGGAAAACAGAACTGATCAATCATTTTGGGAGTGTATTGAATACTGAATATCTTCTATCTTGTATATCCAGTACCCCTTCCCTTTATCCAACATATTTGCCTTTTGCACTTAAGAAAACTAGTGATTAGGAAGTTTGAGAATGATCTGGATAAATGTTATATTATGGAACAATTAGCCCAATTAAGAATAAAAGGGTGAGTACAACTAAGAGCTCATCAGCATGTTCAGAGTAAAAATATTTTTGCTTTCAGAGATCTAGATGCTGAAAATGTGTTGACATTTCGTCTGTTGGCTGGGGAATAGTGCAGCATGTCTTTCTTATTGGCAAAAGTCTGGTATGCTTTGTCAGAATTTTCATATGTTTGACTGCTGCCCTAATTATAATATGCATTGTTTATTATTGTAATATTTTTTACTCTGGTATTCTCACAGAAAAATATGAAACAGGATACGCATACATACATAAACTGTGCATGGAGTGCTAACCAGAGCTCTGTTTATATTCGACTAACTGTTCTCTCTGACAACCATATTCTTTAATATTAATTTAATATTTCACTGGAATACAGTTCTTTTGTTCAGATTGCTAATAAGGATGAAAAAATATTTCATACTCATTAGCATACCAGTGTCCATGATCAGGAATTTTGACCCAGTGCCTTGAAAGAACAAGAAACATGAGTCTATGTAAGCACAGATCATAATTATTGTACTATCTTTTTTCCTAGAGGTAACAGCCAGGATCATTTTACCAAAACAATTTATAGTTCCTTATCTGACTTCTGTTCTTGTAGGGACCCTATCAAATGTTTTAGTGAGCTATCAAAGACAAGCTGTTTCAGAACGACAAGTAAAGAAGCAGAACAATGATATTGCTTTGAAACAAGCTATCTTCAAGAATTTTCTTTTACTGATAGGGACAAACGGCAAGTGTATCACAGGATGCTTACACAATACTTGTGGTAAGCAAGTAAGAAGGTCAGAAAATAAAAGAGTTGTTTAAATCCTGGAAGTCAGACTATAAAAGAGAATAGGAAACTCGGAGACCCAAAGTACCATTACTATGAGGCACTGAAGGGCCACATCCAATTATTTTGAAGAGAATTAGGTTTCAAATATAAAGGGCTTATAAAAAGCATTTCAGAGCACTCATTTATAGACATTGATGTTGGCCTTGGCCAGAGTTTAAAAGTGTAATATTTTAACCCTGATAGTGTTTCTTCTCATTTATACACTAGACAAAGAAATTCCAAGGACCAATTGGATTTTGCTACTCATCTTCTTAATGGAAGACTGCCTCATATTTCTAAGAAGCGAAACTTACAGTATAAATCTTGTCATCTAAATTTAGCCCTCTAAAAGATAACTATCTGGTCCAAGCTAATCAGCCAGTCTGTCACTACATCAGGAGAGTTTCCGTTTTAATGATGATTTATTCTATTTATTGTATGCCTTTATTTGAGTATTAAGTGGGTTGAATTCAAAAAGGGTCTCTTTCAGCGCTGACTACACAGAGAACTCATATGATTCATTTACTCTAGATATCCGCTTTTTAGCTGTATAAAATGCACTGCAATAAACCTCACTCAAGGTAAGCGAGAGCTTAAAACTACTGTCTTTTTTCATGAGTCAATCTACCGTACTTCTATATAACCAAACAGAAAAGGCATTATCAGATCCAAAAATATTTTCAGTGTCCCATTTTTATCTTTCTACAATGAAGTTTTATATACTAGTAGAAGCCCCTTCTCAGCCTTGTTACACAAATGCTGAAAGATTGTTTCTAAAGGCAAACTCCATGAATACCTCAGTATGAATCATAACATTTACTATTTTGTGAAACAACTTTGTATGAGTTGGATCTTTCTCAAGTTCAAAGTTACTTTTCATGTACTGAGATTTGGGCCTCTGGGACATCTGTAGCCTGGAGGGTGAAAGAGGGATATGGGGGATTTGCCTTGCTTCACTGCTTCCCTCTCATTTATTTCAAAAAAACTCACAAATGGGTCTCTTCCCTGTTTGTTTTCTGTAGTGTAGTGCTCTTGAAACATCTGCCAGAGCTACAAATTTTGGAGTGCCAGGCTCTGATTTGTGCCTATATATTCTGTTAAATACTTCATGCACTAGCTTGTGTAATCCTTTCATCACCCACCTACTTGTCCTGTATTTTTCCTATAGCATGTTAACTTGTATGCTAGTGCAACATTTCAGATCTGGTCCTTGCCTGTTCATCTCAGAGGGATAATGATGCGCTATGAAAGCATAAATTAATTTTCACATGTCAAAATTTGAGGGAATAGGAATTAAACACCCTCTTTAGAAATGGCAATTTGTGTAACACCTAGAAAGTAATGGAAAAAATAATGAAATAAGACTACACTGGCATTTGGCAGTTTGATAGTTGTTTCTTTGGGTTTTTTTAACTCTCTTTGAAGGCTAAATCTCAAAACATTTAAGTAGATTTTGTGATGAGTTCTTATTTAAAAAAGAAAAGAGGGGGAGGGGCAAAAAGGTACCGCTATCATTACTTGTTCTACCACTGTTATACATACTAGGAGTTATTCCTAGTACGTATAGAATATATATAGAATATATATATAGAAAATAACACAAGTTATTCATATTAGGAGCACCTCCAGGTGACATACTATGACACAAAGATGTGTGAAAAAAGAGTATCAAAATAAGACTGATATCCCAGTCATATAGTCTGCATCTTTCTAAGTGAACTCCCTCCAAGTGTAGCAAAGTTGTTGCCCCTTTGTTGTTGCAGCAAGATATGTCACCTGCATTCTATATCAGAGAGCTAATGCCCCAATAGGAAAAGTAATACTTGCAAAGCAACTGCTTTACAGCCCTCAGAAGTGAAACTCTGAGTTTAATTGATAAAAGAGGTGCATCATAAGTACCAGCAGTGAAAACTTGCATCAATATCCTCTCCTTTCAGTCCTGGAGGCATATAACCTAAGTTAGATTGCTTATACATTGGCTTTTATGAATAATGTTATATCTCTATAAGAACAGAAACCAACTAGGCTTTCCAGGAGATATAATCAAGTGTTAATTAGTTTCCTTAACAGACACAGAGTATTAAACTTAACATAAATGAGTGCAGGATCTTTGGCAGGAGTTTTTAATATCCTGTCTTTAATAAAAATACTACCTTTGTAATAGAGAATAGAGAGAACTGCAGAACACCTACCAGCGAGGTTCAAAATGTTCTAACATTGATAAGGTTGTTCGAGCACCAAATGAAACAGCTAATGAAGTCTAGCAATTTTTCAGGGTATTTTTTTTTCTGTGTTAATTAGAAAGGATCTGCAGGTTTTCAAGCAAAAATGTTCTTTAGAAAACAGTTATTAAAAAAAGAAATTAAAAGCAATATTACTGATTTTAAAATAAAGCTTTTGGATACAGTTTATTAAAACAGATCAGCTGACTAGTTCTTTCCTGATCTTTTCCCCTACAAAACATAGTATTTGCTCAGTATTGAATACAGTTGAGAATAAGCCATTTATTTTTTTTTGTGCAGAGAAGTATAAGAAAATCTCAGAAATACTTCATAAAATCATGATTTTAATTACATCAGACTCATTTGTTATTTTTTCATTGATTAACTATAGCTATATTAATATTTATATTTATTTATTCATTAATTTGTAATAGTAAAATTATGGTCCAGTTCCCCAGGTGCTGTAATGTAGATGTGGTGTTTTAAGAAAATTTAGGCAAACAAAATTTATAATCCTATGATTCTATGAAATTTTGCAACTTGTACTACCAGAGGATCTGGCCTAGAATTAATTGACCTTCTTTCTAAGTATAAAGCTATGCATTAATAAAGTTGACAGATTGTTATTTTTTGGAAAAGAAGCTTTTCTCCTCTTTGACCTACTATCCCCTAAATACGATGCCTGACTCCTTGATTTTTTGTTTAAATTCTGCATATATGTAGCTGATGCTTTTAGTTTTATATTGGCATAACTTCAAAGTGCTCTACAGATTCTGTTTGTCTCTATTCACTAGATAAAGTTCACAGATAAAACTAAAAATGCTAGTATTTCTTGGGATGGATGCACTAGCCTATATATAGACATTAATATCAGAATACCTTTAATAACATTATGCAGTCCTTTTCATTTAAAATCTGCTCATTATCAGAATATTCCTCAGGTATATATTTTACTGAACATAAAATCCACTTCCAGAGACATTATCTTGCTTTATGGATGGAAAATTAAATGTCAAGGTCAATCTTGTCTTATATTTTTCCATTTTAAATAGAATTGCAGTATGACTATTGAATGAGATAACATTCAATAACTAACAATATTGAGTGTCATCTGAGACCCTACATGCAATGTTGTTGTTACCAATAATAGTAGTATGACAAGTATAATTTTTGTGTGCAATACAATACCACCGAAAAGCCCGAATGATACAGATACCGCATTAGGAACTGCAGATATCAAAGTGGAAGACAACTTACATGACCAAATTTTTTTTTCAGTCTGAGCCAATAAGGTTAGAAATCTCCTACAGCAAGTGAAATTCCAGCATCACTATAATATCAAAGAATTTCACTTACTGAGTTCAGTGAAAGCACTGGTGAAAATCAGGAAGCTTAAGGAGGGATAAGCATTAAACCCAGCTAAACACAAGATCTTAGAACAGTCTAATGTCTTAGATACAAAACACTTATCTCAGGAAATTATATGAGAGCACAAGGGACACGCAATCAGAAAATTTTGTAATAGTTCATTTTTCTAGAAGGGTATGAGTCCACCACTAAGATTTAAGCACACAGTTAACCACCTTGCTTAACTGGGGTTCCAAAAACTAGGTGTATAACAGAAAATAAGACCCTAGTGGGAAAAATGCATGCTTACATGAAAAGGCAAAAAAAAGAAACCACCAACTCAAACCTTACACAATATTTTTTGACTGTTAAGATCAAACAGGGTATAAAACAGTGTTTCTTCTGCCAATGTGCTTTAATTTGAAAAAGACTGAAACTATGCAACTGAACCACATCAGGCAGTTATTACTGCTTATTAAAATAAGAAACTGATTCTCTACCTCTGACAGTAATTATTTTCTGAAATGCTCTATCCAGATCGAGTTACAGTGTAAATTTTGTTATGACCATTACATTTACAGCAGCAGATCATAATCAAAAGAAAGGATGAAATAAAAGGTACTGCAATGTCACTTTGATTACCTCATTTGCAGTTAGTAAAACACTAGATACAGGAGTATCTTAAGAGCAGTCAATAAGCAGATAATGAAGCCAAACTGCCATCTTTAATCAAGGAAAATCAAAAGCAAGGGAAAAAAAATATCTTCAAGCTCTGAATTGTTAAAAGTATTAGGCCAAATCTGTAACCTGACATGTGTTGTTGTCACTTATAATGCAGCTCTGAGAAACCAACTCTGCTGAGATTTTTCCTCCAGCATCCACAAGCCCTAACAGCAAAGAGAATTACTTTCAGAAACTTCATGCATGTTTATGGCAGCAGTGAATTTGTCCCAGATCCTTTATTCAGAGATAACTATCCATGCAGTCTCAATATTCTAAGCAAACTTATTGCTTCCTGGGATGGAAAATGATTATATTTGAGCGCATCAGTTTAGTGAGAAAAAAAAAAAAACAACAAACAACATACAAATGTAACATACTCTTCTCTGGGTAACTTTACTTACTGTTACCAGGTTTAAATTTGATATTGCATAGCACTGCTTTGAAGATTCATGCCTCATCCTTAGGTAAGAAACTACTTTCCTGAGTATGGCACAAAGGAATTGTGCCAGCTTGCAGCCATGATTCTAGGGTACAGAGTTTAGTCTGAAGCTCAGCTAATGCAGTATTATTAGGGATGAAGATTCAGCTCACATTATTTCTTCCTCTACTATACTTGGGGGTGGTAGTAATTAGCAAAGGATCTGGCATACAGCTGAGGGAAGACTGGTAATCTCCTAAGTGGCCTTACAGGTTCTCCAAAGCTCATTTGCCCGAGTCATTAGGCCTTCCTATGTAAAGACATCCATTAGCAGACTTACATCCTGCAGACGCATCTTTTGAAGCACCCTTGTTAGAGATTTGCTGTCATGGTTCAGAGATGCACAAATGCAATTTATTAAGGCATTGACTAGGTCTAAAATTAGGAGAACTAAAACCACATTCAGTGTTACATGTTGTGATATACTTGCTCTGTATTTGAAATAGAAGCATTTTGGAGTAGGAAATGGCTCTTCAGACTCTATGAAGTACACAGTATGGAAATGGTTGAAGCTGACAACTGTTACCATCATATAACAAGTGCATATACAGTAATCAGACAGTTTTTACAATGCACATTTGCAATAGAAAGGATCAGAGGTAGCCATCTCCAGCATGTAAATCCCATATTAAAACATTCAGTTGCAATTTCAGTCTGTTCCAATTTACACTGAAATATGGGGAGTTCTAGTTTTATCATCTCTTAGTGAAGAGGTACACTTAGTACCACCTACCTGTATTGTAAACTTAACCAGAAATCTGAAAAAAATCCACGCATTTTGACCTTTTTTTCTCTTGCTGTGTTATTGTACAGCATAACTAGGAATGAACTTTGTTAAAGAAGAAATAGTATGATGATGATTAATTGGAATGCAATTCAATAAATAGGCTTAAATTAAAACTACAGTTTTTCCAAATATTGTAGTGTGTTACTTTACTGTTTTTAAATTACTTTCAGGGGGGTTTAAAACAATATTTATCAATAACAAATTGAAATTATCACAAAAGGAAAAGCTCAATGGAGCTAAACAAAAATTTCTTTTAGATCAAATTGAATGTTTCTGTCCCCAGTGAGTGTCTCAGTTACCAGGCTGACAAGCATTCTTGGTACAATCCTCTCAGCAGCCCTGATGTGTTTTGGCCTGTCTAAATATTAACTTACAAGTGAGAAAAATAAATTTTTTTTCAGCTGCTTAGTACACTTACATTGGAGGGGGAGGAAATGAGTACTAAGAAATACGAAGTAGAACTCACGACACTGCATTTTGGGGCACCAAGATATGCAAGCGACTGTGGCAGAAGTGGAGTAAAAACTTTAAATGACTTATTTCTGTTAGCCTCAATCCATTTCATGCTTTCAGAAGATGCTTATTTTAGTGACAAAATTATAGGCACCAAAAGATTTGATGTCTCCAACATTAAAATGGGGCACCCAAATTGGGAAATAACTTCCTAAGTTTTGTTTATATCGCTCTGTAGATCTAGCATTTGTAGATAAGGGTATGTGGCATGTGAGAGCATCTGGTTCATTAAGTTATTTGGTTAAGTACTATTCAGTATAAGAGAAATAAAAACTAACAAGTGATAAATTAAACACACAGGTTCACGAGCATCAAGGAGCAGGTGATAACAGAGACATTGACAAAGACTACAACTCTTTTTGGCACTGATTGAAGGAGCATTAAAGGACATAATCAGGTATAGCCTTGAAGAGAGTCAACCTGAATATTGCAAATGATAAAAAGGAGCAAACACGACTATCATAAGTATTATGGGGTATTTGAGGGGGCTTCTGTGACTGTGTGAAACTCATAGTATTTTGTAAGAATCTTGTGGGATCATTTAGAATTTACTATAGGGTGCTTATGGGAAGAACCAAAGGCAGGGAAGGGGAATGGTCAGGCTGGACTGGGGAGGAAAAAACATAGGAAAATCAACAAGGGCATGGATGGAAAAGGCTGCTCATGTTAATGGGTAATTCTTGTCTGACTTGTCTGATTGAGCCTTGTACCTGATCACTGCAGCCTATCCTATCTTATTATTAAATACCACATTTATCTATTGTTTCTATGTAATGTCGATCTTTATATTATGTGGTTATGTATGTTTGCAGCAAGGTCTAAATTCAGCTAATGGAGAATCAGTGATGGGTCACAATGCCTCTAGGTCTGGCTGCCAGCAGCTGGAGGGACAGGGTGCGCAGGGTACGTGTTTGTACATCAGTTGAAAAGTCTGAGCACCAGCACCTGGAGGAGGAACTGTGGACTACAGGTCCCGTAGGTATAAGCAACAGAAGAAACCAGGGTATCTAAATGCCAGCAATGGGAGAAGGAGCTATGGGTCAGATGGACTGTAAATCTGGTGCTGGGAGAGAGAACAGTACGCATGTGTATGTGTGAGAGGTCTAAGTGCCAGTAACTGGAAAGAGGTGGGTGTTGTTTTTATTTCCCTAGTGAATTTAATTCTGTGTGAGTGTGTGTATGTGTGTAGTTCACTAGCAGACTTCAGGATGGACTAGCCCTCAGTCAGGAAGAGACCTGTACCTAGAAAGACTGAAGGTCTGAGCCAGTGGCTGAATAATGGGTCTCAAGGCTGTGCACGGGTATTAGATGGGTGTAGGGACGACGCTAACCTTCAAGAGATCTGTGAATGTGGATGTGCTTGTGAGTCTACAAAATGAGGTTGTGTGTGTTTTTATTAATGAACTTAAATCCTAGTCAGTGGGAGAAGAGTAACAGGATAAGGCTGTCTGTAAGAGCTCTGGCAGTGTTATAACTGGGTGCTGCTGAAGGTATTACTCCACTTATGGCAGCCTGTGTGGCTGTCTGTTGATGACCTTTGTGAGCGTGTGTGGCAGGAAGAGGGGAATCCACAGGTCCTGGAGCTGCTGGGCTCAGCAGGTCTCACAACATCCTTAATAGGTTTAGATTTAACTTTTCTTCTTCCACCCACCCCCCTACCCCACCACCCCACCCACCCACCCCCGGAATCTCTATGTTTAGTCAGAATATCTGTACAACATCATAACATATAAAAATGTATACAGAATGGAAATTTTCCAAAAGCAAGATACAAATCCAAAGAAAAAACTGAAATCACATAACATAAAATTGCTTATTGCAAAGCTTCTTAAAGCATTGGTAAAGTTATAGATCCAGGTGACAGGTCACACTAGTACAATTTAGCTTTTCTGAAATGCCAAATATTTCCATTTAATCTATCAATTTATTATCAATAATTTTCCTTTATTTAACCTTTAATCTATCATCCAGTAAGCAAGACTGAGAAGAAGGCCAAAGATAAAATTACTAACTAATTACTGCTGGAAGTAAAAGTGGTAATTTTTGGAAATATGTGAATGTTTGTCTTTCTGTTTTATCCAGGCTGGTTTGGGGAAAAAAAATCTGATTGCCTGTGATAAATATTGAATTCTTGGACACTAAGAGAGAACTCAAGGATTCAGAGCATTTTATTTATATCCTGATGAAAATCAGCAATGTGTAGCTTGTACTGTTGTGGCTTTGAACATTTAAAAATGGAACTTAAGGGTTAAATCTTTCAACTGCAGAGTACTACTTTATAAAGTTCCAGTAAATTTTTTTAAATGAAAGTCATTTATCAAGGACAGTAATTTCTAACTGTTATTTTGAACACCCCACACATTAATTGCAGGGCACTAGTTCAGATATCAACTGACAATAGTTTGATTAACTTTTTGAGAAACACAGTAATTTTCTACAGTATATTAAATCAATTGTTTCATTCTGAGAAGAGAAAAAATGTCATAATGAAACAATTAGGTTGTCAATGATGAAATAAATTGATCAAGAATGTATTTGATCATAAAACCTCATATTTCGTAATATATTGAAGAAATATTGCCAGTGGCCTTACTAGTTCATGATGGGTATGGTATTAGTTTTGATTTGGGGAGGGCTATGACATGTCATATCCTTAAAATTTTACATTTTTCTAGAAAAAGGAAACAGTTTGCATTGATTAATGTTCCCTTGGGATTGTGCCTAACATATTTGGATTAATATAATTTATTTATTTGATTCATTTAGTCGAACAAAGCAGCTTCAATTTTAAAAAAGAGGCTAGGACTTAATATTCATTAACCTCAAGTGTCAATTAATCATTTCAGAAAGGACACATTAAATTATCACTCTCTGATCTCATAAGTTATTGGCATCCAAGGGTATGCATCAGACTAACAAGTCTGTATGTAGGTTGGATTCAGTGCTGTGGCTTTTATGAACCAGTCTGTGGTGTTCAAAGTCAGGTTGCATTGGGCTTTGATCAGCCCAATCTAGAGAAAGATGTCCCTGCCAATGGCAAAGAGGCTGGATGAGATGATCTTTAAATGTTCCTTCCAACCCAAACCATTCTAGGAGTCTATAATAATGCTGGAGCCCCAGCTTCAAATGCCACCTCTACCTCTAGACAGCAAGTCCTAGAGTCCTGCATGCTCCTGCAGAATCAGCATCAAAATACAAATCATATCAGTATGTTGTAGATATGTTATGGCATGCAGTATATCTTTGAAGAACAGCCTTGCATTACTTCTGTTGTTTCTATCTAACCTTGCCTCCCTAAATAGCATAAGGAAGTAGTAGTATAAAGGTAGTAATAGTCTAAAAGAAATAAATCTGGGAGTTAAAATAAGAATCTCACTTTTCATCTTTGTTCTGAAAAGTTATTAGTTACTTAATATTAATAAGCTACATTCATCCTACTTAAATTTAGTCTGTTGACTAAAGCAGAATCAAAACAAAGCCATTTATATCTATTAATCAGCAATATCATAGCATACTTTCCTAAGACGTACTGCAATGCCACTTTCAACTTGCAGTTTTAATCCAAATATCTCAAATGTCTTTATAAACAGTTATATTTAGATGCAGTGTTACCTTTATGTTTTCTAAGTTTAGAGCTTGCAAGAGTGTCTTGGTTTCATCTGGGATAGAGTTCATTTTCTTCTTAGTAGCCAGTACAGTGCTGTGTTTGGGCTCTGATGTGAGAGCAATTTTGATAACACACTGATGGTTTTAGCTGTTACTAGGTAATTTTTACACTAAGTCAAAAACTTTTCAGTTTTTGAGGCCTTTCCAGTGAGAAGGCTGGGGGGACACAAGAAATTGGGAGGGAACCGAACCAAAAAAGCTATTATATACCATGGGATATCATGCTTTCACATACTGCTAGTCAGTTTTGCATCTTGTCTTGTAACAGTAATTCCATATGCTAAATTATAGTTGTGAGCATGAACCTTTACCTTCTAACTAGTTACAGAAAATCACATCAATTATACCACCCACAATGAACTTTATGAGGTTCATTGAAGAAGAAAGTCTAAACAATTCCTATAGGTACATGTTTATATTGCACTCTCTATCAAATGTAGCTGGCAGTTCCATTAATTTACTTCAAGAACAAAAAGTGATCATATTACTTAAAGAAAAGCAATGATGAGTTTCATTACAATGCTAACAGCCTCTGAAATTTTAAACATAAAAGGCAGGTAATATAAAATCCTAAAAAGGAAGTAAGCCAATTCATTTTATTATAGAATCCTGCACTTAAGAGGAAAATATAAGGTTTTGTAACATGCAATCATCTTCCAAAACCAGCCCAAATGGACCCAGAGCTGAAAATGGACCACTATTCATCAGTACAGAGGCAAGTTCTCCTCTCATGCAGTGTGGCACCATATGTTGTGGAGAACCTGTAGCTCATTGGTGGAAAACTTGTCCACTTCTTACATTAATAACACCAAATTCACCTAGCTCTCAGGAATATAATTTTGCAAAAGCATATCAATATGTCCTTGGGACATACTGCTGACACAGCAATCCTGGGAGGCCTTTGTCAGCTGGGCATAAGAAGAACTCTCCAAAGTCCTCATTTTTTAAAACTTTTGAAGCTATCAAGCCTGCTCATATTCCCTTAAGTTGTTTCACAGCCATCTCTGTTCTTCATTTACTATCACAGTTTTGTAGACTTAGAAATTACTTTTCCCAATCAGCTGCTGATCCTTACTTACTATTGTCCCAGCTCTACCATTTAGGACAATTAGGGATATTTGGCACATCAGTTCTGGTGACAATGTGCTTCATTATCATGAAAGCAATGATGATGTCACGAGTGTTGAATATGAACATTACTGAAAGAATCAGACAAAACAGATATATTTAATCAGCAATGAGGACCAAAGTAATTCAGAAAAAGATACAATGTCTTCAAATGAGGCTTAGAAATTACATTTTATTTTCTAAAAAGTGTACCGGAGTGCAGAATTACCCCTTAAATACAAACCCAGGGGACACATTCCCTGCAGTTGATATGCACAGACAAGTAAAAACAGTGCAGTCTGACAATGAATTTGTAATCAGTGACCTGAAAGTTTCTTTTCCTTGTTGCAGATGTTTTTTGTAGCATTTTCTGCATATTGAAGATCAGCTGTGTCTGAGATTTTGCATATATTAATAATAATAAAAAAAAAAATAGCCTACTGCACTTAACAGAACTTCTGAAAGAGTGAAGAATGCAGCAGGAAAACTGAACGTGAATATTTGTTGGCTTGCCAAATGCCTTTTCCTACATTACTGATTAGGAATAAACCAAATCTCTTTTACACAGCTAGTATGATACCTTTTCAGTCAGGAAAATAAAGCTAAAACTTCTAACTGCAGTGAGCCAGTCCTCATCTTGGTTTGGCAAGGAAGCCCCTATGAGTTTCCTAACATAAATCCAGACCCATTGGTTCCTGTTAAGCCTGAAATATTAAAAATCCTTCCAGCACACTTTCTAAAAAATATACCTGTCCCTATGAGACTACAGGACACATAATGAGTAAAGAATGACCCAGAAATAATTAGGTAGCACCATGAACCATCAATTTGAGTTCATCCATCACTGCTGCCTCAGTCTGAGGCAAATTATTCTGTTTCAAATCGTAAAATGACACTGTGCTGAAAAGTGATATTTTTGTTAGGCCATCCTATTTGCATAAAAAGAAGATGTTCCTTCTCCCTACAATACATACAAGTCTTCATTTTTTATACGTCTGAATACAATACTACCTCTATTATAGCATTTCCCAAACACAGAATTAGATTCACAGCAATGGTTAATTAACCAGTTGTTTCTTTCAGTGAATAAATGTAAGCATTAGAGCATAGTACCATGTGCAAAAATCCAGACTGATCCTCAGAGTGCCTGAAGTCTTCCTTTTCATAGAGAACTTCCCTAAGCTTCCAAATTTCCTCTAGTGAATGTAAAGATCATAACACTTTTGTATACATGCCTGTTTAATGCTTATATACCATTAATATTCGTGGACATTTTTTACTCTATCATGTAAGTCAACATCAGGAAGGTGTACTGAAGATGCTAGTCCATACTTTTAACAGAAAAGTTGCAAAACTAAGTTGCTATATAGAAGAAATATTTAGGTTTAAGTACCTCTTCCAGCCTTAACTGATAGCTCCTGGATGAATGTAAATAATACAGCAGATTATTTTCTATTAATGAAAAGATTTCCATTTTTTTTAAAGATCACTAAACTTCAGGGTGATATTTATCATTCCCAGGGAGAAACAGAAGTCCCAAACAGTCTAGATTTAATTGTTCCAGATCTTGCAAAGGCAAAGGAAGTATTATCCTTGGATTCCCAGTTATTACTGATCGATATCAAGCAGTTCCCTGAACTTGTTACTAGGTTTTGTGAAACTTTTTCTCTAGCCATGAAAAATCCAGGAAAGGAAAAGGAAGCCATAAGGCAAGGGGAATCAGTAAGCATAAGTTCAAACTAACAAAAGCCTGGTTGGAGGCTTTGTCCTACAAGGAGTAATTTTAGTGTATACTACAATCATTAAAGGCCATTTAATCTGAAAATGATTTACTTTAAATGCATTTGCATTATATGCTCAGCTGATTCAATGCACTCGGGGTTCCCTCAGCTGTATTATGAAAGTAAGCTGCAACAATGAGTTGTATGGTATGGAGTGTTACAGTTTCAAAGGTCTACATTTCAAAAATGGGACAAGCTTCATATGAGACATGTACGATGACTTCCTTGTCCTGTCCTCATTGCAGGAATGATTGAGGTGCTTAAAAACACAAGATGAATCATCACAAATTATTGCCCAATACTTAAAGGTAAGCTGAAGTTGTTAATTTACCTTCACATGCCATTGCATTCCAAGGAAATTATATTTGCTTTTGAACCAGATCCTCTTGAAAGCTATCATCTCTTCTTAATATGTATGTGGGATTTGGACCACACCTCTACCATCTGTGTTAGTTGTGCTAAACTGCTCTCCATGGATCCCTGGCCAAGTGGTGCAGAAAGTTGATGGCCTTTATGCTAAAGTCCATGCCCTTCAAGGTAGATCCCATTCATACTCAATACTGCAAGAGTGTTCCATGGAACAAGCACTATCTTCTCATTCTTTTCATTAGACTTTATTTAGGCTTGCGTTAGCCCCAGCCAGTATGAATCTGGACTGCCAGCTCAACTGGGAAGTCATAAGCCCTGGTAAGATATTTTTAGAGGGTTGCAACCAGCAAAAGGATCCAAATCCAGCATAGATCACAGTCATACTGTATGTGGAATTTGCATCAGTTAAAGAACATGCTTAGGTCTAGCCTGAGTTTCTCTGCCTTGAAAATGGTTCATACTTGGAGCATAGCTTGGATATGAAGTATCATATAATGGGGACAGCCAGAGAACCAAGACCACAACCTACCTGGTGAACAGAAAGTACATGAGCCTGACAGAATAGTTTCACCCAGATGAGACTAAGAAATGGCCTGATTTTTTGATGCGTGATTTTGTTTTGTCAAAGTGAATGGTGTTACCATTTGCAGCTGTTTGTTTTTATGTTGTTTGCTCTTTTCTCAAATCTTCCTTAAATGCCTCTGTCACTTTTAATTATATCTTCTTTCTCACATACAACCTGTATTCTAAGGTTTTTTACTTCATTTGAGTAGACTTTTTAGTAGACATTGAGTAGACATTTGAGTAGACTCTTTAGAGGCCATACTTAAATATGTTTTCTTCACTATACCATAAATTGAACTTTATTTATAAAAAAAGTGTGAACATAGTGCGAATTTCCCAACTCTGAACAATGCAGATACATCATTCTAAAAGGGTGATCTCAAGCAGCTGCAATTGTGTTAAGGTCTCACTCCTCTCCTGTCTTTTTTACATGCAGATGCCTCAGAGGCAGCCTGTGGACAGGCTGTGTAAGCATGTTTGAAAGCAGACTGACCTGCCAGGCACACAGTGTCCTACATATTCTGCAGGCAGTGCCTTAGCAGTGGCCAGGTCCCATTCTGCAGCTGCTGTTTGCAGCACAAGCACATCTTCTCTTGAGGGGCTCCTTTCCAGGCAGTCTAGGCATAGCCAGCAACATCCCAAATATAGCTGCCTTCACCCGTATTTTTAAAAAATAATTAAGACGGAAGAATTCTAAGAGTAAAGAATAAGACCTGTTCTTAGGAAACAATCTTTCTGTTCCACGATCTTTTAAAAGTCCTGCCTCCTAATTTTTGCCATTTTTTTAGAGTTACTATGTGTATTTAAGACTTTTAAAGATGTATTTAAGTCTGCTTTCTATTACTGTGTGTCATTCAGAATGGTTCTAATAACAAAATAATATCCTTACACATTTTACAGCCATCTCAATGAATAGATAGAAATGTAATTTAATCTTTAAATAAGAAGGTGATATAGTTGTTAAATAACTTGTAGAGGAATGCTATTATTTCTGCCAGTTTTCTTACATATATAAGAACACAGAATCTACTACTCTTATCTGTAAGAAAAAGACCTTATCCCAATGGCAAGTCTGTTTGTTTTAGAAATAGTATATAAAAATTAATTTACTACTTTACCGCAGTACATATCAAATAACCTGAAATGATACAGAAGCGTTCAGTATGTCCTTACATATATCAAAACATGTATCAGTTTTTGAAGGCAATACTTTTTGGTGATGCACAGGACTGGCAATGTGACCAGCAAGGACAGATATTCTTTTGAATTAAATTACTGATTATAATAGGATCAAGCAGAGACACTTTGGAGTCACTCAGATGAGGCCCTTGATCTATAAGCAATAAGATTTCTTTCAGAACCATATCAAAATCCATCCTAAAAGGTTTCAAAATGTTATTTTTACAGGTTTTACTATGACCTCAATTCCCAGATAATCCTTTACATCCAGATTAAATGTATCCATATCCAGCTGCTTTTCTTAGGTAAATCCCAGCCTTTTTAAGTAAATACTTGCAAAATAAACCTATGTAAAACTTATTAATAGGATGTATTGAATATTAGATTATGCTGTGATACATTGTATAGTGCTATATAAATACTGTCAATACATTATATGATCTCACAGTATGCCATACTATACATAAATACTACTTTGTATGTTACGATTACTGCAATAGAAAATCCTTTAAATATAAGAAAAATTCAAAACCTGAAACACAGCATATTTTTAAAGAAAAAAATACATCTGAATGGAAAACCTGTAAAGAATTCTAGTCTAAAATAATTTTCTATAGGAAATTCCAAATATGTAATTTTGTTCTGTCTTGGTATGGAAGTAAGTTCTGAATTGTTATGTGAAAAATGTAGGTATGAGTTTCAAACAGTTCTGGAAAAGAATATTATTTTTTTCCAGTAAAGAAAGGCTTAAGAAGTTACAGTGTCAGGGTTGCAGTGAAAGCAGTGATGTGACTCAGTGACCATTTTTCGTGAGCAAGAGGGATATAGCTTTTGAATAAGACAAAGACCTAAATGTCATCAGCCAAATTATTTTGTTGTTGCTCCATAAACCAAATGTACACTAAGCTGAAATAGAATGGTTGATTCTAGACATTGCCAACATAAATCTCATGAAGGATTATTAATAATGCATCAGGCAAAACTACAAAACATTTTCTGAAGTTGGTAAGCTTGCTTTTGAAATAACCCTTATGGATAAGTAGCTCATAAACTAAGTATTTTAACGCAGTGCAGTGTAAAAACATAATGTTCCTAAATCTCACCACTGAAAACTGTCACTGAAATCTCCAGATGCCTTGCGTCAAAGGAAAAAGTGATAAAAGCAGTCAAATGGAACAAGTAATAAACTTCTTGCCTACATAGAGCCAAAATAATAGAACAAAATATTCAACAGTGGAGAAAATCCCTGTGAGATAGCAGAAAAAACACAACACCTTAACACTAACCACTGTATCTGTACAGAACTATGATGAATAAAATTTGTGTCAAGCTGAAGCGAAATACAATGCCCTATTACATGGCTGTGAAACAGTACTATTTAGATGGTGTGCTTATTATTTACACACTTTTCTGTGACTTAGAAGACTCTTCTCATGTTGAAATTCAGCTATGGTTTTTATGCTGCTTCAGAAAACACTAATTTGAGCTTTGCCAGCAAGTCACTGTGCAAAAAATCTTTCTGAAAATCAGTAAATGATTTTGCATTTAGTATGCTATGGTCATAACCTTGACGGCATTCCTGGATTTTCAATCACTTGTGATTCAAAACTTTTCAAACACAAGTATTTCAAACACAAGTATATTAAAACACAAGTATCTTTAAAAAGAGATTTAGGAATGTACTTTCCAATTGGACAGTACTATCCAGTTTGTTCCCATAGGCCTGACTGAGGCAGGGTTCTTAAACGCCTACCAGAAGGATGAGCTTCAAATAAGTACATTCTTAAATAACTTGCTGAAGTAGCATTTCTATTACTACACATTAAACATTAGCAAATCAGCTGCTGTACTTTATTATTATAGTGTTGATCCCTTTTAGTTTTGGGACAAAGTGATTTTTTGGGGATCCACTGTGGTACTATACTGGGTCCAGGTAAGTAGCCTGCCCATGAGACCATGGCCTGAGCAGGCAATGAAGGAAGTGCCATCTTTCAGGGCACACCAGC
Organism: Falco cherrug; assembly: GCF_023634085.1. Taxonomy (NCBI): domain Eukaryota; kingdom Metazoa; phylum Chordata; class Aves; order Falconiformes; family Falconidae; genus Falco; species Falco cherrug. Next base: position 80,350,361 of record NC_073699.1, read on the forward strand.
ATGGCACCTCTGTTAAGGGGAGGTAGAGAGTAATTTGAATCCTTGATTTACAATCTGTGCTTTAGTAGTGCGATTCTTTCTTCATCCCGCAGCAGCTTTACTATAAGATGGTGATGTAAGGGTATGTGAAAGGACAGTGTCTGCTCCTTCAAGGGTGTCTGGTCAAGGACCTTCTTCAGTGCCAGGAGGGGCAACAATAAAGGGAGAAAACCATAAGCAAGAACATGCAGGCACACAGACCTGACAGGCAAACAATAAGGGAGGGAGTGATAAGATCCGAACATGATTAGTGACACTAATTGATGAGGGCATGTGAGTTTCAGTGAGGTTATTTGATCAGGGAACATGTCAATTGGGAAACTAAGGGCAAAATGGGGAGACCAGAAACAAAATACAAAGAGACACAGACCTGACAAAACACATGTGGAGACATGGGCAAGAAATGAACCTCACCAGTCACTCTAACTGGTGGGCTATCTAGGCAGTCACCATTTCCAGGAAGATCAACATGGACTTTACAACTGATAAGACTATAAAACTAGGGGACACCCTGACTGGGAGGGGTGGGGGAATAGGATGGAGCTGTACAGGCCCATGAGGGAAATTCAGGGGGAGGGGGAGCACAGAGGAACAAAGTGAGGTAACCAGGAGAGGGTCAGTATACTTGTCTGGCTGAGGCCTGCACCTGATCACAGCAGCCTGTCGTATCACTTTACTAACTCTTTTCTTAATGATGTCTCTGCATAATCTCACTCTCCATCCCACATGTATGTGCACTGCAAGGACTAAGTGCCTGCTACTAGCATGACCTGTATGTGTGTGAGTGAAAACTGGTGGCAGCTACTGGGGTCAGAGCAGGGATGTGGGCACCTCTGGCCCAGAAACCAGCTGCTGGGGGGGGACTGGCAGGAGCAAGGTGAGTGAGGGTCTCAGCGCCAGTGGCTGAAGTGAGACTTTAGGTCACAGCCGCTGTGCTGGCTGCTGGGGGGCATCTCTCTGTATCTTCCCCAATCCTGGTGTGTGTGTGGGGGTAGTGTGCACCTGTATTTGTTGGCAAACTTGAAGCTGGACCAGCTGGTGAGTAGGGGGCATCAAGTCCAGGACAGGGGGGTATCAGACGTGTAGGGCATGTCTGATGGTACACCCAGGGGACTTCTGAACATGGAGGGCAAGAGGGATGAGATTGTGAGTGTGTGTGTGTATGTTTGCTAGAGAGCATCAGGCTGGTGATTGGAGGGGACCCACAGGGTGGGTAAGGGAGCCAGGAGCTGGGCAGAGAAGCCAGGCAGGCAGAGGAGCCATGCTGCTTCTTGGGGGATCTGCAAATATGTCTTTGTGTTTGAGAACGTTGAGAGTGTCATGTGTGTGCCTGCACTAATGACTTGTCTCTGCTAGCCAAAGAGGAGGAGGACATGGCTGTCCATGCTTGTGTTTTATGTCAGTCCTGTACTTAGGCCGGAGGAGCTGGCCATGCTCCTAATATCCCTTATAAGGCATCATCTTCTGTTGCCAGATCTATGCAAGCATGCTAGTGCAGTGAGCTGAAAGCCAACAGCAGATTCTGACACACAGACAGCTCGAGTCCATGAAGACAAGATCTCAAGCTCTTCCACCATTCATGATGAGCCCACAGGTTTGTGTTCCCCTCAGTCTCCTCAGACAGACAAAAAAATGTGACATCAGATAATTATGTTTTGTCAGCATCACCTCCTACAGAGCAAACCCAAGACACCTAATCTGAAATGCGGAATTAAGTTCCTAGCTCTTAGGTATTAAACAGACTGTATCGTAACATTAGCTAGTAGACTAAGCTACTCACAATTTTGCTGATCATATCTATATTATCTCTTCATAAGTGAGCATTCTAATGATTACCTTTTTAGAGTGTCTTCACTTTTTCTGCTAGTAACTTCTTGAGAAAACTGCTTGTATTTTACTGGAATTAAGGTGACTAACACCTAAATAACATAAGAAACCATTAAATGGTAACTTATTACAGAATAATGTAAAAATTATGCCAAATTAGGAATAATTCTGAAATTATTCATTCTGCTTTTTAAAAACGGCATGAATAATTAATTTGTGAAAATGTAAAATCACATAAGTAATGCTGTTCTGCTGTATATTCTCTTCTGCTCTTTCTGAAGGTGTGCACCATGTATTTGCACAGTGTTATTTTTAAAGGCTTTAGGATTAATAAAAAACATAAAAAGGCAGACTTTTTATAGTGAGTTTAGACTTGTCAATGTATCCATCTCCAAGGCTTCCCTGACAGCAAAGAAAACATTCATGCCTGCATAAAGAATGTAACACATTTCTACTATTTGAACTTATTGGAACAAAAGCAAAATTGACAGAGACAATAAAAAGAATAATTTTTCATAGTGTTCTCTCACAGCAACAGAAACGATACTAAGAATATTATATGTGAAATTGGCAATGTATATGTGAGATTGCTGGTTTTTTTCTGCACTAAGGAAAATTCTCTGGCTTTTCTCAAAGTATTTGAATTCTACATAGGTATAATATGAGTCTTTGATCTTTGACACCCAAATGGATGTTAAATATTTATTTGAGTTATGGACAATAAGGCAGAAAAGTAAATATATTTTTAAAGTTATTTTTTAATTCAATCAAAGAGCTGGGCAGAAAAAAGGTCAGACATAGGGATGCTTTCATATTAGTACTGTGCAGAATATGTACCTCAATCTCTGAGTATACTTTTCTTGGACCTGAGCCACGTTCTATTGTATTGCAAAGGAGAGGCAATTAATTTTGATCAACTTCATACACATTTATATGATGCCAGATTATGTTTTAGCTTGAAATAAACCTATGGTGATGCAAGGCTAATAGTCATCACTAGGCTATATTTTTTGTCACAGAACTGTCAGAGGAAAGATGAAGTTATTTATGTCTAAATAAGAGATAGGTGGGGATTCTGATGCTTGGGAAGAATGGGAGGCAGCTGGGATAATTGACATTGATGGATGGTTCTGCTAGAACAATTATTAGTGTGATCAGAAATGCCACTGACATTTAGTTTGTCATCATTAGGTTTTCAAACCAACAACATAATAAAATAAATTTGGGTTATCTTTTGTGTCACACCATCATCAAACTAAGGATGTCTTTATACCCAATTGCAATCATGTTTTTAAAGTTGCCTTCATGGCCTTTTCATTTTACATCGAAGTTTAGATATTACAATACTCAAGTCTAGAAAAAATAAGAGAAACACTTTGTGGCCAGAAAATATTCTGAATTCTGAGCATAAGAGATTTCTATTTTCCCATTCATTCATACATATTGATTTTAGTGACAACAGTTATTTCATTATTTATACCCTATGCCGAGAAAAAAAACAGTGGTTTCCACAGTGATGTCTGTCAAGGTCAATGTATAACTTTACAGTAATATTCCAAAAGAAAACTAAAACAAAAAAAAATGAAAACCTAGAAGAAAATTTTTGTAAAATTTTTTCATTACCAAATCAACATGCGTTGATCAGATGTAGAAGGAACACAAACTCAATCAAGCAGTAATGAACTTGAGTTGAGATCAGTACAGAAGTGCCATCTCTGCTCAGGGGCAGCACCAGGAGTATAAAGTAGCATCTGAGAGATCAGCGTTTGGTGAAAAAAAAAGATATTCTTCATGATAGGGCAATGGCAAGGCAGGTTTAAGAGTATCATATCAGATATCATCATAGAAATGGTCATAGAATGATTAAAAATATCTGACAAACTAGTGCCTGGGCATAGATAAGATCTCTCAAATCCAGTCGCAACTAACTATCCCTACCTTCTCATGCCCAACACTTGAAGTTCCCAGAAGTTCCCACCTGCCAGGCTGCAGCTTGTTACAGAGCAATGATGGCACATGGAGTACTGCTAAGTGCAGCAGTAGAAATGGGAAATACCTGCTGAGCTCAGTAAGTGAAAACTAGAGATAAGATGAACAAAAAGAACTTAGGAATCAGTTGTGCTTCTACCATCTGGACCTACCTCCTGCAGCTCAACTTGGCAACCATCCCTCATTTTTATGCCTGCTGAGATTTGCTTATTATTGTTTCTTAAGTGGCAGCTACACAAACCTAAAAGTCCATTTGTTCTGCAAAGACTGCTGGATCTTTTCCCAAATTTCAGTAATCTTTATCTGGAATACTATTTAAAAAAAAAAAAAAAGGAGTCACAAAATCTTGTGGTTTTCCCCATGAGACATGGGCTTTATCTGACAGCTGAAGCTCACTCTAGTCATGCTCACCACACGATGGCCTCTTCCCTTCCAGAGCATCAGCCTTGACTCAACTCAGAAGGTCCTTTATTCTTACCTGTGATGATATTCTGCCATGAAGAACACTTCCATGAACAGCAATTTCAGCAATATTCCATAGTTTGTAATTCACTTTGGGTGTCTCTGACTCTTGTTTTCTTGTTTATGGAAGCCATGTAAATTTCATTCTGCAGAGCGTTATCTAACAGATGATTCCTAATAGCCATTTAATTTTTTACAGCAAAGAGGCTAACTAGGCTGCATCCACCCTTAAGTCATTTAAAGCAGTTTCATACCCATGCCTTCACTGTTTGTGTTAGCAAATGTTCCCATCTTTCAGCATGTAAGTGGCAAATAAGACCTTAGATATTTCATACATTATCAGTGCAGTCATCTCACAAATCAATTTGTTTTCCTGGTCCTTCCACTTTCAAGACTCAAAGTTAGCAGAAGGAAACCCTCATGATTTTTATTTTTATTTTATTTTTATAATTTCTAATTTTCTTCCTACATTAGATTTCTTCTTAAATTTCCTTCTTTTTCACTCCTTCCCATAGGTATATTATGATATCAGGGCATGCTCACAATTCACAGCAATAGCAGTGTCACATATGATGTAATCTTAACTCCATTTGCAATTATGCTGTAGATTTTATCTTTGCATCTTATTCAAAGCTCATTGAAATCAATACAGACTTTCAATTTCTGTTGTAGAGCTATGATTCAGTTTATTTTTCCTTAGGTATATTATAGGGCATTTCTCTATAATGAGAATTTACTGTACTTTCCTCTCCTTACATCACTCAGAAGTGGCTGTGTGTCATCAGAGAACCATACATGTTCCATTTAATTCCCTCAATAAAGTACATTGCATGTAATAGGACACACTTCTAAGTATAGCTGACAAGGAATGTGAAGGGTGGAGCAGGAATGAAATTGAGTGGACTATTCGGTAAAGCTGATGGCATTGCAATTTACTATCCACTCACTGACGAAAAGAAAGTATTTGGCATATATCTGCATATTTATGTATAAGCCTACAAGCAAACAGAAGCCTCTATAACGAAACAATGAAAATTTCTTTCTGAACCAGGCAGACATGCTTCCTGTGCTTGTAGGATCTTTGGAAACAGAACTGTACTGCCTGCCTACTGCAGACTTGAAAAAGAGTGCTTTCCCACCTACACGGCAGAGGAAACCACCGCAATTACCTGAACTGAGGCTGGCAATATTCCCTTGACATCTTACCACTTAAAAAACTAGGGAACCATTGCCATATACCCTGAAATATGTCTGAAGGCCACAACCTTCATTGACTTTGTGTTAAAAGATGTTCTGCTTGTAAACTTAAATGTTATTTGTAGATAAAAGTAGTTTTCTGATATTTTGAATGGTGCTCTATTATTTTCTCACTAAGATTTTTTTCCTTTTTGTTTCTAGAAATCAGTTCTTAAGTCTGGAAAAAAATATGAAGAAAAAAAAATCTTAAAAGCTATCTGGAACCCGTTCAGTGTGCAAGTTTATAATAAATAATGACATTGTTAAATAATTTCCAAGGAGAAAGTTGTCTTTTCTTTTATCTTATGTACCATTTATAGCTCATAGAAGCAAAATTTGGAATCCCACTTTAGCAGTTTAATCCTTTTTAGTGCTTTCTAAAGTATTATCTATCTTCAGCCATTCAGCATCCATGCATACCTAGCTGCTATATTTTTAAGACTTTTTACGCAAGTAACTATAATGCAAACACACAATCAAGGCCTCACAGGATTACATGCTATATGAATATATTAGAATAACATTTTTATTGGCATAAATAAATATTTTAAAGAAGGGAGAAAGCAAGACAACTGAGATATCGAGAAACAAAGATTACTACATAAAATAGTATCCAAACCAGAAGATCTTTACCTATTTTTTAGCTTTTTGCAGTTCTGAGATGTCCTACAGCTTGAATGATTACCTTTTCTCCATATACCTTTACCTTGTGATCCTTTGCCTTTTTGATCTTTACCTGTTTCTCCAGTGTAAACAGGAAAAGTCAGTTCTTAGAGTATTCTTATTAAATGAGAATTAAAAGAGTAATGCTTAGGCTCAATATATGCAGACTAATTTCTTTCCATCTCTCCAACTTTGTTTCTTCATCAGATATTTTTCCTCCTACTTCAGATGTGCCTATTCAAACACTGATACCTGTTTTGACCAAAATAAACACTTTCACAAAATAATAAAAACATAAATAATCTCCAAGCTTGTCAATGCCTGTTAAAATGTAGGCTTCAAGCCAAGAGCTTGTACAAAGGTTGCAAAAACAGTAAGCAAAGAAACAAGAGAATGGTTATAATTTCTAAAGCTGTTCTTCCAATGTAAACTGCTACTTATGTCATCTGCACTGCTTCTGGCAGGAATATACAGCAGTTAAAAAGTGCTCATCATGTTGCAAGCTGAAACAGTAGTTGTAAGACTACCTATTTTTGAAAATGGGCAGGAGAAGTTTCTTCATTTCTCTAATTAAATCACTTTTTTTTTTCTTTTTTTAGATATAACTTTTTGCATTTTGACATATGGAGGTTGTATGAGTTGATTCTTATTCAAAAGTGTGCTAGAACTTTTAATGGAAAGCTACTTTATGTTCAGATACTGATATGACACAAAAAATGCCTTTCATCAGAGCTGTATTTTTCTGTGCTATTCAGTTCTTTTGCCAACACAAATCTTGAGAAAGCTAACTTTTCAACTAAAAAATACTCTTAAAAACAAACAAACAAAAAGATTGAAAAGCAGTCTTGACTGAACCCCCACACACACCTATCAGCAAGCATTACTCTCTTGGGGAGATAACGTACTGTGCTACTCCTGCTCCTTTTCTTTCCCTGTCCCCAGTGCTGATAGCACTTATGCACATATTTATACCTACTTATTTGCTGTTAGTCTGGCTAATTAGAAGAGAAATTAAACACAGATTTGACATTGCTAGGTGAAGTTTACAATACTCTGATATGCTTAGATACTAACATATTCCTGAGTTAACCTGGGGTAGTTTGAAGTAGTCTGGCAAAGCCAACAGCAAAAAAGTGTGTAGCAGAACTTTTCACTAAAGTATTCTTCTTGGAAACTGGCTTCTGACCATGGCTTGACATGTTCTTCTGTCTGCTAAAGCTAAGTATTTTAAAGATGTTCAAAGTCATGTTTTAGTTCCATTTTTTACGATTTCTTTTCCGTTAATTTAGAATTAGCTTCAAATAATTTATAAATTTCAGCTGACAGTGTTGAATGTTTTAAGATAAACTAGAGAATGTGAGCCTAATATCAGAAGTAGGATCAAGAGAGGAGTTCAGATAAATATCAGTTACATTGGATTGGTCTGATTTTCTTAAGTTCATCTAAACCTAGAGAAAATATGCTGATCCCAGCAAAAGCAGTCTTTGTGTAAATGTTGCAAAAATCATTGTCTGTCTTTTTTACTCTCCTTTCCTAAATGACTCATCTTTCCAGTAACTCACGTTCTGGGCATTGCATAAGGACCAAAAATAGGCCAAACTTCTTCAGGTAGCAGGCAGAAATTGAATAAACATCCAAAGGTGTGGCATCTTTTCTAGACTATGTGTGCCTTCCAAATGTATTTTGAAATTAGATTGAAGATGTTACATTTAATGAGTCTTCTGTCGGACTGAATGTTGTTATTTCTATTAACATCAGGAGAAACCGGTTCAGCAGCACCAGTTATCCATAGGTGTATAAGAAAGGAATTAGGATTTAGTGGTTGAAGAGAAGAATCCTAAGCTTGAAATTGTTAGTCTGGATAGTAGATAAAAACAAAGCTATTTTCTGTGCTTAGAACATCTGAAAGAGAATTTGGGAAAACACATTTCGGTTTCTGATTTCTGCACTGACATTGGTGACCTTAGCTATATCAAGGAAACAGTATTTCATCTCCTCCCTGTAATACAAGCATATCAATGCTTCCTATTCCCAGTAGTTATCCTCTTCAGACTGCAAACTCTTCAGGGCAGAATACAGCAGTAACACAGCCTATGTACTGTTGTAAAGCAAGTAGTGCAAACAGTGTTGTGAGTACTTGTATTGTCATCTTTTGGAAAGATTAGATTGTGATCATCAGAATAGTTATTACAGTCTTCTCCCACACAGTCTTTTATTGGTGCCCCAAACCATCTTGGTTTAAGTAATTCATAGCTTTTTTCCTCTTTTTACTCTAAGCATGCTTATTTCATTAAAAAAAAAAAAATAATTCATACACAATAAACTATTCTCTGTAATGTTCCAGATATATAGGTATAGATAAAGATTGATACATCTATAACAAAAAGATAAATGATGTCACAAAGCAACTATTTAATCATTCAGCAAACACTATACTTTTAATAACATGCAAATGTAACATTTTTCATGGTGTTGGAAGTTTCACATTGATGAAATAGAAAATGTATGTCTAAATGTAACAGAAATGACCCCAGTAAACTGATAAAACTTCATGTGGAATAAATGCAAATCATGCATGAGCAAAAAATGCCTGTTGTTATAAATAAGACTATGATGAATACCTCATCTGGAGCTGGTTTATATACAAATACTGTTACATTATACAGTTAATTCATGTGATTCATATAATTAACTGGGACAGATACAGAATTTACAAAATTACTGCAACTACATACCAGAGGTCAGTTTAAGTAGGCCTACACCTGATTTTCAATTTGTTTCCTACATTCCCCTTCACTAGTTCCTTAGACCAAAGCTTTATAAAATCCAATATGCGCACCATCGCCACCTGGGATATTCTCCTGCCATATTTCTGAAGAGAGTTTAGCCTCTGCTGCTGTCCATCTACCTAGTTACACAAATCCTTTATCAACTGTATTCTTTTTACTGAAACGCTATTTATCTCACCAGTCTGATATCATTAATAAATAGTGTCCTTGCACGGATAAACCTAGACCTCTGACTTTACGTGCATATGTTACTGACCTCAAAAATGCTTTCAAGGGAAAATGGTATTCTCAGAATGATGCATATACTAAAGGTTTAAATAGTAACTTCCAAATACAGGAAAATAGAGAGAAAAGTTTAGAAAAGGAGAATCAATAAATAATAGTATTTTATACCACAATAAAAGTCAACACTTGGCATCTGAATAGCTGAATTTCTCATAAGCCTCTTTTGGGTCACTAGCAGCTGTTGAGTTTAAACTTTATCCTCCAAAATGTTTCACTGATCTAGAAATCTCACAAACTAAGGGTGACTATTACAGGACAAAAGTACAAAACACCTGAGGTTATTTTTCTTTACTTAAAAGTATGGAGAATTAAACTACATTTTTCAGTGTGTAAGATATATATTTTCTTCAAAAAATAAAATCTGAAAACTAAGGTTCACTGTAAACTGATGCTACAGAAATTAAGAACATATTATGTACAAGTGTATAAAGACTGCACTATTAAAATAGCAAGCAGTAAGGTCATTCAAAAAATATTCTAGAATTTCATTAACACAATTACACAGTTTCTGAGAAGAAATCTGGTTTCCTTTTCGTTTTTTTTAACTGAATGTGTAGAGCTACATTTTTTTTCCCCCTGCGGTACATGGTGCATATCCTAGAATTTCATATACATTGCAGTATCTACATTTCACCAACTCAGTGTTGCATTTGATGCTTTTTCAACTTTGTGGTGAAAGATTACTTCATTAATATAGTTTCTATTAAGTGCAAATCAAGAGGAATTATTGCATGTAATAAGATTTAAAACACATCTAAATTTATTATAAACCTATTAGAATAATACTAAATCAGTATAACTGGGTTGGTATGGTTTTAATGGAATGGAATCAGAACTACTCTTTCTCTTGGAAGCTTGTTTTATTTAGAAATATATATGCAACCCACAGATATGCAATGCTTTACCATATTAGTATTTACATTGCATTAAAATTATCAGTTCCATAAAAATAGGGACTCACTATAAATTGGCTGACAGTTTAATTAACAACAACAAATTAACACTTCATCAGCAATCATAAAATCTTAATTTTTACCCTCTTTGGAAATCTTTTTTCCATTGGATAATTCATTTGCAATGTATATTGCTTTGCAGAGTAAATATATCCATATTCATAGTAAGAGTGAGGAAGGCAGACAATGATGTGCTCAAAACTAATTTTTAAATTATTAGTTTAGTCTCATAAATAGCTCCAGAGAACTACATCAAACACGTTTCATAAAGAAGACCAATGCAATATCATATTAAAAAACATAGCTGAAAAGCATTTATTTGTCTGAACAGCTACAGATTCAATTGAGTTTATTTATGAGTAATTAGCCTTTGAGTTCATCATCATGTAGAGCTAAATTCTGTGAAGTATGGAAAGCAGTGGATGCCCCATGGGGGGCAAGTTCTACTCAGTGCTTGCCCCTATTTCACAAAGGGCTATGAGTCCTCTCCCAATGACTGCCATGACAGAGGAGATGCAGAGACTCTGATGGGCTACCTTTGTAGGCATAACACAGTTTCTAGGCAGAAATAATCTGCCCTTACTAGGTCAGTTGAGAACAATGGAGAAAAGGAACACATTTTCAGGCGTACAATTCCTACTGAAAGTTAACAGCCTCTCCTAAAATCACACATTTTGTGTGGCTGTGAAGAGCAGAATATCCCAGCGCTTTCAGGGGATGCAATGTGTATATTTTGTGTGCAAACACAGCTCTGAAACATTCAGGTCTGTGAAAAGACCCTGTGCCAAACAGTGACTATACTTCCCTTATTCTGAATGCTCTGCATTCTGTGGAAATTTGGAAATCTGTATATTGGCCACAAGCAGACTAAACACCATCTCCACCCATCAGTGGAGTAGGCTGGTGGCCCTAGTCTCCTGTTTGCTTCACAAACTTCATGTCTACTGGACAGCCAGGACAGGATTTTCTTCAGGTGTGCAAATGTCAGTAGATTAATAGTAAATTCCTCAGCTTTATTTATGTTTGTCTTTGGGGATAGATCCTTCTGTAAAATATTCAGAATTACACAGTCACTGAGAAGATAAAGTAAAGATGGCACTAGGTTTTACAGGCTGTGTTTTTGACCTATTTAGTCAGTTTCTTTGTAGTGTTTTATCTGCATTTTCAAATAAACAAAATGTATAAATTCTCTTCTGCAAACAGGCAAAATGTAGATGGTATGTAAACAGTTTTTCTTTCCAACCAGGAAGCCCAAGGTTTCCCATGACTGCAAATATTTTGTGTGCAAAAAACATACTAAAATCACCTTGTTGAGTCCTTTAAGCTAGTTTGTCAGGTGGCTTCATTACCCATAAAGGAATAATTGCATTCTATTTGGCAAAGGTGAGATTCTTTGGGCTAGTTATTGCTGTAGGTTTTATTCACCAGAGATTTCTTCATGCTCCTGTGGGAGCAAATGACAGGACCCATATTAAGCTGCAACTTTGTGGCAGAAGGAGTACACTGCTTCACCAACACCTACTGCCTCCTCCTTCCCCAGTTCAATTCTAGGCACCTCAGCAGGGATCAGCCATAATAAATCACCTTTGAGCTCATTTTGGCAATGGTGAACAATAAATCACAATAATTCTCTTACCATTCAGAGAGATTTCAATTCTTAGGAGATTTTTAATCATGGCAGAGAGGCAAGAGTGTTAATGAGGTCTATAAATTACCTTAAAAAAGGGTAATTATGTCCAGTGTTGTAATAAAGGCTGAGACAGCTAATATCATTAAGCAATTAAACACTTTTTTAGATTGTGAAGATAAATTAGAATTAAAATATTACTGTAAACAAGGGTCCTATTTATTGTGAAACAATTAATTAGATAGTGGACTCAGCTAATATTGCAGTGGCCTAACCAGGTTCTGTGAACTTCATTTGGATTTTGTGAAGTAGCAAGGCTACATATCACAAGTAGATTGTTATTACATTATCATCACATGAATCAATGAATAGCATCTTTACTTGCACTCCTAATTACATTATAATTTCTTCTTAAGTAGCTTCTGCTCATCTTTTTCTCATCTGTTTTGTCCTTACTATTCAGCTTTCTTTTTTGTGGTCTGCATTTCTAAAGTAAAAAGAACTTCATCATGAATAATAAATAACTGGACATTTCTGCATGCTAGGTTACCGACAAATTTCCATGGATACATTCGCAGAATAGCATTACACCCGAAGAGTTTTTCATGACGAGCAGTCATAAAATTTGAATAGTAAAGATTTACTCTCTTCTATCTAAGCTATATTCAATGACAAGCTGAAATCAAAACCTTGGTGTTGTACCTAACTACCCCTGATTTTGTATCCTAAAGTGAAAAAAATTGGGGGTTTTATTATCCTATGCTTTTTCAGCACGTACTGCTCCTTTCAGTACATTGGCAAGCTCCATCAGCAAAAGCAAAAAATAACTTTACCCTAGTTTAGCTTATAGGTTTATGGTTAGGACATTTTTAGGAGAGAAACACAGATTTTGAATTTCATTAGCCCAAAGATGACATAAAATGCAATTTTTTGTGTAGCTGATCTAGTAACCCTAGGCTAATTATAAAGTGTTTGATGGTGGGAAGCAGATACCTAGAACATACAAGAGCCTAACACCCCAGGAGAACGGCCTAGCCAGCAGTCTGTAGACTAAGGAAAAAAAAATCAACGGGAAGTGTGGTAGTGTCACAACATTTTATGGAAGACTTAAATATTAACAAGGTCAGAGGGATCAAGCAAACACAAGCACAGCTGACTAGCCCAAGAACTGAGACATGCACTTAATATTGACAGACCAACAATTTACGTAATCCTTGTCGTCCAGGAGCTTTTCCCTTCCTAAGGCAGAGCCCAGACTCAGTGCACCGCAGGCTTTTGCTCTTTTGGGCTCAATAAATATTTAACTATTTTATACAAAGGAGAACCACTCAATTCAGCTGTTTTGCCAGAGTTCATTGCTGCAGGAAATACACTGAAGGTCCTTCAGGATGGGCAGAGGATTTGTACTGTGCTGTTGCATAAAATGGAGAGGACGGCAACATCATATGCCAATGTTGCTTCGTTCCATATTTCCTCATTTTATTTACCTATTTGTTTTGAAATGGTTCGGTAAATCAATTCCAAAAAGTGTTTATAGACAGAGGTCTCTAAATCTAGGAAAAAAGCTGGCATTTAATGCATAACACTGTTTTCAGTAGTTGGTTGTGTTTATCACATAGTGGTTGACTGCTGTGACCTCCTGTTTGCGGTCCCTAACTTCCCACCTGTAGTGTTTAGTGATTACAGGAACATACCTCCAGGTCTGGTTCTACTCAAAGGACCAAGCAGAAGATAAAAGACCTATGTAAGGATCTACTGAATCTCAGAAAATACCTGTGACCCTAGTTAACCACTGGGTATCTGCTTTTGTCTCCTGTTGTTTGCCAAGGTTATATAGAGGCTTTGTCAACATACTGGAATATTTAAATGCTTTATACCTTCTCAACTCTTTTTCTATGTGCCCAGGAAGCTGGACTGTGGCTTACTTTTCTATCTTTTGTTTCCAAAACCTGGATTTTACTTTTAGTGTAAAACTAAATACATTTCCTTTCAAGCTGAGATCTACATTTCATTCCACAAAAGACATTAATAGCTTTTCTACACCCTGTAACAGCAGGATTATGAAAATGATACTGTGTGTTCAAGCCAATTTATCCATATTTATATATATATATGAACACAGCTTTAATAAAACTGGTTTAAATTATTGCCAGAGGGCATAATCAAGGGAAAAGTGACAGTGTATCTCAAAGATATAATCTTAATAACCATAACTGGTAGTCAAAGGACAAGTTGAATTCAATGGTCTATCAGTATCTCACCTAACGTTAGGCAAGTAAGTGAAATGTCCAAAGGAAGACTCTAGGATCCTGCTATAAACAATAGCAAGAAAGGCACATAAAAGCAGAGGAGTTCCTAACTGAGCAAACTGCTTGCTGTATTTGTTGTCTACAAAATTGCACAATCTCATGGGCTTCATATTTAGAATTTCAGCTAAACAGGAAATAATCTTTTTCTAAGGAACCAAACCAAAAGAAACCTAATTTCAACCTTGAAGTATTCTCTTAAGAGCAAAGAAAAAACACGAGAGGAAATTAGTGAGGAAATAGATTTATTTTTTTATAAAAATTGTGTGCATTTTATGCAACTTTCCAAAATTTGAGTTAAAAAAACCCCACCAAATCCTGTGAAGACTAGGATTGTTTCTTTTCCAAGTATACATTCCTTTTTCTGTGTAACAGAGGAAAAATACTCTTCTGATATGATTTGCAAGGTAGACTAACAGATGCTACAATATTTCTTGGCTACACAGAGGTATATTTACCAATTTGAGACTCAGGCTAGTTTTCAGCTCCATTATGTGTCTAGAAAAAGGGTAGCAAGCACTCACCCAAATCTCCCTGAATATTTTTTTCTGTGTCACGTAGTACAGCAGACATTTGAGACTGCCTCCTTTCAGGGTGAAATTGTGGGAGGCTGCTGAGCAAACCCAACAATTCAGGAGCAGTTCCCCTCATTGTCTGTGGAATTCTTCCATGTCTTGGCCAGCCATTTCAACCTTGTTTGCTATACGCAACCAGGTGTCATCATTCATGACACTGATCTGCAAACTGATAAAACCTCCCAACGCATTGGAACTTAAAAGCAAATTTATTTATTTATTTCCTAGGCTAGTGAGTTAATGTGGTTAAGCTAATGGGAAGATAGTGGTGGAGGATATAACTAGGAAAGGAGAAGCAACAGTGGGATATTTGCGTGTAGCACCAAGCTGTTAGGCAGTTTAAAACTGGCTCGTCTAACTAACTGCTACATAGCCACTACTGGAATAAAACTATGCATTTCGTCTTCAATTCACTTGTGAAAAAGCAATGGTATACACCAGTATTTGAAGCAATAAATGGGATATATAGCGCTGCTGATTTAATATATGCAAAGAAATGTGAGGTGTTATTTTTATTCTTCAGCTCTAGTAGGTTGAACAGTAGAGGTAAATCTGTAGTCAAAAACAGGATGGCTTGTGATGTCTCACAGCAGGGAATTGTGCTGTGTTGGAGTGTTGCTTGGTTAGCAATTTGTGAGTATAAATACTGTGTGAAAGAGAAGGTAAATACAGGCCTTTTCTGGTAGCATTTGCTAATTGCTAACAGCTATCAGACAACAGGCTGGTTGAGGGTTATAATCAATATAGCCCTAGCCAACCTCCAATGTAACCCTATAGGGTCCTCTTCTCACTGGTGCTTATATTTACTTTGCTCAAGTGTCAAGAGTTTTAAGATTTAAATACAGGAGGATGGGAAAGTTTACTTAATCTAAATAATACGTTTATGAAGGAAATCATATACACAAGTTCCTAGCAAAACCAAGGAGACTGGACTCAGTAACTCCAAATGTCTCTCCCATTTCTGTATTTTTAAGACCAAAGGTATTGTGTCTTTCAGCTAAAGATTCATTTGGTACAGGAACTGCACCTGAAAATGAACACTGGTTATTTCACAGGAAGTAATCTAGAACAGCTCAGCAGCACATTCCTTCCTAGTCACTAAAGTCAAACAATCCATGCTCTAAAATTTTAAGCTTCAGTTCTTTTACAGAGCTCCTTGTTTTTGGAAAATATTTGATTACATATTCTAAATATAACTTGTCTTTTTTAGTTACAGTTTGTAACCCTGCACTATAGTCTGTGGCTATGAATTTAAAAATAGGTGTCACATGTTTGAAGAGAATTATTTCAATTTACTATCTTCTTGTACATAGTTTCTGTTTTTCAATACTAATACACCTAACAATCATGTTACAAAGAGAATGCCTAGCCTGTTAGGTAGCCTAATCTATTTATTCACTAACTACGTATAAAACATTTTGTACAGTATAAGATGAGAATACTTATTTTCTAATACTGAAAGTTACTACATCAGCTTTCATTTTAAGTGGAATTAGTGGATATTAGTGGAATTAGAACTTTGCCTGCAAGCCAGCCAAATACAACAGTTTTAAGCTAAAATCTGCTGGATGACATTTACACAGATTAAGATGATCATAGAAGACTATATAAACACACTGATACAGATCTAAAGTATATATGCTGAAGATATATGTAACATTTTAATGTTGTATATGTATTAGTAAATACTGAAGTAGTTAACACCTGCTTGAAAACGTAACAATTCAATATTCTAATTTTTTTTTTAAAAAAATTGTATTATTTACAGTTTCTCAAAATGTAAACAAGCTTTTTTTCTTAAATAACTAAGCTAAAAAGGAAGACGGTGAGGAGGAAGAAGGACTGATTGCTATGTGTGATTTTCCAGACTAAATCCGGCAATTCATCCATCTTGTTCTGTAGCCTGCCTAAAGTAGTTAGTAGTACCTTGTAGAATACTCCTAGAGGAAGAAGGAAAAAAAAAAAATAATCTCAAGACACAATCCATTAGCCAATGATAAACATTCAGTCAGATCAGGGTGATATTCTGCAAGTTTCACTTATTGTTGAGGTACCTCCCATTTTTCGTTTACCTGAACTGCAGACTATTTTGTAATAGGTTAATCAAACAATACAGAATATTTTTATATCAGAGACATTTTCAAAGGCAGTCTTGCTACAAGTTTGTTTCAGTGGTTGTCTGTTATCAGTCATGAACCTAGTTTAGTGTTCACATTGCCCAACTTAATGCTCAGCAATAGTTTTCCGGTTATTAATTACAACTCCACAATACAGCAGGTGCCCCATGCATCTCACCCCATTTATATTCTGGCAGGCTGGTGCACCTCATTCTCATATGCACACAGCACCAAAGCAATTACTTCTAAAAGCAGGTGTATTATTCATTGTGCTATGAAAAGTTCTCTTTCTGGTGGAAAGGTAATGAGCACCTGAAAAGACTGGTGTTTAATAATATTCTGTTAACAGATCATCTGTTAGAAATACTGATTAAAGGAAAGGGTGAATGCCAGATCCACATTTGGTACTCATTTACATAGCTCTGCTGAAATCAATAACCCTACATAGGAGTCTAGATATCCAAGTAAAAAGTGTTGATCTTTAAGACATCTCTGATCATTGAGAAGCTTGCATGAGTTTTAAGCTGTCTCTGAAAATACACTTGAATTCCCCCAAATGATAGTTAAAGGTATTTTAAAAACCAGGAATTCTGAGAATGAGCCTGAATTACAGATTTGAGACTCGGATGCAGATACAAAACATCTAGAATAATCACCGTTCTTTGGATACACATTTTGGAACAAGCAAGTGTTAGAGGGAAAAAATGGATGACTAAGATATAGAGAGTATCTCATCCTAGATGAGGCTTGCTTCAAAGTTCAAGTAAATTTTGCTACACAGACTTATTCTTGCCTGCTTCTGTATCTGTAATGTAACAGTGAAACCCTAGAGAGATTTAATTCATACCCTGATTTAGACCACAAGTTTCAGTAAGATCCTCTGAGATGTGAGGACCTGACATTGCTCTATGTCAGTGCTTTGACTTTTCTTTGAATGGAGTGTGGAGCAGGATACAAAGGTAAAAACTGGACTCCAGTTCAGGAGCATTATTGCTTGTATTCCAAAGGGCCTACTTTTGAATTATCAAAATAGATGACAATGTTGTTTATGAGAGGCCTCTCTTTTGATAACAAACATGTTAGATTCTCTTTATGAACATGCAAAAGGGTTTTAAAGGGGACATTTCTTGCTAGTATGCCTCTGGAAATAGAAAAGCGTGAAAATAGGAAAACCTGTAGGAAAAAAAAAAAAAAAAAGAGGGAGAAGAAAACTGCAGAAATGTTAGCAGCAAGCAGAAAAATTTTTCAACGAATTTCAGGAATAGTTGATAAAATAGCTACAGATGGATAACTTAAAGTACTGTTTCAATCCATATCCATAAAGGACTGTATTTAAATTCTTAGCTATATTCTTAGCTTTATTTTTGACCAGGATATTCTAATGTGACTCTAGATTAAAATGTAACAAAATGCTGAACAGATTCCCAAATTTGCTATATTGAGTTCTAAATTGTGAGTACCTTGGAAACAATTTCAGAAATGTAAGACTGCACAAATATTTCTTGAAGAAAGGTTATTGCTGTGTTTTAGATGAAGCTGAGGAGGAAACTGTAAGTCCTGTGAATGGTTGATATACATTTACTTTGTTTTACCTGCAAATTTTCACTGATTTTGTGATAGCTAGGGAGGTAACAGTTTGTTTACCAGGGTAACTTAAAGACATACTTAGAAAAGCTTGTGTCTGTGAGAAAGCAAAAAAGCAATTCTTTCACCAATTTAAAACAAACATTTTCAAAGTTGACTGTTTCTTCCTGCTCCAGTGAACATTTATGCTCAAGGGGAAGTACCTGAATATTCCATTTTTCCTTCTTATTCTCTTACCAGGGGGGATTTAAGAGACATAAATCATTTTTGTGTACTTTTGTGTAGCTTATTAGTCAATGACATGGGACCTTAAGATGGCGTAAATAATTTTGTGGGTATTTATGTCATTTATTGTTGAGAGTTCAGAATTTTGAACAAGTTCTACTAGTAATCTTCAAACAGAATAGATTTTCATGCAGATTTTAGGGCAAATGCAAAGTACCTGACAGTGTTTCTTCATGCAGGAAATATAAACAAATAAAAAATGCAGTCTTGGGTATGCAAATATTTTATAACATTGAATGGAATTACTCATGTAAGCAAAGTTAAGCACATGCAGAAATGGCTAAGGATAGAAAGCTACTTCGTCAGTCCCCTACTTTTGCTGCAGTTCTGCCAATATATGCATGTAATTCAGTAATTTCCACATCTAACAGAGTCTGTGGAAGGAAAGCTCCCCATCCTGTTCAGTGGGAGAAGGACAATTCTCCAAAGTAGTCATTTGGCATACTTGAAAGTGTACTGTTTTCATACAAAGCCATGAAAAAAAGAATTTATTGATTTCACAGGGAAAAATCCCAACAATTTTTTGCATATTCACCTGTGGACTTACACATTTTTTTCTTCTAAGGCAAAGCTCAACTTCTCATTTCCTTTAAACACATCTACAAGTGAACATGGACTCTAGAAATAGAAACATAGAGAAAGAGATATGGTAAGCCCATTTCTCCAAATTGCTATGAATTTTGGTTTAAACTGCTATGTATTTCCAGGGGTTTCACTCTGTTGAAAATGTTTTGAATACCAGACAATTTTGTCAAAAAAATAATTTAAAATCTTTCTGAGGTAGGTACCCAGTCTTAAATACACCTCAGGCAGCATCTGAGATTGCATCAAAGCTGGAAATTAGGAAACAATTTAAATAATTATTTTAAAATCAATATGAACTCATCTCGTAATTTTTTTTGATGTCTTAATTTTTTACATGTATTTGTTAATGCTTCATAATACTTTAGAAATATTTGGAAGGTCAATATTTGATAACAGATTGATGATTATCAGATGTGTGTTATTTGAATAACATTTTTTTATTTCCTCCCATCAAACTCACATAAAATTCACTTTTAGGTGAGTATGTTTGTCCAGGGACTTTTTATTTTGGAAAGTAGATTATACAGCTGTTGGATTCAGGCTGGCATCTATTAAGAGTTTCTCCGTCCTGCCTAGCTAAGCAAAGGCTGAAGTGTCTAGTGTTTCTTCAGAGAAGGTTCTTCTTTACCTTGCTGCCAGCCTATGGGATCATTAGAGAAAAATATCAGAAGTATGTTGAAAAGGAATACAGCTGTCAGAAGTGACAGAGGAGAGAAAGAAAGAGAGAGAGAGAGAGAGAAAAATCTGCAATGCTTTGAAGGAAAAGGAAGCAAGCATAACAAAATAAAGGCTTTGTAAGAAAACATGATGGTCAACAGAAAAGAATAAGAGAAGCAAAGACGAATCAAGCTGTAACATAGGAAAAGTTCTTCTTGTTGTCCTTTATATTTAAGCTAAAAAACCCTGTTCTATGAACGTGACTCAAGATTGAGACCCAAGGCTGGGATGCTTCGGAGTTATGTGTAATAATAATTTGATGCGTCATTGAAAAAAAATCTTATGCTCAGGTGGTTCCTAAACCAGGTTCCAGGAACACTTAGAATGTGAGATTATTAATATGCACAACGAAAAGTGACTGTGTGCATGACTGAATTACTGTGCTTATGAATCTTGAACAGTTAGTTTTCTTCATTCTTTACATATAAATACTCAGATTTAAGGATTGCTGACAATACAAACCTTGTGGATTTTCTCTTTGTTTTTTCCCGAACTTTGATCATGCTTTAGCAGCTCCCCTGTGCAGCCACTTAAGAAGACCTCTTCTGCAGTTTACAGGCAATTGCACCAAAAGCTTTATTTAGCTTCTTAGAAACTAAGAGCAGCCTTCATCCGAGGAAAGAAGCAGATGGGAAGTAAGTTGGCTGCCAGTAGCCAGGGAAAGCTCCTAGGTGTAATTTACTGAAGACAACTCTCAATGGTTTGCACTAAAATTCTTTGTTTAACCACAACTAATGCTGAAACCACAGCTTTCACATGGCTGGGTTCTGCAACAGCTATTAACATTATTAATTTAAAACACCAAGGGAGTAACACAGTTCTCTATAAGGAATGACACATCTTTCTTATAGTCTGTAATTCTAGCATTTCAAGATACTAGAGATGCCATTCAGGTACCTTAATGTTGTGGGCAGATTTTTAACAACTCTCAGTGGGAGTTGCAGGTTGCTGACAGAGCCACCAAAAATCCAGCAAACTTCTTACACGTATTCAACAGAAAATCAGCTACTTTGAAAAATGGTCATTAAATTTCAAATCCTGAATTTCTCCAAAACATTTGGACTCATTATACAAGCATAAATTTTGAAAATCCAAGGCAAAATACAGTCACAAGTGTTGCATGCCCTGGTTCTGAGATGGGTTGGGATCTCTGCCATGATTGAAGCACTAGGTTCAGACACGTGGCAGCTAGAGGATCCGTAGAAAGAAAAGATGCCAAGCACTTTGCTCGAGGCCACAGAGGAAAACTCAGTGTAAGAAACTGGAGCAAGAAATATCTATGGGGAAAAAAAAAAAAAAAAAAAAAAAAAAAGGTATCTAACAAACGGTCCCTTTGCCTGTTCTTTTCTGTGTCATCAGAGGCCATCTGTGACATAAGGCAGATGCTTTTACACCCACTGAGAAGGCCAGATGCAGAATAGTAATGAATAATACATTATTTTCTTTTATAAAGAACCATACCCCACCAAAGCATTTAAAAAGAGTATTTGTTTAGTGTTCGTAACAGCCCTGTGAATTAGACAAGAAAGTAATACCATAATCACCTGACACATGCTAAATGATTTGCTCCGTGCCACAGTGGGGAGTCTGTATCAGGATTAGAGGAAAAAGAATATGCCTTTTTTGCTTTGCTTTTTCTAGCCTTCTATTTAGTATATTAGCTGAAACAATGCTAAATTTTTATGTCCTTAAACTTCGCAAACATCAGATAATACAATTTTTCCAAATCCGGCCTGAATACTCAAACAGAAATGAAGATTAATCAAGGGCATGGAATCTTTGATCGACTCTGAATTCAGCAATTTGAGCTGTTCCCTACAGCAGGTAGGATTATGACCACGTGGTGTAGCCTAAACCATCATAAACCAGTAAGCAAAAGGCTGCTGCAGAAGTGCAGGGAGCAGTCACACCTACAACACCTTTGTAGGGCTTTTTCTTTCCAACATCAGAAATTTCTTTAAGGTCTTTTTGTCTCACTTTTTTCCTTTGCCACAAAGGACTTCTAATACACTTTGTTATAAGTTCTTCTTTTCTTGTTTGTCTTTCAAAGCTTTGTCTTCTCTAGTACACTTGGTGTATATATCATTACACCTTTGTGTACTGAAATCAGGCAATGATCAGTCACAGAAAGTTAATAAAATGCTACATTGCCTGCTTTTCACAAGGCATGGTGTGTGATATATCCATTTAGGATCAGCATAGGGTTTAAATATAGAATTGGCTATTGTAAACAATAGGATTTAATCGTGGTGTAAATGTTTTTTAATCTCAGAGGAGGATTGCTCATTTTTTGCTCCCTTCCCTGACAGTTCATGGCAGTGATTCATGTATAATCATTAACTTTTGGAGGTTTTTTCAGGAACTAATAGTGGTTCACATTTAAAACATTTCACATTAGAGACAGGTGAACCAATGTAGCTAAAATAACAAGGACTTCCTATGTATCTAAGTTTCTCACCTTTTGTGATCTCATTATTTTTTATTTCTGAAATGACGGTGCGCAGGGTCACACTGCTAGAATTATTGTAAGAAAAAAAATGCACCCAGCATTGAAACAAACATTATTCCCAGTTTTATCTTCCAGCTGCCCTGGAAAGAGCAAAAATTTCATAGCAAGGCTTATTCCTAAAATATATACAGTTCAATACTGGAGGCCCATGATGCTCCCAAACAACATCATATAAATGTTCTTGCTGTGAAATATCTTTATAAAAGTACCATTTTTTAATAAACAGAACCAAAGATATTGTGAGGTATATAGGCAGAAGGAAAAGGGGAAAAAAGTCCAATAATATTGGTAGCTAACAAATTAAAAATAATATTATTCACATTACTAGTTGTCATACTATAACACATTCACAACTGTCATAAAAATGTCCAGTCAGGCCATGGACACTGGGATTTAAAGGAATCCATTGAACAACAAAGTTTAAAATCAAGGTGCATCATATCCAAATGTAAGATGAAAAAGGGCTGAAAAGAAAGAGTCGGCCTGTTAGCCTGCTGTTTCAGTATAGCTCTGCTCGCTGTGTAGCACAGCAGTGCTTGCAACAGCTCCAGATGAACAGACTAGGATACTGGCTTCCAGTCAACTGATTTTGCTTCCCAAAACTTTAGCTAAAGGGGTGAGAATATTTCTTCACATTAGAACATTATACAGACAGAAACCCACACAGAGCCTCTAACTGCAATTCATTAACCTTCTGTTTACCGGTTCTTTGCCCCTACAAACCCGGATCACCTCTATTTAAGAGAGTACGTTGACATGCACACAGATAGGCTTTAAGATCTTTCTGCACCTGTCCCTGAACTTAAATCATGAAGGAGAGCTACTAGCAAAGAGAAACTAATGAAACTTTAATACACATTTATCTCCTTTCATTTCTTTCTGAGCTCTTGAATCTCTTCAGATTAGGTTGGAGACCACTGGAGGAGGACAGCTGAGTCAGATCCATCTGTAGGTCAGTGAAAACCAATTAGCACATCATCACAATACAAAACTCACAGCCTAAAAGGTGCTTTGCACCCTGTCTGGGGATGTGTGCACACTTCACTGCCAGCCTGTGCTTCTGGATCAGAAACTCTGCTCTACAAATGTCAAGACATTCTATTACAAGATATGACTTTATGTCTGAAGCCTAACATCCATTAGTCCTAACTCATTCTGCCTCTGTTCTCTGGGAAAAAAAAAAAAAAAAAAAAAAACCAACACAAAAACAAACCCATATCTCTGCAAGTCATCTGGATCTACCAGCCAAAATAGTTCCCTTTACTCAGTCCACATAGATCTGCATGCATTAACAGACAGTGTACACTTCTGTACTACAGTTTCCACACAAATGTTTTTAAAGCTAAGATTTTAGAGAGGAGTATCTCACCTGCCATAAGGGAGCTGTGGAAGGGCTCTAAGGAAGTAAAAAGTTCTTGTGTTAACCAATGTCAGAGGCAAATAAATATTTCAGCTAGATCTCTTGGAGAAATTGTGCTGCTGTCAACAATTACAGATATTTAATTGTTCACTGGCTTTCAAAAAACACTTGCACCCAGGAATTATACACCTTACTCATGCTCAAGGCAAATGAGCTGAAGTGAACTGTTTCCTGATTACCATGGATTGCTCTAGCAGTGAAAGGACTAATGATAGACACCCAAACAGGTTATGTTTAGAGGGAAAAGAGGGAAGAAAAAGAAGAAAGAAGGCGGGGGGGGGGGGGGGGGAGAGGGGAAGAAGCTGCTTCCTTTTGGTTTGTTTTTTTATTTGTTTGTTTTTTAAGTAAAAGAAGAAATTATACCATTTTACAATATCATCTGGTGTCTTAGATGAGTAGTAATTACAGAACTTTGGGGACCAACATTTCCGCATGCACAAGTGACTTCTGTGAGAACTCAGCAGGTATTTATGCTTCTGTGTAAAAGGAACTGAAAATAAAACCAGTAAGCAGAAGAAAAAACCTTATTATCCAACACTCTGAGATCCTTTATAGAGCAAACCACTATAACATCTGTGTGTTTGTGCATCAGACTGGTAAACTGGTTATTCATTCTGTTCTACATTAACTCATTCTTCATTACCAAATGAGATACAAAATTATGATAAATGGTTTCATCAGCTATTTAGTATAAAATTCTGCTTCTGCATTTCTCTCATTTTTCTTTTTTAATTCCTTCATTCTTTTAGAGACAGACTTTTTTTTCCTATTTGAGGTGAAGAAAGCTGGACAAGTGTTTAAGAGAATGGTATATAAACGTCACTGTCTCTGTCATATTTGTTTCTTGCTAAAGTGTCGATTACTGAGATGCAAGAGCATTCACTCTTTTTTTCACTCCTTTCAGCATGTCTATAAAAAGAAGATGTTTTTAATGTGCTTCGTCACTGTGGTTTTCACAGATAAGTTTCCTGGAACTCCTGATCTATATTTGAAAGTTTATGACAACAAGAATTTTCCTGCTTCATCTCACACTTTCATAGATACAGTTAGGGTCGTTTTTCTCACACTCAGGAATTATTTTGATTATGATTTCTAAGGCTCAGGCAAAAAATTGCCAATCAGAAGGGGAAAAAAGTATTTTAAAGTTGGGTTAAAAACTCTAGCATAAACCCACATATGAACAAAGAGGATCTTTTGCCCTCAATTTTTTTTTTTTCAGATTTGTAAGCAAGCAGGTATCACAGTAACCATGAAAAGCAGAATTTTATTAAAGAAAAATTAAATTTACCATTTGTCGTGTAAATTCTACAAGCTGCACATTCAAGCAGAGCAAAGAGGACTTTCACATTCCAGCTGTATTAGTCAACAATTTAATTCCAAATATAGCATGACAGGGGGAAAATTCTATCGTTTCTTTTATTTTTGCAAAATCTCTGATACAATTAGCTTCTCTCTCAACTCTTCCCACATCAAAACCTTTCAAATTTTGACCATTTCAATGAAAGATGAATGTCATAGGTAGACATAAATATTCTGACTCAAGTGTACATTGCTTGTGAAAATTACTTCATTATAAACAGTTTAATTGCTCAATGACTGTCTTTTCAAAATGTTTTTGCTCAGCCTTTTAGGGCAAAACATTCACTGTTTATAATGTGTTACCATGAATGATTTATAACTCATGATCTTAGAGAACTACATAGCCAACAATATATTAGACACTGTCTTTCAACTAAACGTCAAAGATAGATGTTTATCTAGAAGTCAAAGATAGAGTAACCTGCCAGCACCTTAAGTAATCTTTTTCTTGAAATGATTATATATAATAAATATTTAGTTTTACAGTATTGTATATCATTGATGAAAATAAGAAGCAAATGTTATAAAATTGTTCTTACAACAACCTGAATATTTTCATTAATTTCTTAGACACCCCAACTTTATAAGATAAATTAGTTTCAAAAAGAATCTGCTTTTGTCTCCAAAACTGCAAATAAATACACCAGAGAGTTGGTAATTGACTTTAAAAACAATGTTCTAGCTGTACAGTGTAATGACTAGGGTAATAGCCGTTCATCATTTGTCATTTCAGAGTAACTGGGGAAATCTGCTGTAGCATAATGCCATGTCAAATTTCTAACCTAACAAGCATAAAATATTATTTGGTAATAATTACAAGAGCAGCCTACACTTTCCCAAAAAACCCCGTCAGTTTTCCAATAACTCTTAAACATGTCTCTGAAAGACCAATGTCATATCACTGAGCAATGATTACCTTTGTGATTTTATTTCAGTCTTCTGTTACGATAAGCAGAACAAAACCTGTGTGAGACGAAGGCAGAGGGAGAGCCATACAGCTGGTCCAACAGCACAGATTACATTTTTATTTCTGTTCCCATGTCATATGAAAAACTTCCTCCTAAAGGAAATTCTAAACAACAAGTCAATCATTGCTGAAAAATTAATATCTGGTGAAGAAACAACTGCAATTGTGGAGACAGAAGTTTTTTAAAAAAATCTGTTTCGTTTCCTGTTTGTTGGGTTTCTTTTACTTCTTTACACAGAAGTTCTTAAAAAAAAAAATAATTAAAAAATCATTATTTCAGTCTCTGAGCTGTCCAGATTTTATGTCAAAGAACTCTACAGCTTCTTGGGATGGTTCCAAGGAGGATTAAGATCATGCAAGATTAAAGGCTTCTATTTTTTTATTATACAGATTAAAATCACTAATAAAACCAGGTTAATCATTACTGCTACCTCATTTGACTTTGGAAGATCAAGAAATTATATTAAAAAAAAAAAAAAAAGAGAAAAAGAAAGCAAAAGGAAAAGCACAACAACAAAACCCCTAATCAGCATATATTCTGGAAGAAAAAAAAAAAAAAAAAGAAAAGATAAAATTGCCTCAAAGTCCTTGTTGTTGCTCAATGAGAAGTCTGCAGCACATTTTATGAATCAAATATCACAAACAAGGTTCTTTTTCACTAATGTCTTCAATTTAACTTGATGTATTTGCAAAAATTAATATGAAAGGTTCTACTATTTTTGAACTGTTGAAGTAGTTGCTTGGAAACCTTGAATGAAGGTTGGAACCATCAGTGTTAAAAATAATAAAGACACAGAATGCCTTTTTTTGCCTCCTCAACTTTCCCCCTCTTCTCTTGCTTTTTATTGCTTCCCTACATACTCTTCTTCCAGAGCCCTAGGTGTTTCTCAGCTTTAAATTTTACTGAGTCCAACTAAGCATAAAACACGTCACTCATAATTTTTTTCTACCTTTTAAAAATTCTCTCTTCTGTTTTTTTCATTATAAGGGAAAGAGTTCTGGAGCTTAGTTTTGGGAAAGATCATGCAAAGCTCTTTTCATTAAAATAAATTATTCTGATTTCCTGAGAATATTGTTCTTATGAAGTCACGTTGCTTTTGTGGCTTAACAATACTCAAGAATGAGCAACAATAAACTACAGATTAAACGATATGCAAATTACGTTAAGGTTAAGGTATGGGTTGGTTTTTTCTCTCATATTTAATTGATATTAATTGAAATAAATATGTGAAAATTTTGAAATCTTCCTTTTCTTCTAGAGAAACAACTGTGATCTACATGAAACGAGGTGCCAAAGTGAAGCTATGTATTACTCAAGTATATTATGGTGTTTCAAATTTGGTTCATGATTTTCTTTTAGTTTTTACAGTTGTCTCTCATTGAATATCATGTTTCCTCATTCATACATTATCTTAAACAGGACAGTTTTTTCCAAAGAATCTCTGTAGTGATCTACTTTCACTGAAAAGCTCAAGAGTTATGAGCAGTGAACAGACACCTTTTATTCTGCACAAACATGTTGAAGGTGTGTGACACAACCCCAAATATAAGCTTCTAAATGCATGGCACTGAAGCATGCTTTTTAAATGCATGCATCCTGTGGCTAATGCAATATCACTCCACCATAGTTCCTTAGTTACAGCCTTCCTACTATTTATGAGTTTGAATAGTTGAAAGAGAATCCATGTGGCCCAAGTGCCCTGAAGTAATTGATCTGCAAAATAAAATATAAACGCCTGCTTACTCTTCCAAATGAAAAAAATATCAAACATAAGACAATTAGACATGTTCACAGTATGCACAGCTTTGACTCCTCTACCCCTTTTTCCTTTTTTAGTAATTTCAGATTATTTTCTCTCAAAAGATCACCATGTCAGTCAGGTGAGCAAATTCCCCTCCACTCCCATCCAAGAATACTATGTAATTTCACTCAGAAAGCCACAATCTTGTTTTTTCTCACCAACATCTCCTGAGATTCTGTGAACTGCTTTTTACTGTCTCATTTTCTTCAGTTTTCCTAGCTGACTTTAACATTCTAACTACAAATGCATGAAGGAGTTATAACACTGTTGGCAGTTTCAAAAAGAAAACACAGATTTCTATAAAGAAAGGGAAAATATCACTGGTGAATGTGGGTAGGTTTTTCCATCTTTAATACATTTGGAGCCATAACACTCCTGTGAGAAGACTAGCAAATTCTGGACCAGTCTTCATTAATTTGGATCCAGCTATGAAGAGCAGTGGCAAATCACAAATCCAAGCAGATCTACAACATGGAATGACACATAGTACACATTTGTCAGTTGAATATCTCATTTCTCCATAACATGCTCATTTGCAGCCAATGAAGTCTGCATGTTGAGATGAGAAGACATTTTATGTCACCAACATCACATTCATTACATGTTTTATGAATTGGGACAGGTAAAAAAAAAATATTTTCATCATAAAACAGAAGCTGAGCCAATCTAATCAATGACTACATTGTCATACATTATAAAATTTGGCTGATGACATACATGCTTTCTTTTGGGCTATAAACTATATTTTCCGTTACCATCTTTTATATGCATTATGTGTGCAAGAAAGAAAAATGATAGCAAGAATTAATAGCACCCAATACTTCCTTTAAAAATATATAACTGGTCGATCCTGCTAAGTCAGAATCTAGTTCCTCCTAAAACTACTGATGCCATAAAATCTTTGTATAAATTTGACTGAGAAGAAATTAGTATAATAAATTGTATGATTGCATTGTTATCACAAAGGCTGTAGTACCGTTACATTTTTTTCACCAGACTTCATGTCCATCAACATTTAAAATGCTTTTTCGTATTCTTTCTCCAACTCAAAACTCTATTTTTCATTCCCTTAATGCTGTTTGTTTACCTATCTTATCATCTAATTTGTACGCAGCATACACTTAAACCACTCATTTGTACAGTACTTCCTAACAGCACACTGCAGCCTATGAGATCTTGGTAGAATAATCTTACCCCAGACATGTATATATATCTGAAATAATTTTTGTGTACTAGAGAAGTTTATGGCCTATTTGTAAATTCTATAGGTAATTATTATGGAAATATAATATATATATAAATAAATATATAAAAATATATGGAAATTATTAAAATACTGCACAGTATTTGCTTTAGTAACATTTGTCTTTCTCCTAGAGTTAGAGTAACTGCTTTATCCTTCTCCTTCATTACAAGGAAACATTACAAGGGAAAAAAAAGTGTTTAAAAGGATAGAGTGATTATTCACTCAGGCTGTGCTTACTAAAGCAGCGTGGGAAAAAAGAGTAATATGGAAGTACTTCCTAGTACTTAAGTCTCTTTATTGGATGTCCAAAATGGATGGTGTGGGTCATAAGACTGCAGTTTCTACCAAGCTCCAGATGGGACAACAGTCCTTTTTTAGAAAAAGTTTATTTAATCATAATTCATAGGGATTGTTTTTGCCTGAAAAATTAAGAGCTCAACAGTATGAAATTTTCATTAAGGGTGTTTAACTTCTGAAATATCTTTTTTAATTTATTTCTCCATCAAAAAAGACAGCTGAAATAAAATATTTATTCAGCCAGAAACAGAAATATTTTTGCTTGGAAATGAAATTTTGTGTAGTCTGCCTTTGTATGTTTCTTTTAGTCTTGTTAAACATAACTCTGAAAACTACTACCTGCAGGCATTATAAACTATGGGACAGAGTAAATCAAGAGTATAACAGTGGTCTCACAGCTTGAACATGGAAAATGATATCATCCAGATAATGTAAATAAATTGATTATAGCACCAGGCTCAAGGAAGATCACTGCAGGAATTAAAGCACCATTTTGAAGGGCAGAGATGCATTATTTCTGCTAGAGGCAAGAACCTGAAAGTGATCTGTCAATACCAGAACACATAAGAAAGATTGTTTTTTTCTTCTCTCTATCAAAAAGTTGACTGAAAGAATTGTCACTGAACTGGAAACAGTTGTCATGCAGGGACATGTAACAGTGGGGCTTGGTCTTTGGATCTCTGCTTCAAAAAATAGGAGATTTTCATTAATGATGAGAAGAATTCTATGGGTAAAAATGAAGAGGCCTTTGCTGCGTTTTCATACAGAAGAAACCACTCTCACTCTTTGTCCCAGAAGGAGTGATGCACCTCACTCATAAAAGAGAAGTAACAATATGTTTATTTGTATAAAACAGCAAATTAACAGTTTGATAGTAAATATGACAGTAGTTTAACTAGATTCCGTGGCAAGGTACATTTGATTATTGCATAGAGGACAGAGTCAGTGATAACTGTCAGGGAGACCCTCCCCTTGAGTCATGAAGTTCAGAAAGGACGCCCTTCCACTCTAAACTCCTTCTCGAAGGGGAGTTCAGGTGCAGCTGGATCCAGACTTAGCCTCAGACTTGGTCAATGGTTTATATTTAAAATATTATATGTGCATAGTCAATCCCTTATACCACTTAGCTAAGATTGCCAACTTTAGCATGCTATTAATCACTTACTGAGAATCTGCTGTGGCAAGGAATGTCTCAACCTCAAGGAGTAACCCTGAGAGCCATCCCTACCCAAGGGGGTATCCTGGCACACAGCCTGCTACCCCTGGGATGTCTGCTGTGTATGGCGTAAGATAATTGACTCATAGCAACCTCTGCATACTGACTGCAGGAGTGAGTTTCTTTCATACTTGGCTTGAGTCAGACCTTGACCAGCACTGTTAAGATGGGCACATTGCTCAAATCAGCCCTTGGCTATCATTTTGTTACCTGTCTCCCCTGAAACCACTTTGAGTCAAATACAGCCATCATGACCAGATGCATCCATTTTCATCCCTAACCAGACATAACCACAGGCGGTTATCACTTGAACATTGTCATGAAAAGAAAGGTCAGGATTCAGGAAAACACACCACCATGCTCTTACAGGAGTATGTAGCATATAAGACTATATTTAATCTAATGTAATACCAATAAATTATTATTGTGATAGCACCAAAATGAAATTAGTTCTTTCTGATAATTTAACATTAAAATCACTCAAGTTATCATATTCCCATAAAACTATTATTATTATTTTTTTTCAGTGGAAAAGTTTGAACAGGTCTGTGACCATGAATTTATTCATAGAAAAGATCTGTGAATGAATGGGAATATTTACAGTTATCAAATCATTGTAAAATATTCCAGAAGTCATTGTTAATGTAGAAAGGGTAAGAGAAATTGGTTGACTTAAAACAGAGCAATAATACAGATTTTTAGAAGAACTATGTAACATATATATATATATGTCCACACACATATGTTAGTAAGGTTATGAGTTAGAATACTTGCATAAAATGATGATAGAGAAACCCACAGCAAAGTTATGCCTGTCATCAATTATTTTAATATGATAAATAAATACACTATAGTCAAACTCTGGTTCATAAGTTTCTTTGAAGATACTTCAGAGCTGAAAGTGAGGTCTTCACTATAGAGTATATTGAAATGATAGGCAGAACAGAAAATGGGAAAGTGATGAAGAAAATTATAACTGGGGGCACCTCTGTCCGTATGGCTACAATAGGACAATGTGTTTTCTTTGTGCATGAAGGGATGTTTCTTTTAAGACAAAGAAAAATTATATATTATCCTTTGTAAGAAAGAGAAGTCTCGGGTCTCTTGCTGCAACATATATGTATGTGTCTCAGGCCATCTTCAAAAGGACATGAAATTTATCTTATTTATGTGATGTGGCAAGTGGTGAGTCATTCTAGCATTAACAGAGAGGAGAATCAATCCTACATTTAAAAAAATTATTCCATGGACATCTCATTTACAACCAAAGACTACCTTTGGATGTATAAAATTTAAGTCCATGCAATTCTGTTAACATATTCTACTCTTCTGTTTAAAAAACAGGAACATAGGGGGGAAAGTAGATGTTTATTTGGGGATTTTTTTATGGTTTGGGAAGCACAGACCAAACCATTTGTACCCAATAGATCAAACCCTTTCAAAGACCCATAAATGCAAGCAGCAAGATATAGCTCTGAGCAAAAGAACCTGGGTGGAGGGGAATCTGAATAAAGGAAAGAAGTGAAAGCTGATGGCTGGTGGAAAAGCCCTTTTCTCTGGCCTTTTGTTTTTCAGCCAATACTAAGAAGTATCAATAACATTATCCTTTTATATGTGGTTATCAGAGGCCTGCCCCCATGTTCACTGATTTTTCCTCCATTAATTCTGACAGTCTTCCAGGATCTCACCTAGCTGTCCAAAAGTATTTGATTGCCCTGAAAACACAGGAACATGTATGCAATAATCTTCAAAATAAAAAATAATAACTAAAAAAAAAAGGCAATACCTATAAGGCCTAGAAAAGGTAACTGGAAAAAAATGCAGTTAATGTAGTTAATATTTCTGTGAACAGCTGCAGTGTTCCTCCTAGCATGACATGGAAATGATCTAACAATAAAATTCTCATTTTTTAAAAAATATGTTGGGGATTATTTTTCTATGTATCTATAGATAGATCAATAAAATCTAAAAAGCAGATTATTGAAACTGCTGGGTGATGTGTGATAAAATATTAAGACATTAATTAAGCATAATTAGCATTAAAATATAGGCATAATTTGGATATCAATTCTTGTTTCCCTTCTTTTACAAAACCATATGTGGCATGTCTAGCAGCAAAAGATGTTATATTAAAATGTTCTCCAGAAAGAAATATGAAAAAAAAGAAGCACACTTGCTCAGAAATGTTTTCTAAATGCATTGTCTATACTAAGATCTCAAAAATTTAACATGTAATTGTTGGAACAATAACAAGCGTATGCAGAAAAGGACAAGAACTTCACACGTTAAGGGATCAAAGAAAAACTTGCCTATTCAGTCCCCAGATAGTAGTTTGTAGCTGTATCCTTACATTATTTTTGTCTTAAAACTTTTTTTAAAAGCTATTTCTATTGCTGCCCATTGTGCTGTCAGTCATAATGGAATAATGCTCACTAGGAAGTCAGCACTCCTGAAGCGTTTACGCTTTTCCTGCAAAGAAATATGAAATAAACAGCCTTCCAAAGTCATTATGTTTTGCTTCCTCAGACTGGACTTTGGAATGCCATTTCAAAAAATAATTGAAAGTGAGATCTGTAAATAAAGTAAATAATTTTGAAAATTCTTTGCTTCTTGATATTTACTTTAAAATAAGAAATTAATGTCAGTAATATTTTCAATCATAACTCCTTTCCTTCTTATGAAAAACAAAACACAGCTATAATTTTGCAAAGTTATCTGCTGGGCCTGAACTTCCTGAAAGTATTTGGACCATATTCTGATTCTGATAGTTTTCAATCCAGATTAACAGTTAATGCATGGAAATACTGTTCTTCCAAATCTATATACACAAGAGAGACAGGAAGAAAATAAGTGATGTTTTTTGTTTCATCTACTCCAAACTGTCAGGTACGTGAAGACAGGAAGGTTCACGGTAAGTTTAAAATTTAAGAATCCATTATACGTAGGTAAATTTAAATTATGCATCTTCAGTAAAAGTCATCAAGGGCTTTGACTACTCAGTGATCACATCCTTAGTTCAGACAAGTATTATGAGACATTTGGTTTTGTTTGATGCCTATGGGTTCACTGTTATTCTTAAGGCTCATTATGTGCTTAAATAGTTTACTTCTCTAAGAATAGAAGCCTTTCTGTCAGGGAAAGTTTTAGTTCAAAATTTTCAACCAGAATTGTGCACAGAACTTTAGGGAGAAAACGTAAAAATAAAATAAGATTTTAAAGTACCATAATTCAAGATGTTCCATACAAGTTGTAAGTGGGCTATCCACCAGGACCAATGTAAGAAACAGTGTGTGCAGAATGTATTGTTGTCCCATAAAAATAATTAAGCTTTGGTGATGGCAAACCATGGATACATACAGTAGCACTGCAATGTATTTTATATTCAAAGTAGATTTGAAACATGGAATATGGTCAGATGAAATATTTCTCTTTAACCTTGAGGTCTAAAAAATGATAATTCAACTTGATTACCAATTCTTTGCACACTGTATTGGGCTACAAGCCAGACATTTTATATTAAATGAGTTTTGCATATTTGCACTAAGTTGTCTGGGGTTTATTCAGGAATGGGATTGAAAGAGCACATTCTTAGGAACTACTGTGTATACAGAAAAGAAGGAAAGTATTTAACGGTTTGAATGTCTATTTGTGTTTACCACATCTAAAGCACTGAAAAAAATGTCTTTTTTTTACTCTTGTTTTCTTATCTGAAACATCTGAAAGCACAGATTTTTTGTGACACTTCAGGCTGAACAAAAAAAGTCAGTGTTAAACTGTTAAATGACACTTCTTTCTTTCCTGCTGTCCCATAAAGATCTTTTCTTACCTAATCAGTGTTTCAAAAAATTGTGGTTTGATACTCAAGAGAGCTTAGAAAGTCAATTCAGACAAATCACCAAAGAGAGAGAGGTGTAAGTGCCACACAATAAGCAGAACATCTGAACACAAAAGTGGTCTTTCTGATATAATTTGTTACAGACCACTTAGGAAAGTTAACTTGAGGGAACATAAAAATTACTGCAATTGAACAAACTAGCTATCCAGTAAATATGGCATTTTCTCCCTGACAGTAATGAAAAACATGGTTTGAATTATTTTCTTTTCTTTTCCTTCTCTGTTCTCTCTTTCCTCTCTTCTTTCCTCTCCTCTCCCCTTCCCCTGCCTGTTCCAATTCCCTTTTCCCTCTAGTCTTTTCTCACTAGGGAAAATACAGTAATGGCTCAAAGGTACTTAAATTGGGTTTATTTACAAAATAAAATATATTTATAAAACTTGGTGACACATATTATGACTAGTTAATTAAAAAAATATAATAAACTACTAAAGAGTAATATTTTAATTGACCCGAAATATACTTAGATTTTTTTCATTTTATGTATATGATTGTAACTTAGTGTTCTGAAGTAGCAAAAAAGAGTGTTCTGAAATCTCCAAAATATTTGAGAAAAATGGAAGGTTCATTATTAAGTGTAGTTTAGATCCAGGCTAAAGGCTAAAAATTATTTAGAATTTGGAATTTAATTTATATTTGTTATATATTTATTCACTACCTGAAAGTTTAATATTTTTTGCACAATTATGAATTAATAACAAGTATGTACTTGATAAAAGGTATTATAAAAATATTGCCTGATAGTAACTGATATTGTTAGATCATGGAAGATAGTGATGAACTAATTTTAAAGGGCAAATTTAAAAATTACAAGTGAAGAGTGATATAAAGGTCCTAACTATGTAAGGCTATAGAAAACAACTTCATGAGATTTTTTCGTTCTACTATAGAAAAATTATGAAAATTCAGTTAGCAAGCATGAGCCATCTTTTCAAGTATACTTGTCTCATTTGACTTAGCTTCAATTGTAATATTATCAGGTCTGAAAAGATTGCTGTGTTCCTTGTTTTTAAGCTGATTTTTGCATTCACATCTCCCTTTCCTGTAAGTTTACATGTTGTGATACATGGATCATTGTCACAACATACTTTTTTTTCTCTTATTCTTCTTCTACAAAAAAAATTTACTTGTATTTTACTTCACTAACTCAGAGTACAAGCACCTTCATTTTTTTTGTGTGTGTGTGTGTGTTGGGGATCTAAGCCATTGAAGAATTTTGAATACTCTTGCTTCTTTCTTGAGCAGAAGGTAGTGTCAGATGCCTGCCAAAATATCATGCATTTCTGATACCTACAAATATCTCAAAATTTATTTTGAAGTTCCTTCCTTATCCTTCCCAATCTGATTTGCTCTGTAATGACTGTCTCTTCTGATGCTGAATCATTTGTGAGTACCAAAAACAGTAGGTGATTTCATATACTTTCCCTATCCAATGTAATCTAATTCTTTTGATTTCAGGGGTAAAACATTCAGTTTCCTTTTATGTATGACCAACTTCAAAGAATTCCCATATCTTTATTACTTTAGGGTGCAATATTTTTATTAGGAGAATTTATAGACAAAGTAAAAAAAAAATAAAAAAGAGTTTAAATCAAGCCACAGATACTACTTTTAAAACTTACCTGTGGACATAACGTACAGCTGACTGTCCTGTCTTTCCACTTTGTCTTTTTGCTACTTATCTACAAAAGTATTTAGTTGTACCTTTATTGCTTCCAAATCTTGCTGCCTTTTCCTTCAGTTTAATCAATCAATTTATACTCTTCTCTCTTTTGCCAAAAGCAAATACCAAATTGCCCATTTAGATAGCCATCACTTTGCCCCTTCATTGCTGCTCTCTACCTATTTGTGAAAAGTGTCTTGCCATTACTTAAAAGAATCACCTTAGAAAATAGTATTTCATGTATTGCCATTCGATCCTAAGAGATAATGAACATTAAAGAAGAAATAAAGCGAAACCCTAGTCGCTCTGGGTATTCCATTAAGAAGCCCAGACAAAGACCTAAATCAATAGGCTGCACTGTAATGTAAACTGAAAATATTTATGCCTTCGAGGGAAGAATTATGATATTATAGTAAGTAATAGAACTACTACCATGGATAAACATAGAAATTATAAACCTCCCTGATTCAGCTAGTCATTCTGCTATGGAACAATTTGGCATAGCTGTACTGATGATTAAAGACAAAAGGACTAAAGCTTCAACTTTTTAATGTCTGATATAAGACCTCTTAAAGTCACCTGGTTGTCACAATGCAAAACAATCACTTCCTAAACATCATGACCAACAGAGAACCCACAGCTGCACACCCGGCTATTGCCGCACCCCAAAGATCACTTGTGGGAGAAAATCTCAGGCTTCTTTGTGAGAGAGCTAAGCCCATGTGTAGGGCACACATCAGGGTCCTCGCAACCCATATGATCATCACATTAAAGACTGCCAAAAATGGAATGATGCAGAGAGATCCATGTGCCTAGACTCACATTTTGGAATCCCATGTGAACACGCACATCACTCCTTATGAGACAGCATAGTTAGAAAATATTAATAAAAAAATAGGCATTTCATTGAAATACTAATATTGTTGTCTGAGATGGACTGCCAGGTTCAGACATTCTGACTGAAAGAAAATGCATCATGTACAGAACAAAGACGGGACAATAAGTACCTTCACAGACATGAATGAAGCTGCTAATGAGAATCCTACTGATTGGGCCAGGCTAAGATTTCTCAAATTCAGAGTAATGTCCTTTGAATTTACACTTCAGTGTAAATTCAATTTATTACAATAAATCTTCAGATTTAGTACAGTGAGTCCTAAAGAAAGAAATTAATATCCTATATATTTTCCAGTAAAATTAACATACAGCACATGACATCGAGAGTCCACAGTGTGGGTAAAGTTTAATGTTTACCACTTTGTTCAACAGTAATTAATTCTAGAATTAAGATATGAAACATCTATCCAAAAGAGCTGTTCCCCCCCACACCCCTTGAAGAAGCAAATACAGTATTTGAGAAACTTTGTCTTAGATAAGTACATGCTATAAGCTTAGATTTTACACAAGTTGAAGATATTTACTCTAGCACATATTACCTGATTTTACAGCAATTTAGCAATGCATATGAGTACAGGCTTGTGTTGTAAATTTGTAGCAAATTTATGAAAGATTTGTTTTACAGATAATGGCAGGAGGAAAAATACTCCATTATAGAAAATGAGTCTGCAAAATCATGCTATTCTACAGGAACTCTGCCTGGCAGAACACACCAAATCCTATAATTTCCTTTTTATTCATTCATTTAAACATAAGAATTAGAAAAGCTTAACAGAAAGTGCTGAAATGAAATGCATTAAATGTATTATTTTACTTTTAACCCTGCAAAAAACAGCCCCTGAAGGGCAGCACAGGTTTTAACATAGTGGGACGCAGCCAAAGTCACTAGTGACAGCGTGCCAGATGAAATCAAACACAGTCTTAACACATGATGCTGATTGGGGTAAGTTCAGTCTGGCTGATAAAGCTACAGCTTTGTTTTACCATTATCAATTATTACAGTATGACCCACACATCACAAATGACTTAACTGGCCCTTCTCTTACGTACAGCTGTAACAAATCTCACTGAGGACTGCTCCTGGAGCTCCCATCCTCTGCTTACCAGTATACAATAGCTTCAGGGATGGAAGCAGACAAGTGGCATTCTGGGCACTGATATACAGATGGATGCCTGGGAGACTTTCAAAACCATCTAGCAGCAAAGTGTCTAAACCAGGGAAAATCAGTTCCACATGGCACTGCAAGAACCTCTCCTAACTTCATTAGGCTCCTCTGAAGTTCTGACTACAGAACCTTCTCATAAAATCACCTGAACAAATAGATGAGACTATCAAAATGGCTTCTCACTTCTCTAAGAAGTGTTTACTGGGCTTAACTTTGTACAAGATACTTCTACATACCTGTATTCTTGAATCTAACGGGCCACAAAAGCTAATGGAAGAGTATTTAAAGTCTGTTATAGAGAACAATCACAGATGTTAATTTTTAATTTGCAAATATGAACATTTGGACTTTTATGCACCTTCAGTCAGGGAATAAACACATACCTATATGACTTTTATGTCTAACTAAAATTAGTGACTACTGAGAACCACGAGGGAAAAAAATGTTCACTTCTCTTAGCGACAAAGAATTATTTGCAGAATTATTTAGGTGGAGCCTGTTTCTGAACTCCTTCCTTCTCAGTATGAAAAGATGTATGTGTACCAAGAGACTCATAGACTTAAAATAGGACTATACAGAGACAGAGAGTTATGCTGGTAATTATGGTATATCCAAGACATGCTAAAATAATTGAATTATTTTTATGGAGTACAGAAGGCTTCGGATAAGACCATAATTGTTTAATTATTTGGTAGATTTAGTGAACATTTGAACATCTCTGTTCAAGAATGAGATTAGGGAATTGAGATATTAACAAACAAAAATAAGTAGAATTTTTAGATGTTACCTGCTATGAACTGTTTGCCAAAATTAGAGAAATACCTAGACCTCTGTGATTTCCCAGACATAAGCACCACCTGTCAACTTTATATGTCTGTTTTATTTTCAACCTTAAAAAGCAAAGACCACATTTTTAACACCACCTGCTGTCCACCATTGAATATATTGTCACATCTTCCAAATTATACACTGTATGGTGCAGTTCAAGTTTAAAAAGTTTTAAGAGCTCAACCCCCAATTTAGGATCTGCATTACACTATGTGCAGGACTGAAAAATCAAAGTAACAGATTCTGAAAGATTATCTACCAAATTCCTTCATAAATAGTAACTCTCTGAAACTGTGATAATCACCTGAACTTAAATTAATACTATATGAAAGTGAGGGAAAAAAGTTTCTCACTTCAGACACCTGCTATGTCTTCAACCTGTAAGCTAATATGTATAATCTATTATATATAGATCCATTTTCAAAATTTCTGTGATTCATGGGTTCTGAAGAAATTTTTTAATGTGTGAGAGTTAGGTTTAGAAAGTTCATTTTACACAGATTGCCATGTAGCCCACATTGTATTATTTTTCTTGGTCATCTTTGCAAGTCATTTAAAAGTAGTGCTAACTCCTTGGCCTCTGTGGAACACAGGCTGAAAGCCACTGATCCATAGAACAGTTAGCAATGATGGGTGAGGTTTTCAGGCTTCCTACCTGTCACAGCTCCTACTTAAGTGCCTCAACATTGTACGCTTCCAATTATGCTAGCTGTGTGCTGGGCACTGCTGCCCAATTACCTCTGACCTCTCTGCTGTACCATTATGAGCCTGAAAATTGCTCTAAAGGGCTGGGAAAAAGGTGCTGTGATTTAACCTGGCAGACAGCTAAACACCACACAGCTGCTTGCTCAGTCCCCCACAGTGGAATTGGGGAGAGAATCAGTAAAAAGCCAAAACTCATGGGTTGAGAAAAAGACAGTTTAGTAGGACAGAAAAGGAAGGAAAAATAATAATCATAAAACAATATACAAAACAAGTGATGCACAATGCAATTGCTTACCACTTGCTGACTGATGCCCGTCCAGTCACCAAATCACACAGAATCACAGAATGGTCAGGGTTGTAAGGGACTTCTGGAGATGATCAAGTCCAACCCCCTAATAAAGCAGGTTCACCTAGAGCAGGCTGCACAGTTGCATCCATGTGGGTTTTGAAAGTTTCCAGAGAAGGAGACTCCACAGCCTCTCTGGGCAGCCTGTTCCAGTGCACCGTCACCCTCAAAGTAAAGTTTTTCCTCGCATTCCAATGGAACTCCCTGTGTGGCATTTTGTGCCCATTGCCCCTTGTCCTGTCGCTGGGCACTATTGAAAAGATCCTGGCCCCATCGTCTTGGTACTCACCCTTAAGATATTTATGTGTATTCATAAGATCCTCTGTTTTCTTATCTCCAGGCCAAACAGGCACAGCTCTCTCAGCCTTGCCTCATAAGGGAGATGTTCCAGTCCCCTCATCATCTTTGTAGCCTTCGGCTGGACCCTTCCCAGCAGTTCTCCATCCCTATGGAATTGGGGAGCCCAGCACTGGACACAGCACTCCAGATGCAGCCTCACCAGGGCAGAGGAGAGGGGCAGGATCATCTCCCTTGACCTGCTGGCCACACTCCTCCTAATGCCCCCCAGGATCCCATTGACCTTCTTGGCCACCAGGGCACACTGCTGGGTCATGGGCACCTCGCTGTCCTCCAGGACTCTCAGGCCCTTCCCGGCAGAGCTGCCTCCCAGCAGGCCAACCCCCAGCCTGTACTGGTACATGGGGTTGTTCCTCCCCAGGTGCAGGACCCTACACTTGCCTGCACCTAGGACCTAGGAGGAACCTCATGAAGTTCCTCCCTGCCCAGCTCTCCAGCCTGCCCAGGTCGGGCCGAATGGCAATGCACCTTCTGGTGTGTCAGCCACTCCTCCTGGTTTTGTATCATCAGCAAACTTGCTGAGGGTCTGCTCCGTCCCTTCATCCAGGTCATTGCTGAATAAATTGTCCCTAAGCAACAGACCATCACACCCAGCCCTGGCCAACTCCCCCATTTTTGTTGTTCAGCATGACACCATATGGTATGGAATATCCCTTTGGTGAGCTCGGGTCAGCTGTCGTGGCTGTGTCCCCTCCCAGCCTCTTGTGCACCCCCAGCCTCCTCGCTGGCAGGGCAGTGTGAGAAGCTGAAAAGTCCTTGGCTTAGTGTAAGCACTGCTCAGCACCAACTAACACATCAGTGTGTTATCAACATTATTCTCAACCTAAATCCAGAACACAGCACTACACCAGCTACTAGGAAGAATAACTCTGTCCCAGAGGGAACTAGGACAATGGTCTGGGTTCTAAACAGAGTGAGGTTTTTCTATGAATCTGTGTGGTAAATGTTCTTTCAGCATATAAGAGAAGTGGCAGAGCTGGCAAACCACCACTGCAGATTACAGGAGTAGGGGGAGGAAAGGAAAACTTTTGCCTTTAGGATAGAACTAGGGTTTTTTTTACTTTCTAGACCAAAGATCAACCTTCAAAATCCCAGCCTTGATACATTATTGAATGGAGTTATGAAAAATTACAGGAAATATTCTTAAAATTATAGTACACATGATCATGGACAAAATTAATCCATCATTAATTTAAACAGATAATGAAATAGATGACTGGTGAACATGGCAACAGCCTGTATTTTGAGAAGAGGTCAAAATCAATCTAATTTTTCCTTATTGAAAAATATTAGAAAATTCAAGTCGTGCAAATAATTTTCATTATAGTTCACTCAAAGGTCACAAAGATCCCTGTTTAGTAATGTAGATAAGACCTCACTTAGTTCCAGTGAGAGCAGAAGAAGTACATTTCTCTGTTATCTATTACAGAAAGAGAGGATGTGCTATCAGATCTGATAACATCAGTAAAACTTTAGGGAAATTCTAAAAAATAAATCATTGAATTACCTTTGAAATATTTCTCTTCATTTCAACAGAACCTGGATCAGCTAGTTTGTGAAGAGAATTATACTGATTAAAGCAGCAGTCTGCTCCTCCTCCTGCATGGTATTTCACCAAACAGCAGAATATGGTGCAAAACAGGGAGCAAAAGAAGCACATTTATCTGAACAGCCCAGAACCCAGCCCATACATCACAAACTCAGTTGTCATTGGATATAAAAAATATGTGTGAATGCAGAATACAGCAAAAAGTCCCAGCTAATGCTATGTCTCTTAGAGCTGCTTCTTGTTTTAAAGGTTGCTGAAAGACAAAACAAATGCACATGAAAGGTACAGGTCAATACTGTCCTTACAATAGATACAAAAAACATGCAGAAAATCATTTATAAATTAAATTCCTGAGCTCTGTATAAGGACATAATATTATCTTTCTTGTTGCTTTTTTTTCTTTCCTGTGGCCAGGAGATACAGACAGTTATCTCCAGCAATACAATAGTCGTCTACATTTAAATGAATTATGATGCTTAAAGACCATAACCGTTCTTTCACAAACACAATGGATGACTGCAAAACATTATTAAATGTCTTCTTCAAAGCCATTTCATTGAAGAAGGAGGGCAATTGCAACTATAACATACAAACACTTTCACAAATGAATTTGCAATACACTGCCAAAAAAGTCTCTTCCAAAGTCCTCTGAGTTTCTTTTATGCCAATGTTGTGTTCAGGGAGCTTCAGCTTTATTTAAGTGCCAAATTTTTAAAATCCAGGGTCAAGTATAAGTATTACCAGTTCCCTCATTGCTTGAAGAGATTCTATTCCCTCCCCACCCCCAGCCCCCACCAAGAGCATCATATGGCAAGTCTAAGATTTTTAGATCCTAAATACTTCTTGAAAGCATAAGGTGAATATCAGTCAGAATCAATTTAGAAAAAATGAAGTTGCTACAGAAAATTGTACAAATCCTGGGCACTGGATTTTTCCTGCTTAAGATGTTACTGTGACATATGATAATGTAATACAAAATATGCAATATAAAGTTAGCATAACATAATGTTACCATGAAAATAATATCTGATCTTTTCTGTTAATAAATAAATACTGAAGTGGAAATGAAGACAGAGGAGAATGCTAGGCAGCATAGTCCTGGCTCGTACTACATCTAATCTGTCAGACCTGGTTTGCCAATGTCTCTGCGGTCCACCAGAAGCATTCAGGGTGCTCAGAGTTATAATGTCTATAGCCAAATAAACGGTTATATCTATTGACAAGTAACTTGGCCTGCCCCTCTTGTTTTTTTGTTCCATTCCCCCTGTAATTTCCTCCCTTTCTAGACCCCCCACCTTCAGCCCTAAAAGCTGATGCCATTAGCATCAAACTGGGCAGTACGACTACCATGTTTTCCTCCGCACTTGGGCAGTCTGATTTTGTTCTCTTTTCTTCCACTAGGGAAGCAATCATTCAAACACATCAACCAACTACCACTGAAGAAGTGAAATCAGACTGCAGGAAGGTGCAGAAACATTGTACATAATCTAAGGTTCTTATTGGTTATGAGGAAAAAAATCTCATTTGGTTTTGCCCAGCAATAGGTAGCAAAAAAATGTTATATGGTCTCTTCACTAGTTCAAGACCAAATGCATGGCTCAGGGAAACCACTGTACTGTCTTTAATGCTGAACAGCCAGAACATCAAGAGAACAGCAGGTAGCACAATGGGCAGAAAAGTGTTTCTTATGTTATTATCAACACCTACACTCTTAAAAGCATTCTTCATTACCAATATCAAGGCAAAGTGTGTGTGGTGCCATACTTACTGCTGCTATCAAGTGGACCAAATCTGTGCCCCAGAAACGGGACTCAGGTAGAGCCAGAGTGTCACATTTCTTCAGGACTGTGTATGGAACTTTATTAAAACATAGAAAATAAGACTACCTACAAAGATAACCTATCCCAGTTCCTCTCTCCAAAAAACTTAACCTTGTCTGTCTTCCAGGAGTAATATACCTGTACCTTTCTTCTCCTTGAACTGAGGGGAAGATACATTTAAAATCTGCCAAAAGAATCTGTAGAATTTTTATTGGCTGAGAAGCCACCTTGTTAAGGAATACCTTCAAAACCCACAGCCAGATCTTTTCAATAACGAACCCCAGCTACTTTTTTTTTTAAGGGGATTTCTGATTATTTCAAAGATGCACTATACTTTTCAGCTGGCAGAAGTTGTCACAGTTGCTGAGGAGCAGCCAGTCTGCACATTTTGCAATGGCAGCTGTCATCAGTAATAACATAGACAATACCTTCTTCTTGGCACATAAGCAATACTTCCCTAGGAGTTTTCTGACAGGTGATGTTGAACCTTATCAGTCTGTTATGCATGTAGTCGTAGAGAAAAAAAATCAAAGTATTAGTCAGGGTAATCTGTATGATTAGCTTGCTTTCTCTGTGCTCACAGATGTGATTAGCAAGAGGCCAGATGGACTGGTCTGTTGGCTCCTAAGACCTTCTCCAGGATCAATTTCTGGTAAGTTTTCATAGGAATCCATACTAACACTCTGTGATAAAAATAAATAATGGCGAATTTTGGATCCTTTCATCACAATTCTGTATCTGTCTCTTTTAAGGACCACTGTATTTGTATGTTATACCTAAAACTGACTTTAGGATCTGGGAGAATGAAATCAGGATGATTATTTGGAACATTC
This sequence comes from Falco cherrug, assembly GCF_023634085.1. Lineage (NCBI taxonomy): Eukaryota > Metazoa > Chordata > Aves > Falconiformes > Falconidae > Falco > Falco cherrug. The sequence goes on from NC_073699.1 coordinate 80,395,272, forward strand.
AAATTTAACTCAATTTCTGTAATGATACTCTCTTATAAACCTTTGAGCCATCCACTGTTTTACCTGATTGGCATTTATTTTCCTCATGTTTTTCAGTGCTGCCACCTTATTCATTCTGCACTTAATCAAAACCAAGCAAGCCCTCTCTCTCTGACTAGTAGAGCTATCCTGTTTTCTTTAAAGCTCCCAGAATTTAGGGTGGCATAAGTATATGCAGCTGCAGAATCTGCATGACAGATTGTCAGTCACCAGATTGGACTGAACACAAATCCTGGAGAGGCATCTGAGCAACACTGACATCAGCCAACAGTTACAGGAAAACATGGCAGAAGAGGGAGTGTTCTCTGCCCAAAACAAAGGAGAAAAGCCTCAGATCACAAAGTGCAAATAAGGTGGGTAAAGTGTAACAGAAATGCTTGGATATATCAGAATTACTTCCCAGTCCTTTACAGGCAGTTTGCAACAGGAAAACTGAATGAATGGAAGATAGGATGCAAAACAAAATGCAGTAGAAAAATGAATAAAATTATAAAACCCACAGACAGTTCTAGGCCACTTTCTTCTAAATTTGTTTGCTTTTTCAATGTCTTTCCATTTCAGTAGTAATTCTTAAATCTGCCTATCAGGCCCAGTACTTTATTAGTATTTTTAAGTCAGTTTATTCTTCAAACGTATTCATATTATAGCTTATAGTGTTCTAGGAATTTATCTCATATATTTGTACATTTTTAGTAGTAACCTTAATAGATGACCATACATCAGCTTTTACTCCCATGCTGCTGCTTGATCTCTCAGTTTTACCACAAAGCTGTTATAAAAGTCTGCTTGGTTCAGCCACAAGGCAGCATAACTATTTCTTCACGGGCTATACAAACCATAATTTACTTCTTCATCTAGACCTATTCCACCCACAGAAATAAAATGAAAAAGAATCTATCACTGTGAATACAATAATAACTCCTATAACAAATGATGGTGGCAAAAACCATTTTTAACAGCAGGTAACAATATTGATGAGATTAAATTGAATTAACCTGGAAAACATCATCAACCAGCTGTCAACACAAGGCCCACCAATATTGCTAAGAAAATTCAGGTTAGCTGGATCTAGTCAGCTGCCAGGAGGCCTTATCAGTGTCAAGCACCAGTTACTGAGCAAAAAAACCTTTTCACAGAAATCCCATAAAAATGCTGAGAGTCTTTGAAAAGAGAAAAAAAATTATTGTGAACAATCAGTTTGGATAGCCTTTTTACTTCATGAAACTGATAAAGAACTCTGAAATAAAGTTTCTTATGAAGTAAAAAAATTAACTGAAATTTGCTAATAGCAGAACATCTTAAAAAACCTTTTTCTTCAAAAGGTGTATTTTCTGGCCCTTCTATTTAACATTATACCACTTTTAAACAAACAGCTTTGAAGTGGAAAAAAGCTCCAGAGTAGTTGAAACAGGATGCATTGGAATGTTTTTCTTGGATTTTCTGCCCCTAAGAAATCTCCACCATATTTTAAAAAGTAGTTCAATTTTGACCAACCTATATATTCCACAATATGATTATACTTAATTTTCTTATGCCAACTCTTTAAGTAGTTCAGAGCAATTCCATTTGATTGTGTATTTTGCCATTACAAGTAATCCTGATGTCCTGCAAACTTCACAATCACTAGTTTATCCATTACAAAAAATATTTTTTTAAAAAAAATCTTCATTTTGCAGCCACAAAACACAGTCAAGAAACAGGTGCCTAGTAAAATGGTTCAAAATGGAAGCAAAAAAGGCTGGAGGACAGTTCATGATGCTGAGTCTGGATTTTCAGAGATCTATACAGGTTCCTTAAGAAACTTTGGCTAATCTTCCTTGATATTGAACCTTAGCTCAATACATATGAATCTGACATTTTTGCCCATATACACCAGATATCAGTTCCAGCTCCAGTATTTAGCACAGGGAAACCTCCCAGTGGATATTTGTAGCAGAAACTGAATCTGAAGATTGCTTCAGGGAGCTGAATCAAGAGGGAAAGTAAATGGGATCTGCAGAAGGAGACATTAAAAAAAAGCAATATGAATATATGGATGATGTTACAAAGCATACCACTGACCAGAAAGTTCATGTTAGATTTGCTGTCCTTGTTCATTACAATTTGATGGGTAAATCAGAAGTTCCATTTTTTAAAATACAGCAAATAAGCAAACAATAAATCCAAGAAAGGTAGGTATTCATTGGGGAAACCTTTATGACATGTCTTGGCCTAGTGTTTTTCCTGTCCTGAAAAAAACAGGAAAGCAAAAAAAATTAATGATATCAAGACTATCCTCTTCCTCGAGCACATATTTAAGGAGTTGGAATTCATCATGCAGGCAGTATACTTTCTAAGAGTAAGGAAGTCCACTTCCTTCTCTTTTGTTGGGCACTTCTGAAAGTCTGTATCCATTTCTGGAAGTGATAGATGACACCATATCCACAGCTTTGTCATTTCTTTGATGTTGCCTGCAAATACTATGCTACTTGCCTGTCCTAACTTTAGGATCTGCGGCAAGTGCTTAGGCAGGGAGGTTCAGTGTCTTAAAAGAATCCTGTACCCCCTTTGACCAAATACAATCTGAGCCTTAGAAATAATTGCACACAAAATAATAGTATTTTCAGTGAATGCATTTCTCCTCACTGTTAGAAGTCCCACGGCTCCTGGAAATTCTACTCCACTATGTTTATCAGCCAAAAAAATCAGTCTGTGAGACTGCATATGTTGTTTCATTATAGATTTCTAATGTACCATTGAAGGGAATGAATAGCTGAAAAACACAATTGTTGCAGTGGCAATAACCTTTTACATGACTTTTTAAAATTATCTATATAGCTCCCATGAACAATGATAACCTTACTATATTTAAACAATATTTTTTATTTTAAAAGTGCTTTATCATCAAAGTTATTTTTGCAATTTTTACAACTAGTTACCATGATTTTCTTGAGATACATCAACCACCACAAAAAACAACAGGCTGTGGGTTCATTAATTGTTTATTGAGACTCAGCAACTCTGCACCACTGTTTAGAAAACACAGAAAAGAATCCCATGCTCCACTCCTGTAGAGGCTAAAATATGAAAACTGCTTTAGATTGCTCAAAGTCCATTCACCTAAAGTTACATAGTGTAAGTGTTCCTTTGGAAATTTTTCACAGATTTGTGATGCTCTTTAACCAAGTTTCTGAAAGATATCTGAGGGAACCACGCAGAATTATAAGCATTGTCTGCAGGATATTTGGATTTATTCATTTCACTTCAAACAAAAGCAAAGAAACAAGACCTTGCATTCTCAAAGGTACCTAAAGCTTTAACTTTCCCATGCTGCCTAATCCTTCTGTCACCGGTATATGAAAATGTACCTTGCCTTGATTAATATTCTATTAATCCATGACAAAGTACGCATATCACTCACATGCTTACTTTCTTGGCAAGTTCCTGAGATATGCCTTATTAACTGGATTACTTGTTTGATCTGAATGCTGTCATACCATTCTGTTGACAGCTAGGGTGCCTTGTGCTAGGCTGCGCAGTGAATAGTCTTTATTGGAGCCAACCCCTTCACGTAATGTCTCTCTGAACCTTCTCCTCTGATGTATGGAAGGTGGCCCAAGGTCAAACAGTTTGAGATTAACCATGAATGTAAATGTTGGTGTCTTGTCTGAGTTATCATAAAATGTATTTAACTAACCTTTGATCTGCCTTTGAGATAAAAGAAACATAAAAAAAGTCTATGTTAAATGAATCTTTTTTTTTTTTTCTTCACAGAGTAAAAAAAAAAAATCATCTCTTCTATCCTTTATTCTTTACAACTTCTGAAGGAATTTAGTGCTGCTTAGAGGCAGCATTCTGGCATTCCTGAGACCAAAAGTCTCAACTAGTTACAGATCAGAAACAGCATGGTCAACAGCAGCACCCGTTTTTTTCTGAAAGAACAGCCCTTCCAAAAGGGCTTCATATTTCCCATTCCTTGAGGCTCTCTGCTCTTTTTTCATCTTACCAAGAACTCAGTCAACTTTAAAGGTACAAAGAGTTTTATAACTTGCCTATAGGGCAGGTAGATCAAGACCCACACCAAAAGCCTTTGTTGGTTTTTTTTTTAAGCCTGCCTCTGAGCCTCCTTTATACTTTAATTGCTTAATGATACATAGATCTTTATATACTCAGAGCTGTGTTTTTAAGGGAAGTCTGATTCTAGAAGAGGGTTAGAAATCAGTTTTATCCCTTTTCTCTAAAATGGAGGAAAAGCCCTAACTATCCAGACACACCACCACCCCCACCTCACCACCCCACACACATCTAGATATTTGACATTTGGATCTGGGTGCATTTCTAAACGTTGACATTTTCAGAGAATTGAAGGTTTGTGTGCATTCTTACCCAGTTGATTCTGGCAGGCTGGAAATCTGCCTAGCCTTTTCCAAAGATCATCTGTGGTGGTGAACTCTAGCAATATATTCTACTGCTTCAGTATCTTCACCATATGAAAGTGGTTTTTAATATTTTATCTGAATACTCCTCACAGAATTTAAGCCCATTATAACTGGTGTTGTCTACTGTGGGCATGGAGAACAGCTTGAACCTTTCTGCAGTTTCTGTATCATATGCTTTACCCCAACTTTAAGTTATCTTTAGGAAAAAGGGGGAAACATTATACATATTTACTACTTTATAATTCTGCTTAACTTAGATGGAGTATTTTAGGCTATAAGTGAATATTACCTTACCTATATTTTATAAATAGTGACAAGTTGATTGAGAAAACTGGTATCCAAGTGTAGTAGTTCCAGCTTTAATTGACATAATATACAAAAATCAGTCTCTCCAATTCTATTTTCTTATGGCTGTTTGTTATTCAACATATTAAACATACACCCACCCACCCACCCACCCACTGCTCCTATTCATAATTCTCTTTATTTTTACTTTAATAAAAAAAAAATATTTCCTTATCTAGGTGAGATAAGAGTGACAACAATCTGATTTTCTGACTTAAGCTGGTTTGCAGAGGTCATACAGTGTAAATCAGTTGAGGCAGTGGTTGTAAGCCAAAACAAGCAAACTTCACTGTTGGGTTGTGTAAGCATCCCTGAGAAAATGATGATACTTCTACTTCTTCTATCATGCATTAGATCCTATTGGACCAATGTTATAAGCAAATAAAGCACCTACTTATCTCTCTAAGAAAGGTCCATATTTTATTCCATACTTTAAAGCAATGGTAGAAAACTTTTATCTGAATGAAATATTTTCTGTAGTGAAGTGAAGCCACACATGGAAAACTGCTCTAATGTTAGTCAAGAGCCTGAAAACAAGTCTCACTGCAGAATGTAAAATGTAAATTTTATATGGAAAAGTTGTGACAGCATCTTACAAACCTGAATAAATACAATTTTTACATACTCAAAAATGAGTTGAGTGATCCAAGGTAACAGAAACTGCTATTCAAAACAGGGACCAACAGAGCTCCTGTCTACATTTAGGTCAACAGTAAAAGACTCAGTGGTTTTGGCTAGGTCAAGGTGGCTTGGTGTGGTTAATTATTCTGATTCAAGGTGAAATCTGTTGAAGCTGTAAGGCAGGGGTTCTCAAACTTTTTAAACAGGGGGCCGGAGAGTGGATGAAGTGGCAGGCAGTCATCTGCGGCTGCTTGGTTTCCCCCCCGACCCCAGGCGGGGGAGGGGTGGGGGTTGTCTGTAAATACTGGGGGCCAGATTGAGGACCCTGGGGGGACGTATCTGGCCCACGGGATGTAGTTTGAGGACCCCTGCTGTAAGGCATGAACTATGTGAAATATCTATGCACAAAGACAGATGGTCAGTTGCCAATTTGACTTTGATCCTAGCAAAGTGTTGTTGACAGTGTAAGAAGATTTGTTCTTTATTAGTTACCAGCCGGATACAGATAAAGTTTCTCATTTCTACCACACATTATACAGGTTAACCAACTTTGTAATAGCTATAGACACTTTCCTTTGCCAGAAAAAAAAAAAAAAATATCTTGGCCGGAGATCTTACCCACAGAGATCGGAAATTAATTTAATTTGACTTGGTTACATTCCCTCAGGTAATATTGCTGATGGAAGAAATATGAGGAGGTTGCTAAACAAGACCACTGCATATTATTATTAATAGGCTGTAAATCAAGATTCTGAGTAATTTCTTGTATTGAAAAAGACTGAATCTAGCAGAGAAAAAATGTGTCTTTCAGTGTATGCATAAAGAAAAAAAATTATAGTAAAACTTCTCCAATTTCAGTATTTCAGGTAAGATATGTCCATATTGCTGCAGTATAAAAAAATAATGGTAATACATGTAGGATGATTTAACAGATGGTTCTAGAGATAATGCATGGAAAAGAAACTTGAAAGAAAAGTTTGCCATTGTCTGTGAAAACAATAAAACATCTTTAAGAAAAAAATCTTTATGAAGAAACCTTTATAATCATAATATGGAGAGCCTAAACATGATATGGCAAATTTAAGCGATACCTAGTATCTCAACCACGACAAAACTTAAATATTACATATTAGGTATCAGAGAGTTGATAAATTTAAGAAAGAAAAAAAAATAATAAATTTTGCCTGTTGTTGTATGGAGTGGTTTAGACTCCTATCCTAGTAAAGCCACTGTAAATCCTTACTTTATTCTCAACTGATAGCCTCTATCTCACTTTAAATCAGGTGAAGTCATTAATTTAAAAAAAAAAAATATCAAGGAGTTACATTTTGTAGCAGAGTGATTGTTCTTTAAGAAAGAAAAATTTACTTTGAAAGCCAATTTTTGTGAACTGGATAGTTTAGTGTGAACATGCGAACATTTTTTTTGTAGCACATTTTCCTAATCTTACAATGGCAAGTAATTTGGTTTTCTATGAATAAACAAAACCTAGTCTGAATACTTATAAAATTATTTGCTTGTTGTTGTACACAAAAGAAATCCTCTGCTTCTGCTTATTACAAAGTCATTAAGTATTAGAGAAAAATTTGATAGCAATCTGGATACTTCTTTCCACTCCCAAGTATCTTAAGGCTGAAGAACAACTCCTCAGCTACTTCTTCCATCATTTCTATTCTAACTTTTACACAGTCATCATATCTGTGACAACTAAAATTTACTGTTGGGAGGACAGAAGTTGCCCATTGCATGTAGAGATTGCATATTCAGTATCCAGATCTGTAGTGCTTTCTTGTAAACCTTTGCAATGCTGTAAAGATGAACACGGAGCATGGGTTAGCAATGCTCTGGAAAGCATGTTGTCTACCTCATTAGTCTGCATCCTTTCAAGGCTAGCCAGGCGTGTTCAGGATCATCTGCAAAGGAGACTAAGTCAGTCAAGTGTGGTACAAGCAATAACAATTTTGAGTAGATAAGTTCCATGTAATATTCAATAAAAGCAGATTTTCTTAAACTTCTCTTTTTCTTAAATATGAATTAAACACATACCTAAAAAAAATATTGGCAAATGGAATCAACTAGAATTTCCAACCAAAAGCTGAAGCAAAATGCCGAAAAGCCTTGATCCAGAACACAAGCAGAGACTGAGACAAAAGATGATTGGCATTATAGAGTTACATTATATTTATTGATAGAAAGAGCGTTCCAATCTCAGAGGGCTCTCTACAGAAATTTATGCCTAATCACCATGAAGACTAGCAATGTGAAGAAACTAACATTTTAGTATCTATACGGATGTAACTGAACTGTTGCCCTCAGATGCTACGCTGGGAGGATTCTAGGAGATGCTGTGCAGTGGAGCATAGTCATCTCAAAAAAATATATAGTATTTTTGTCCCAGAATCAGATAATACTAGAAATATAGTGAGAAATCATTCTTCTAAAACTTCCAACCTTGACATTTATGTCAAGGTGTTTAAACAGGTGAATAAACCACCTCATCTCAAGGGACCTCCCTTAATTAAACTGCACTCTGTACTTCTGAAAATAACTTCTTACTGAAAACACCCTCAGAAGTCAGCACTTACTACTGTAACAAAAGCTATTAAAGGTAAATTAAGAGGGGATTTATTTTATATTTTCTGTTTTCTAGTTGAAGGAAGCTTCATAAGTACTGTATTTCTTAATACTTTTTTATCATTTTTCAGGAAAGAAAGAGGTTTTATTATACAAGTTCAAAATGCAATGAGCCACTGAACTTTACAAAGCACATTCTTTTATATAAACTTGCTTGGATAGCTAAAATTGATTCCTTTATTCCTATATGAATGTTTTAATAATCAGAATACTATGGTAGCGTTACTTTTTCTTTCTTTCTTTTGTTTTCTCTTTATTCTTTCCTACAAATTTTGTCATTTTTTTTTTTAAAAATATCCATTTTAAAGTCTAAATATGTCCATTAAAAATGCATGCTTTTTTCCTCTTCATAACCTGCAATCCCCTTGTTAAATAACTTTTAGTTCAATATCATTGACACACCTAGGTGTGTGTGTATGCAGACTATATTGAGCACCAGTCATAAAGCATCTTGTCTCACTTTAAAGTCCTGTTTTCTCACACTAACCTCTTCTTTATTTTTGCTTTCTTATTGATTTTTAGACACTGTGGGAATCTGAGGGGCTGCTAATATTTCTGAAGTGCGGACTCTGACACTACCTTCTTATTTCAGACTTACCTCTGCTGAATTTTTCTTCCCTAGTTAGAGACCTATGTGTGTCCTGTGTTTTCACTTAACTGAAATTCTCACTTAGTCTGGCCTGTGATCTTTTTGCAGTATAATGTTCCCAAGACCAAACTATTGCTTCTAAAATATTTACATCTCTAAGGAGACTTTTTGGCATCTTATGCATATACTTCTAAAATCACTGCATAAAGTTCTTTAAAATGTTGACTGGCATTTCTTCCTGTTGTTTCTCCCAGTTTTGAAAATGTTTTAAAAAGTTTATTTGTCAAAATTTAAAAAGAAATTTTTCTTTCTAATTTTCTTATGGTTTCTCAAAACAGAAGAAAAATACATTTTCTTAAAAATGAAATATTTCCAAGCCATCAAGAACTTTTTTAAGACAATACCTGTTGTGAATGATATAGTCTCTCTATAATATTGCTCTATCATCACACTCATGCACTTGCACCTCCTGCTTGAACGAAAGGTTGCTTTTATACAGCAGATGCCACCTTACAGATGACAGACATTCAAGATAGATGTTAAGGGATAGCTCCTTTCCAGACATGGAATAGTGTATAACATTGGAACTGTAGCTCCATTCTTGATGGTTGTTCACACCCCACAAGACAGAAGGTGCTCAAACTAACTACTAAGATAAAATTAATACCTTCACGTATTTGGGGGAAGCTCTACAAAGACACCTAATTATTGATAGGAGTGCATGATTTCAAATTCTGGATGGAAATGGAGTACTTTTCTGAAGGCTCAGTTATCTGATTCTTGAAAAACATCTATATTTATCACTTTGGTGTCTCTTAGTGGCTCATTTAGCAAAGGGAGTCTCTGATGGTCTACTATTTCATTCTAAAGAACCAAATTCTCCTGTATTCTTTGTATATATGCATGCACAAACAGATTTTATACATATGAAAGTAGTTTGGGTGTGTGCCTACAGTAGGAGAACAGACACCACTAACTGAGACGTTGCTCAAGGTTTTTTATGCACCTTTGTAAATTTGTTAAACTTGTATGAGAGTAATATGTTCAACCAGTTTGCATGGAAGATCCAGGATGGATTTTATGTACTTTCTTGTAAAATCTCTGTGCCCCAAATTATGCCTAATTCCAAGTTGTTAATAATTCTGAGTAGCTATACTCATTTCTACTGCTGTTGGCCCAGAACTACCCCTTCTTCTGGGATGCCAAGCTCAGAACAAGTATGTTTTCCCTTCTCAGTTTTTGCAAACTAGTTATTGTGCATAGTCCTCAATCTTAACTTTTAGTAATGGTCTTTCTCATTTTATAGAGCACAAAATTTTCATTTAGAGTAATTCTTTGGTTTACTTACCTCTTACTACCAGCTTACTTGTACATCAGGCATTTTATCTTCGAAAATAAATGTTTAAATAGAAGCTATAACAAGTGAAATTGTTGGACCAGAGATTATAAAGAGTCTAGGGTTATCTAATCAGCCCACTCATTACTGTCACACACATTTCCAGAACGTACCCCAAAACTCCCAACCTCCATATACTTGCCTGAGAACTCTTCATTTTTTTCTGCCAAAATGTCAGCAAAATCATATATTCCTATAATTTTAGATTAGGCTGAAAAAGAGGGTTTGAAGAAATGAAGGCTGCAAAGAAAGCCTAGCAGTGTCACATCATCTATGGAACCAATTTTGAATTAAAAAGTATCACAACACAATTTTGTATTTTCTCTTTGAGTATATTTGAAGTAATACAGAATGATGCAGAAAATCTGAGAATATATTGTCTGTTCTCTGCTTCCTATTGGGTTCAAGCTTTCTCTTCCAATCTCAAAGGAGTAAATTTTTAAGTAAGGTATTTATATTCTTTCAAGTTCTTTATTACCATGTCCTTTGGCAAAATAAAGACATCATGAAAATCCATTATGTTTCAAAGAATTCCAGTTGATGCAGTGTAGAAATATTTTCTATGCAAGGTCACAAAGTATCATTCTAAGATTTATTTATTTTAGCACTATTTCTTGGAACTTCCAAGTTTCTAAAGTTTCTGTACAAGCACAGAGGACAAATATAGTCCTATTCAGATTTCCATTCAGTTGCATTTTAGAAGACAACTTAATGCAGTTTTAAATCTAGTTTTTAGTGTAGCTTAACTTTAATTAGTATTTAGCTGCCACAATTTACTGTTTTCAAACCCATTTTCAAGTTTTAAAAATGTTTCTGTTACAGTCCAATTTTTCAGTATCACATACCCACTTGACTCAGGAAATAAGGATGTTCAAATGCATATGCACTTGACTCGACAAACTGTCCTTCTTGTAAAATTACTCATTACACATTAAGAGGACATCACGCCTCACTGAATCAGTACAGTGATCACCACAACCACTAACCTTTGTCATACCTTACTCCCTGCTGTAGTTTATTTCTTTTTCTGTTCTCTCACTTTTCACTAGGATTGTTAGCAATTGTATGTTTTCATGTGTACTAGCTATGCACTGAATATTCCCTTCACTATTGGTTTATTCCATTTTAAATATAGATTATGTGGTTCAGGTGGCTGTCCGTAACTGTACATATTGCTTTCCATGTGGTATTTTACCCTTATAGTCACAATGGTATGGTTCTGATTTTAATTTGTGCAACCTTAGACATTTACAGCAAAATGGGCCCAATTTTCATAACTTCTAGGCATGCAACATTGGCTTTGCAAATGATCTCTGAACTAAAAACTCCCATAGAGACAGCTACTTTCCTCAATAATCTTTTTAATGTTTTAGTTTTAAAATTGCACCTTGTTTCCAGCACTCTCTTTTCCTGTCAGTTACTTTTAGTGCAAAGGAGACCAAACCTGTAACATGCTACACAGCACACAAGTGCCTAAGTACTGATATGTAAACATTCTGAATTAAATGTTTGTTCACATAATCATAATCTCTTTCCCAATGGGCATAATTTAAATTTGCTTTAATAATTAATGAAGAAGGTGACTTAAGAAAAATAAAATGAAATCTACAAGGATCATTCAACTGAGTCAATTCTTAGACCTACATGCCAAAAAAACTTGTCAGTTTCTAATAAGTAGAGTTTTGTGTATAAATAACAGCTAATAGTACCTTCTATTTTCCAGTTTAAAACAGAACATAATTTACAATGTAGAAATGGTTATCTTCTTGCAGGTGCATGTTCACTAAGTACTATCTAATGTCTGCAGTACGCAAGACAGAGGAATGACAGATTTTTGTCTCATTTCTTATATCACTACAATACATCTCCAAGCATTATTTATTATAGATACTCAAAGAAACAGAAATCTTATGAAACAACAGTTCGAAAGTATGTGATTAAAATTGGATCGTAAAGCATCCATGTGCAAGGGGCAACTTAAGGTTATCCAGGCAAATTCAGTCTTGAGTTTGTTTTTAATCACATCTCCTCATTTTATGCATTTGATTTGTCAGTTAACACTTCTTTATGTAGCTTTTCTTTGTAGAAGGCCCTAAGTCTAGATGTTTTTCTTTTAAGGAGTATGGAGCAAACAATTGCCAACGCTGTGACTACTGACAACTCGATGGGACTATATAGCAACCAACCTGAAGTGCCTCAGCACAGTGAGGCAGGTAACAGTGGTTGGTTTCCTTCCTCAGTGCATGCCAACAGGAGATGAGGCATGCATTTCTGCTATCAGCTTCAGGGGTAGTTTGATAACAAACAGAAAGGCATGGCGACAGCAATGCCCAGAGTGCCTTGAGTGCCCTGGCTGAGACATGGTGACTGAAAATGCAGTACCTAATTAGAGAACATCGTTACTTAATCTTTCAAAGTCTGTAGGGAATATTTACAAAATAAGATTTTTCAGTCCTATATTCTAACTGAATTGGGGCGAACTTCAATGTCAGTCAGAGGCATTTCACTGACTTGATCGCTCCTCTCCCTCTTTGACATATTTTAAATCCCTATTTCACAGGATGGGAGGCTGTCAAGAGACTCAAGGACCTAAAAACTTCAGATTTTTCTTCCATGTTGTCAAAATAACACTTTCCCCTAACTTTCTTGAGTGAAACAGTGAAATTATATTCAAAGATATTTTTAAAACTACTCAGCTTGAAACACATATGTAGCTAGAAAACATATAAATATTTAAAACTTAACAAAGTATAAAGCAAACTGAAAATAGGGTCTTATAATTGGAAATGTCAACTAATTTTCTACGTTTTCTCACTAACTGATGTCCTGTATAATATTTTTCATTACAGGATGCCCTTCTTAATTGCTTTAAGAAATGCCATACTATTAAATACACAAATGCACATCCAGCTTGGGAACTCCTAGTTTACTACCCTAGATAAGAAAACAATTCTGGAATTCCTGCAATAATTGTATTTCACATTTCTTTAGGGCTTCACACAGAAGACCTCAAAGAATTTTACAGTTCAAATAGCTACAACCTAAAAGTGGATCAAATACATGCTTACAGAGAGAAAAATCATGTTATGTACAGCAGCAGCTCACAGCCTGGGCTATTGTCATTGCCAGTAATCCCACTATGGCTGCCAGTCAGAGTATTGCCCAGCATAATCTACCCTATATTATTTATGTAAGCAGTGGCAAGGTCTCTCTAAATTTCTCAGACCAGCAGCCTACAGTGCTTTACTGTACAATAGCCTTTAATTATAGTAGCCCTAGAAAAACAAGGAATCTTTTCAAAACAGAATATGGCTAAAATTCTCTTAACCTTCTTTCAGCTGTAGAAGAAATATTCTTCTCCTCTCCTGTTTAATTTTCCTTTGTAGATTACTTGGCTGATTCACATATAAATTGGCATAAAAGATTTGGGGACAATTTCTTCAGTTGTCTCCAAACACCAACAACATGCCTTCCAATATATAACAGAAAGCAGAAAAATGTTTGCAAAGAGAAAACCAGTGCAAATGAAGGACCTGAGCCTGCTTCCACAAAATTAGTTTGATATGGGCAGAATTTTGTCTTAGCACGTTAAAAATATGTACTGATCAGTAGCATACAGCGCCTACTCTCTTGTATGTCCTTCCCTTTCACTGCACAACCCATTTCAAGATTTAGTAGCAACTGTTCATCTTAATATCAAAGCATCCTTAGCCTCATAACATTCCTCCAAAATGTTAAATGTTTCTTAAAGGTTGGGAAACTAAGAAGGTCAAACAAGTACACAGGAAATCTGTGTTCAGTGATAGATCCTGTGTATTATACACCTGCAAGGAAAAGGAAGCATATACAGATGTGGTTAAACTATGTGTCATCCTTTGTCTTTATAAAACCAGCCCATCTTCTATTCTTCTAGATTAATTAGGAGGAGGAAAAACACCTGGTTTGTAATAATTATAGCTGGAGGAAGATTCAATTTATAGTACAGTGAACACACTAAGCTTGAAGTGCCTACAAAGTTTTTGACATTTTTGGAAGGAAAATAATTCAGACATGAATAAAACATCTCTACTATACATAGATGCTCAAAATAAAGCAATGTTAAAAATAATTGAGTCCTCTAAGATTATTGAGTTTAAAAAAACCCAACAACCAAACAGAAAAGAAACGAAACAGCGACAAAGAATAAACACCATAATGTTAAAAGAATAACTAATTTCAAGGACATAATAATTATCAACTCAACAGTCTGACTCTGACATAGACCCTGTTTCAAAGCTGACCATACAGACTACCAGAACAGCCTCCTGGGGATGAAAGTAAAATTAAGAGTAACTGACTTGACCAATTTTGGTTTTGTTCCTTAAGCTGTAAAGGCAACTTAATAGTCAAAAGCCACACTGGAAACATAAATGATATAGATATGCATTTACATCTACAATATAATTGATATTTAAAGAACACGCTAGGAGAGACAGGAACCTAGCTTTTGAAAGATAACCATAGACAATGCATGTATCCCTCAATACTAGGACACTCAAAATTCACAAATTTTACCTCGTCAAATTCTTCTTTGATTAAAATTCTAGGGCTAATCCTTCTGACTAGTTCCCTGCCAGTTTTCACATATTCTATAACTGCTGTCTCACAGCATTAGCCCTTTTTTTTTTTTTTTTCCTTTCTTATCATCTTTCATAAGCCTTACAGCTCCTGGGGTGAGCCTCTCCCATCATTCTGCCAATGAATGTATAGGGGTTATGCCCCAGCCATTGGTAAATGAGCTGCTGCATACTGAGTTCTGCCAGAAGCCACCACTCCTGCTGAAGGTCATGCATCTGGCAGGGATGTCTTTACAATTTAATCCACTGTACTCTGAGCTCTGAACAGAAATGCTCTTCACAGATTTCAGCATCAGGTCCTCCTCAGATGAAGTAGATGTCAAGTAGAGTGGCCTACCTTGGCCAATTTAGGAAAGAAAAAATTGTAGGCTAGGATAAAGTGCAAGAGATGGGACGCAGCTTGATGCAAGCAAGTGTCCATTTATTAGTGATTTTCTTACAATTATATATGTTTCTACCTTCTACATATTACACACTGATTGGTTAAATCTTAAGCGTAAAAAACACTGATTGGTTAATATTTAAGGCACACCGTTAGAACAATAGGAACTTACTAGTTTATCTTGACCTAGCAATAATTTCTATTCCAAGGTTAGGGAGTTTCTTTCTACGCGGCTTTCTTGATTACATATTGGTGCCATCCGTTCCCTTATCTGGCTACTTGTTTCTCTGTCCGTCTGGTTGCCTCCTCAACTGTGACGGCTCAGGGGTCTGCAGTTAGCTTGTTCCTTTGCTCCCAGGGCTTGTGCCCTACAAGTTCTAACAGGTCTCTATTCATCAGGCTATCAGTACTTGGACTCTTGTCCTTGAGGCCTTGTCCTACAATAGACATCTGGAAAAAACCTGCAGAATAAATGCTACACTACTGAGCTATATTTTGTATAAATGAGAATGTAGGAAGTAGTCTGCTTAATCACATTTAGTCTAGAATTTGGCGGATAGGCTAGAAAAGTGATTTTTGCTTATATGTTTGCTTTTTAGGTTGTTGTGGTAGTTTTTACCCAGCTCAGGCTGTACCAAGCAAACATGGCACTCCAAATCAAACAAAAAACTTACTTTTCCAAGTGTCATCTAAAAGGTAAAAACAAAAAACATGTTTTACAAATCACAATAGATGGTACACAGGTGTTTACAAAATACCCTAAACACATTTTATAGCACCGTGACAATTTATCTGTTCCAAAACACTGTTGTGAACTAAGGCAGAAATATCATCCCAGAATGCATAAATCATGATTTGACATTTCATACCATTATCCTACATAGGTAAATTCTGCAATTATTTTTTTTTTTTAATATAATACAGTTTTTCTCATTCCAGTTTTTCTCCTATGTATTCCAATAGGGGACAGAACTAGTGTGAAACTCTAACTCCTCTCTTTCCTAATTTTGCACATACAAAATTCCACCTCTCATATTCTTGTACTACTAAATGTATTGGCTTTAAAGCAGCTATATTATTTTTGTAGCAGTCAAGGGGTGATTTCTGTGTGCATATTCTCGTGCCAAGATCTAGTATTTGGTAGATGTACCAGAGCTAGGCTCTACCAGCCTGTAAAAACAAAACATGTACATGATAATCATTGGTTTAAAGGTAGGCTATAACTTTGTCATCAATAAATCTTAATTGAGGTAAACTGAATCCAGTGCACTTATTTACAGCAGTCCCATCTTAAAAGAGTCAGGGAAACTAAATCCTCTCTGTTCAGTCAGGAACTATGGTGAGTAAATCAGGAGCTCCAGGTTCATAGGGATTTTGCAGATCCCAATTCAGCTCTTGTACTGAGGGTTTTTATGTACCGAGTACTGATTTTTACCAATTCATTCCCAACATATTTTCACCTGTTCATTCATTAATGCTACCTGTCTCCTAGCTGGGCTTCCTGTGTATGTTCTTGATAAATTCATTAGACACAAGATCCTTGTGTGTTTATAAAAATTTTTCTAAAGAGATTTTTTCCTATTTAAATCAGACAGATGTGGGGTGCCTATCCAACCATTGTATGACCACTGTGATTTATTCCTACCTCAAAACTGTTTCAGCAAATGACTGCAGATCCCACCAGTCAGCTCATCTGTAACCCAGTTGCTCTACATACTAGTCTCTTGTAGTCCTGTAAGCAAGAAAACTCCCAAGCCACAACAGAGAATCTCATTAAGAAATAAATAGGAGCCATGAGTGGTTTGAAAGGAATTATCTTGTCTTGAAGATCTAATAGCAGTGAAAATAAACTTAAGACTACAGCTGATCAATTTTGCAAAGGAGTAGCTGATCCTACTTTAAAGGTTATCACTAACTTTTATAACAGCCAAATGCTACAGTGAGCATTTAAAAAAGATGGTACATCTGCTAGCTAGACAGTAAGTTGTCTCTTCGGATAAGCTTTGCACCATCTCCAAAAACTCCATTATGAGGATGACATGAAACAAAATAAACCCCGGTCTCTGCTACATACATAAGCATCCTAGCATTTCTTTTAAAATACCTGGAGCTCCTGGGTGGCAGTTGCCATGCCTGTTCCTTGCCCTCTGAGATCAACAAGTAAGTACCAAATCCATAGTGAACCACTTTATCATGATGGATATGGATAAGTCCTGATGTTTGAAACTTTTTTATGTCTTAAGTTGTTACACACTCTAACAGAGCTCTTACTCCTTCCATAGAAAGGATACACAAGAAATGCATGGTAACTCGCCTGCAAGGCAGTCAGTGCACCCTTACTGTAATCCATCCTCAAAGGGATATTATCACCCACCTACTAGCTAACACACAGGTATTTCAACTCCTCTAAACACAGTCATTGTCATCATCTGGAAGGAATGGAGAGAGGCACCTGGACTTGTAATTAGGCCAAGCCTTTTGGTGAGGAGTAACAGGTCCCTGAATAATTACTGGAATGAAGCTGTTCCTGAGGAGCCAGAGTTGGGAGGACAGGAAACTTAGGAAAGCAAATCAAAACCAGTCTCCTAGATAACTCAAGATTACTCAAAACATGGAAACTGTTGTAATTGACTTTGTCTTGTATGCTGTTTGTACATTTACTTTTGGTATATAAAATTTAGCCTCAACTTGTAGAAGGTGACACAATGCCATAGAGCCATTACCTTCAGGTGGCTGGGGCCCGCACTTTGGCAGTCACTTTCATTGACCTTTTCAGAGCTCTGACAGCTCTGCCTTGCAAAAGCTGCAGCTGGGATGCTCTTCTTAGAAGCACAAATCTCTTCAGAACTCAAAATGGAAGGTGGACACTGAGTGATATCTTCTATTTGTTGGTCTTGCCAGTGTTATGTGAAGACACAGGGCTTTTTTTTTTTGCCCCTTATCAATCTTTGGAACTATGGAAACCACTGATTTCACTTTTAATTTTATTGTATCTTCAACATGATTCGTGTAAAAACTGAACTACATATTATTGAATATTTTTAAGTGTTAAATGAGCTCAATTTATTATGGAGCCCCGTACATTTATCTGTATAAACTTCCTAGGGACATGTAGCTCATAGTCTCTTTGGCTCTATGATAATTTATCATCTGATGTTTTCTTTTAGTGCTCTAGAGTGCCAGCCTATGTACCTAACAATATGTTTTTAGTTTCATGTACTCCAGATTAAGAAAATTGCTGGTTTTCTTTTGATCACATATAGATACATGAAATACCTGTAAGCATTTCTGTATCAGTGAAAGTTATCGCTGCTTTCCAGTTAAAAAAAAGGGATTGTGATTTCTTTCTGTTTCAAAACCCTGAAGAAAACAAAGGCTCTACATCACATGAACTGACATTAACCAAATAGGCAAGCATCCACGTATGCAGCAAGATGCTTTTGCTTTTAGGAAAAGACTATTACCATCAGTAACTTTGGATAGTAAATTCCTTTTATTTTCTGCTAACAGCCCAGAAAACAGGTTTATAAAATATCCATCAATGCAACTTTCCATGAGACCAGTGTGCAAGAATTAATGCCCCAGCAAAAAACAGATGCCTTTATACAAAGCTAGCAGGACTGCCCATGGTGGTGTAGTCCTCCACAGCAGGGAAGAGATCAGAGCTGGGACCTGGCTGCTGTCTGTGGGTACGGCTGCCTCAACCATCTGCAGGACAGTAGGGGCTCTGCGAGCCACTGCCACTTTACATCAGGCAAAGTCTCTGATCTGGAAACCTCTCTTTTTGACTCCAACTGCTTTCCGGTGTCTCGACCATAGGCCAAAGTAGGCACGTCTGCTTCCCGCAGCTGTTCTCTCTCTAAGCAGCTGTAATTCTCAAGCTGTACAAAACAGTAGGAAAATATTTTTATTTGGTTTTGTCAAAGGAAACGTGGTGGTTTTTTTTTTTGTGCAGGGATAGCCAGTCTAATAAATCATTATAAGCAGAGTAAGATTTCTTGGTAAAGTAATAGGAACACATTCATACCTGGAGATCTAGGGTTTTTTTTAAAAAAACAACTTGATTATTTATTTTTATTTTTACCTTGAAATAAAAGTATTGCAATATTTTGATTAAAAAAAAAAAAGTAAAAGAATCCTCTTCACTAAGGAAATTTCTTCTGAAACTTAAAGAAAATCACAATACTGGACAACACTGTGTAATTGATAGTCACTGTAACATCCAGACATACTATAACTGTAATGCAACAGGATTTACTAGCATATAGCTATTGTATCATCGGTTTGAAGGCTCTAAACCTATGTACATATGAATTATTCTAATAAGTGATAAGTTGACAGGGAACATCTGCTTTAGCTGGTGAGCCCATTAATGTGATCCACCTGTCACTATCTAGGTCATTATGTAGCTGTAATTGTGAATGGCTGTAATATTTTTGGCACATATACAAAGCCCCAGGTTGCACCCACAGATTAAACTGAGGTCCAAGATTAATACACCTTTACTACTACTACTACTACTATTATTATTATTATTATTATTATTATTATGCATGTTCACAATATTCATTAAGGCCACCAGGAAAATACAAAGGAAATTTCTTTCAGCAGGTTTTGCAGTCTTTTTTCCAGTTAGAGACATTTTAGAATAAATTTCACTATATTTGTCACAAATAAGAAGACAGGTGTGGGAAGATATTTGTCATGAAGTATTGGTATAGAGATCGTTTTAGAACACTAGTTTTCACATTGTGTCTTCCTATGTGTCTTTCTGTTTATTCCCCCCTACTTTCTCTGTACCAGTCAGCCTAAAATCCTGCTAAAACAAAATGCTTTTAGCATAATTTCAAGACACAGAACTTGGTATGAATTTTTACATGAAATATTCAGATAAACCAGAAGTCATCTGGCCAAGATTTCACTGCTTATAGAACAACATGTAGTCATTAAGAAGGTAAGAGCCAACCCACCTTGAGTCTTTAAAAAAGAACATTACAGTTTAGGTCATTTATGTCCTAAGCAATTCACCTCAGAAAATTACAGTTCTCTTGCACAAATGATGCACATCATGCTTTTAAAAGGTGAAAGCCCTCATATCTTACAGTATATTTTTCAGTACTATGGCAAAAGCATTTAACATTTCTACATATACAGACTTCTACTGTTATTTCTAAGGAGCTGGGTAACATATCAGCATAAACCTATTAATATGTTATAGTCAGAACATTGGCCTGAAAACTGAAATATCTCAGCTCCTTTTTTGGATTTATAGTGATTATTTATAGCCAATCATTACATTATCTTCAGCATTTGAAAGGCTTTGTTCCCCATTTATAAATAAAGACACCATTCTTTATCAACAGTAGGATTTCACTTGGTATAATCATTATTTGTGATACTTAATCCACCAAAGAAATGTACAAGCATAATCCAGAGAAAACTATTCCAAAAGTTTTACTATACCATGCTTTAAATTATCCATATGAAGTATTTTAAATAACTTCCTACGTAGCTCTAAAGGGTAGACAGTGAATTCTTCATCTCTGTAGAAGTTAAGGCAAGGCAGGCAAGACACACAATAGTTTCTTATTCTAGTGTTCTTTTTATTTCAAAATACAAGACTCAGTAGCTCCCAAATTTCTCCATCTTCTAAATTTCCAGCTGAGCAGCTGTTCTTTTTTATCCATTGATAATAAAATATCTGTGATCTGGCCAGAGAGGTGAAATATTATCAAAGTAGAAGATTTTGTTCAGGGACGAGCTAAAAAACAAATTGATCTACCCTAACTTAAATGAAAGAAGAATTAAGCTGTTCTGTACTGTCAGATCCCTGGAGCTTAGTGGGAGCAATAGAAAGGGTTATAAAGAAAACACTACAAAAGTGTAAGTACAGGGAACTTGGTGACTCTAATTGGACTCCAAGAAATTTCAGTCTAATGCTTCTAAAACTTAACTTGGAGCAGGAAGTATTGAATGAACTAGTACTGAAATGTCTCCTACTGAATCTCAGCTGTAACCTCAGGGAACAGTAGGCTTGTTTCACCTCCAGGCAAGTGCCCAGACTCCTAGCTGTTGACTTCTCTTTGGTGATAAATCTCTCCCTGTTCCACCCCCTCAGGATACCATAAAAAAGCCTTTAAAGGGTCTTTGGGGTAATCCCAATATAGGATGAGACTGGTTTTGATAACAAAATTAAACCATAGGCTCTTTTCAAGAATAAATTGTTGTCACTATTCATAGACGCTTTGTGAATTAAATTTTACCTTATTAATAAGTTGGCATAAAAGGAGACAGTATGTATAATGAAGAAGGTAAATACTGAAGCTTATATATTTATAGTACCTACACTCCTATTTGGGGATTGATTTAGTCCTCTGTCCTGGCTGAAATTTCCCCCAATACTGTCCAAAGGCCAAACTGGTTCAGACCCTCATGCCTCCTTTAGGCAGGTGTAGCACACTTGGAGCACACCTGAATGTAGTTTAGTTTCCTCCAAAAGGAACCCAGCTGGCATGAACCAAAAGATCTCTGCAAACCAAATCACAAGTATTCATTAAGCCAGGTTGATCAGAGGCTTCATGCCAGAACTGCAGTACTGCTCAGAGTCAGAACACTGTGGTGATACCACCCTAGGGCTCATCTGTATTATGTGCTTAGTCTGGATCAGGACTGTGTGTCCCAGTTATCCCTTCTTACTTGGTTTGCACGTTGAAACGATCTCAGGGCAACTGAACTGGGTTGCTTTAATATGAAACTAAACTAGATGTTGCTCTCCAGCTGCAAATGGGCATTTAGTCCATATGACAAGATTAAAGCTGTTGGATAGTAAAAATAAATCCCTAAAGTGCCTACAGTATGAATTTCAGCTTCTCAGCACCACTGCTTTGTTCTAGAGTTCTGTTCCTAGTGTTACCGAAATCTCAGAATGAAGAACTTATCGACACCAATGTGATGTAGATAATCAGACACTTCTTTATTGACGGCCGGGTGCGTGAGCGAGTCCTCTCACGATCAACGCACACCAGGTCCCAAAATCAGATTCCATATATAGAACTTATTCATACATATTCATTAATTATTCATACATAATCATAACATTTCCCGTAAATCATTTACATACTCTCCTCCTATATCCGATTATGCGCAGCAAAGCTTAGAAAGGTCTAGAAATGGGTCTAGGGTACGATTTGGGTAGGTGGTATATGAGTCGGTGGTCGCGATCTCCCCCTGCCGGAATTACCTTTTACTAAAGTTCACAGTTTCTTGGCAGGCACCTACAAGCTGCTCCAGTCGACTCTCCCCAGTTCCCATTAATCTCATATTCTGACATTTCAATACACCTCTGCGTACAGAAGACTGGTTAAATACAATGGAACCTTCCAACCCTAGAGTTATTACAATAGTTCCAGGCCCTTCTTCTAGCCTTGGTACAAGACGTACAAAAGATTCCATAACGTCTCTTATTGCGTAGATGCAAGTTTCCTATAATTTTTTTTTTCCTTAGCCTTCTACATTTTAACTCTATTATATGATTTTATAAAATCAATTAATTAATCAAATAGAATCAATCGATTTTAACTTATTAACTAATCGGTAACACTAGCAGTCTAAACTATTTTGTCAATATAGCCATAGCTTCAAAGTGTTAAACCTGAAGGTTGTTCACTGCTGGATAGCATTCTGGATTATCAAAGCTTCAAAACAGATTTTCCTGTTCTTCCACCCCCTAAGATTTCTTTCTTATGAAAGCTATTTTGTGTACCTTAGCAATAATCTGACAACTGGTAGGTATTTCTTATCACTTCAATGTCTTTTATTAGTGTTTATGCAAATTCATTACTTTTTAATCATCTCTAGCTACAGGCTCTTTGTTGAGGTAAAACACTGAAATGTTAGTGAGATAATGATTTCTCATTTTAATTAAAAAGGAATTAATTACATATTTCTTTTTGGAAAGATAAAATTAAACACAAGCTAAAGGTACACTTAAAAGAGTATATGAGTTTGTAGACTTCACCTTCTTCCTTAATATCATAGCACTATTGCATGTCTTAAGTTTTCAGGACAGTAGCAAAACCAAACAAAATAATGCCCAATAGATAGAAAGTTACTGTGCTAAGACAATTATATATAACACCTATTGGTATGATTAAGTTTGTTCTGATATTATCTACTTTCATAAATGAAACAGATTTTAATCAAATTTGGGATGTACATATAGGAGATCTTGAGTTTCACACAAAAAATAAAAATAGGAGTCTCTATTTTGGTGACATTTTTAAAGGGTCACTTTCAAATTGAAAATTACTTTTCTGCATGGAACATCTACTAAATTTCCAGTATAGCTAGGGTGAGTTAATATTCCCTCCCCATTCTACATGTTCTTTAAGCTGTTGTGGCATTATTAATTGATCTCCTGTATAATGCTAGAGTCCACCTGACAACACAATAATTATGTATCAGTATGAGTTAGTGTGTTTGAGTTGTCCCTGTAAGTTCGAAAGCAGTGCTCATGTGCAAAACATACTTAACACTTGCCTTTCTGCATAATCAAGTCATTCATTGCCAGTTTATAATTACTTTGAAGACCCTGGCAGTCCTCTCTCTCCCCTTTTTTAAATGCATTTTAAATATTATTATTATATGAAGACTTTTTTTCAAATAATGATACATTTCTAAATAACCTCTTGACCATCAGAGATGGTGGTAGCGCCTCTGGGATAACGTATTTAAGAAGCAGGAAAAGAAAACCGTGCAACAGCAACTGCAGACAGAGGGAAAGGTGAGAATACCTGAGAGCAACAGGTCTGCAGACACCCAGGTCAGTGATGGTCAAGACACATCAGAGATGGTGGTAGCGCCTCTGGGATAACATATTTAAGAAGCAGGAAAAGAAAACCGTGCAACAGCAACTGCAGACAGAAGGAAAAGTAAGAATATGTGAGAGCAACAGGTCTGCAGACACCCAGGTCAGTGCAGAAGGAGGGCAGGAGGTGCTCCAGGCACCAGAGCAAAGATTCCCCTGCAGCCCCTGGTGAAGACCATGCTGAGGTAGGCTGTGGCCCTGCAGCCCATGGGGGTCCATGGTGGAGCAGGTATCCACCTGCAGCCCATGGAGGACCCCATGCTGGAGCCAGTGGATGTGCCCAAAGGAGGCTGTGACCCCATGGAAAACCTAAACTGGAGCAGGCTCCTGGCAGGACCTGTAGAGAGAGAAGAACCCATGCTGGAGCAGGTTTGCTGACAGGATTTGTGACCCCATGGGGGATCCACAGTGGAGCAGGCTGTTCCTGAAGGACTGCACCGCATAGGAAAGACTCACATTGGAGAAGTTCATGGTGGACTATCTCCCATGGGAGGAACCCCACACTGGAAATGAGGAAGGAGCAGCAGAGACAGTGTGTGATGAGCTGACCACAACCCCCATTCCCAATTCCCCTGTACTGTGCAGAGGTAGGAGGTAGAGAAATTGGGAGTGAAGTTAAGACCAGGAAGAGGGGAGGGGTGGGGGGAAGGTGTTTTTAAGTTTTGGTTTTATTTCTCATTATCCTACTCTGATTTGATTGGTAATAAATTAAACTAATTTCCCCAAGTCAACTCTGTTTTGCCCGTGATGGCAGTCAGTGAATGATCTCCTCCTGCCGTTTCCTCAAACCCAGGAGCCTTTCGTTATATTTTCTCTCCCCAGTCCAACTGAGGAGGGGAGTGAGACTGGCTTTAGTGGGCACCCAGCATCCAGCCAGGATCAACGCACCACACTTCTCTTTAAAATTTATAACAGGACAGTCCTTTAAAGAGTTAATATAGTTATCACAAGACTTCAGGCATAAAAATGTATCTTGCCATATATTTAAATTATTTTTATTTATATTTTTTTTATCCAATTTTTCCAAGAATTGAGTGAACCAGTGTGGAACTGAGAAGAATTACAGGCATAATTTATGTTTTAGTCAATTGATCATACCACAGTTCAAAACCAAACAATATTTTTTTACTATTTTGATGGAGGGAGATATATTAACCTTACCTTTATTAAGTAGACATTATTTTAAAGCAAAACCTCATTTCAAAATGAAAAAAACTTTTCACTTTGAAACTGTTGAATTTAGATATTTCAACTTTTTTTGTTTCCCCTCTGCACTTCAACATATGTTCAACACGTTCTTGTTTCAATGTTTCAGTTGGCCTAAAAAAGTTAAAATGATTTTTCCATTTAAAATTTTCCTAATTCCTAACTGAGGAACTTCAGCTCTCTGCTAGTCTATCATAAGATTTACTTTATTAAAGCACTGAAGTATGTGACAATTGCATATCAAATAAAGTTCTGTTGGTTTCAGTGACAATCTTCACAAAGACATAGAAACATATTGCTGAACCATGACCATGTATAAATACAAGCCCTAAGTAAATATATTGATTTTAAAATGCTTTAATTACTCCCCATGTGACTATGTCATCAGTACTTTTTCCCCAGAAAAAGTCATTTGTATTCCTAACTATAGTACAATTATCGACTTCTACCACAGTATGACTAATCGGTGCCAAAAGAACACACCTATGATGACCAAAATAGATTCCTCCAGGGTTTTTTTCCCCATATTTTTACATAAGAGAAAATTTCAGAGGGTCAAACCATATGAGATCTTCCCACATAATTCTATGGAAATAGGTCTGGAAGGAACCTACAGATATCACCTTCCCTATGCTTAAATTTTACCTTTGAATTATTCTTTGGATCTGGGGAAAATCTGTTTGAATAAATAAAACGAGTTGGGCACAGGTAATTCCTTTTGAGATTCTTGGTGGTTTTGAATAGTCACTCTTTAGTAATCAGAAGTGTACATTTTTTAGTATTGATTACCTGCTTAATATAGCAGCATTTATTGATCCTTCAATGCAGCTTTCAGGTTTTGAGCCAGTCATTCATTTTTTTAATTGAAGTGTAGGCTCAGAGTCATAGCCTCCCATTTTCCTGAGTTCAGACCCCAATCACCCTTCTGTAGTTGAGAGAGGCACTTTGTAAAGGAAGGGCATTCCAGAATTCTAATTCAGCATCTTCTTTTAAGTATCAGATTCAGTGGGAGGATCCTATGACCTGGTCCATGGATTTCTGCCTTACACAAACAGGGGTTTTGGAGGAGAAAGCATTCCAAGCACACCGTAAGACTTCAGTTATCTGGAATGTAAAGTGAACTTTTAATTTCTTCTTTTATCTGGAACATAAATGTCATAAATTGTGTTCCCACAGAGGTGATAACATCCTTATATTTTGTTCATAAATGAATTCTGATTTTATAAATCTGTTCTGCACCTCAACTCTTATGCAATACACAAAGTATTTTTTCTCACCGGCCTGTCATGAATTTTTGGAATCCTGTCATTTTCTGGCAATCTGCCATTTCCAACTATACAGTTTGGAAATATTTTATTTGACTTTCATTGGTAAATCAATGAAAAGGTTGCTTTTCTGACATCTCCGACCATATGAATAATTTTTAACATTCTCAAAGTGCTGCCAGGGTATGGGCATTTTTTGTCTTCTGCCTGGAACTTAAAAACATGTAGGGGATGATTGTTCGTTTTGTCTTGGAAGGCTAAAAATGTTGTAATTTCATAGTCCAGGTACTTCACAGATATGAGAATGAAAGTGATGTACGAAGACAGGGAGGATTAAACCCTAGAAGTACTGAAAATTTGCTTATGTGTTAGTTGCTGGATAATTTTTAATCAAAGTCACAAAAATTGTCTTGGAAATTTTTCCATCTCCTCCCACAAGGATTAAGAGGCCATCTTCTCTAGACTTACTTAGGCCTTTAAATCTGATTTCAAACAGCCTTAAAGATATATGCCGTGGATAATTTATGAAGGGATAGTGAGCAAAATTACATAAGTAGAAACAGTATCATTTCAGTATTTAGAAGTCTGCACTCATGTAATTTGTTATATATAGGAAGTTTTTAAATAAGTGCTCTACTGCAGCTGTCTCCAATGTTCCATTCCATATAATATAATCCAACCCATTGAATCTGTATAAGAGTCTAAAAGGGAATACCTCATTATTGTCATTTTAGCCATATTGATATTTTTCCCCAATACTCAAGTTTCTTCTTATGTGATTATTTTGTAATTTTCTTAAAACACTCCAAACTGTTTTTCCTTCTCAGTGATTCACCAGGTAGAAAGCAACAGATCAATGTAATTCTAGAAATTCAGCTTGATCTCACAGAATTTTCAGTTTACTATTAATGACCAAGACATTGAATTCAATAATCAGGTTTTGAAAGAAGATAAATCTAAGCTTAAATAGTTAAAGTGAACTAGACTGGTATCTTAGTAAAATTCCTTATAATGAAATATGATGAGATTATAGGCTCATCATTTTCAAAATCTGACTCCAAAATGCCAGAGGTGGATATATCTAAATGCTAGACAGGGATAAGTCAGCAATTGTCTCCATCTAGTAACCTGCTATGAAGGATTCCCTATCTCACATGGGTTCTTCTTCCAGCCCTCTCCATGTAAACCCCACAGTTTCAATGTGTTTTGCTACTCAAGTTCTTGTGTCTTTCTCCACCAGTAATATCATACAGGTGTGGATGAAAGCCCTCTAAAAATTTTTACAGTCAAAAGGAAAAATCACAGATTAAGTCAACCAAGATAATATAAATTGCTCATCTACATTAAATTATAGGGAGAGGTTAAAACAATTTTCACTGGAAAATAAAAAAGTTCAGTGTAACTAAAATAAAGCAACAGTACCTTTGAAATTAATTCTTCATTGTGGTAGAGGCCTTAACATTTGTGGTAGAAACCCTGAAAATTATCTTCTTTCATTTTGAATGGAAGTCAATGAGACTTCCCAGGAAAAAAGGCTATTCATATTCAGAGTTGTAGGATGAGGGGGAAAAAATAAAAAAAAAATAGGTTTGACACATTTTGACACAAACAATGGGATATGCATAAAGAATCCTGACAGAGGAAATATACTCTGCTCTTCATTTATTTCTGCAGAAATCAGTACTGGAAACCTACATGTATTCTCTTGTACAAGACCACATTTAGCAGCAATACTTTGCAAACCAGTTTAATGAATGGACAAAGAAAAGGGAACAATAGTAAGGGATAATGAGGCTGCATATGAGCTGAAAATTTTGGAAAGCAATTTTTCCCGTCACAAATGAAAAAAAATACTGCATCTTTCTCTGTCTTACTCAGCCTAGATGTCACAGTGGAGCCAATGTCTTCCGTTTGGTAGCACAGTGTGTGTGAGCCACTTAAACTCCTTGACTTACGCGATGGTAGATCAATCTTGATATTTAACTGCTCCATGTTATTATGCATGCAAACAGCCCGCAAAGTAAAAAAATACAAGTAAATTCAAGCTATACTCCTGACTGACTAAAAAGAAAGTATTCAGTGTGATAATTACACAAAAATGCTAGAAAGAATGCCATTTCATCAAAAAGATGAAAAAGTCCCTACCCACCTGGCTTCTTACATCATCTGTGTTAAACCGCTGCATTGCTATCAATAACCTTACCTACTACATACCATCAGTATCATCAATATATTTCAGAGGTATACCTTGCTTCTCTGCAGGCAGCCTCAGTTATGTTGGGATCTTAGTTCTGATCTCCAGAAATTGGACTGAGATCCCACTGCATTTTGTATAGCCTTTTCAGCAGTCCTTTACTAGAACCTGAAATATTTTGATTTGAATCTTTACAAAGAGAACATCCTGGACAGAAATGTACTGCTTTGTGCATATCAGTACTTTTTTATTTGACAATCTAAATACCTTAGATGTGTGATAATTAAAAAAACTAAGCCATAACTGGATAAATAGTAATTGCTATCATCAAAATATGTCCTGGTTTTAGGGAGATTCTATCATGTCTAAAAGCATTATTCAGGAGTATACAGCTGTTTCTTCAATAATCTGAAGGACATATTTTGAACTCTAAGCAAAAAGAGCAAATTTTGCATCTGAAAACTCCTGTTCAAAAGTTTCTTGTTCATTGGCCTTTTTTTCATTATAGGTCTATAAAACAATTAATATCTGGTTCCATAATACAAATTATTAATTTTCTCCTTCAATAAATCAATTGTATAAATCAAATATTTAAACATCTTTGTTACATTCTGTACCATTTGCAGGCATTACCAAAACAGCTTTCTACCTTTATCCAGCTGTATAACATCTAAGAACAGTGAAATTATTTTGGTTCACAATATTATTGTGAACCAAAATCCAGTCTGGATTTCTTAGTACCATACCTCTGCTCTCTGTTTAAGAAATATTCATTTTTGATAACTGATATAGATTAAGTTCTCTGACTAGTGATTGGACTGGATGATGCTGCAGGATTGATGACTTGCATTGACTCTGCATATTAGGTATCACCAACAGAATATTTAGCTAAATGGGATTTCTGGGTAGTGGCTTAATTGTTTTGATAGGATAGTGATGAATGCATGTTTTTTATCAACTCTTTGAAAGTATATTGTGCTGCACAGTGAGATATGCTGTGACTGTAAAGGAAGCTTTCTGCAATCAAATGCTGCAATGAATACATAGAAAGGCTGTAGCTCAATTGAAAATGATCAACTAGTTCCATAAGAACAGATACAACAAACGGTTGTGTTAGGAGGAATCTAAAACATCCATTTAGGCTGAAAACCCAGTACATGAAGTTATAATGTTTCTGAATAGAGTAACGAATTATTATTTTTTTACCTCCCTTATTGTTCTGAACTGTGGTGCTTGCAGCATGTATATCTGTTTCAAAGTCTCAGTACCTACCTTCACTTTATTGCTGAACATATTTTACAACTTATGTGCTAAGGCTGTACTGTGGCATAGATGATAGTTATCACTGGAAACATTAAATGCTCGGGAGAATGAGGAAGGCTTTAAGGGTAAAATGCCCTTTTGCAAGTGTAGAGGGCTCCTGGGAAGTTTGAGTGGGCATAGACAATTTGGGTGCCCTCAGAAAGCAGAAAACATGTAGAAGTTGGACTAGACAGTCTAAGAAGAAATACATAATCTTCATCTGAAGAAGATGCTTAGCGTGAGTTTTTGTAGCAGGTAGGCTTCTAAAATTGAACACCACCTTAAATTTATTTCCTTCCAAAATATTTTTTGGACTTCACTTTGGTAATTAAGCTGCTGCTTGATAATGCAGGAGGAAAAAAAAATTGCCATATTATATGGTACTGCTATGCTAAGTTACAAATAGAAAAATAAAAAAAGTATTGAAAAAATTGTCTGTGTGCATAGTGTTAACTGTGAGGAAAACTCCTTATATGTCACGCTAGGACAAAGTGCATATCCTCCAAGTTTCTTTTATTAATTGCTCTCATGCCACAGTGGTTCTGTCCTTGGTTAGCAAGCACGTTTAAACCACTACGTAAGGATAAAAGTGAATAAAAACTTGCAGGTTTTATTATATGTATGTATAATATATTATGTACAATATACATATTATGTACAATATATGTATTATGTACATTATACGTATTATGTACATTATACATATATACACATATATATGTGTATACTATATATGTATGTATTATGTATATTATTATGTATATTATACATACTATGTCTAAATAGTATGATATAGAAGACTGATTCACATGAAACAATATATCTAGGGTATCAGTCATACAATAGATAATTTCACAATACTGTTTCTTCTGCAACAGTTTGATCATATTGCACCTCATTTATAGAGGACATATTAACTGTTGAAATTAAAAAACAGAAAATAAGGAAACATAGTAATGCGATATATCAAAGTCGTGCAAGAAATGATTGTTGCATGATTTCTGTAGTCCACTCAACTTCAGAAGGTTAAATTTTTTTGATCTGCAGCTTTTTATCTTATAGATAACAAGATGGCTCTTTAAAATTCTGTCTTATCTAACAAACCCATCATTAAGTGAGAAATCTGTAAATCAGACACAAAAGATACTGTAAAATACCTTAAGGTATTTCTAGCTTTAAAAATATCTAACATATTTTCCACCAAAAACATTATACAGATGTGACTGTAAAATATATGACAATACAAGCTCTCTGATTGGGGTGTTTCATATGATGAGTGTACAAAACTTTTGATCATTGCACAAAAGACCTTTTATTTAAGCAATGTTCTAAAGATGTGCTTTCAGTATTATCTGAAACCACAGTTTTTTAATTTTTTCTATACAATGATCCTTTGATTTCTCAAGTCTTGATAAAGAAGATAATGACCGGAAAATGGAGAAAAAGACGCTGAACTCTCTGTTCAAAAAGGAATTTTCAGGAAGATGCTTTTACTCTGATTCAAAACTAGCTTACAAAAAAATAGTATCTACCAGCTCTGAATTTTAATAATGAATAGCCATGACAGAGGCCACTTTTATCAGTCGCTCTTGTTCCTGGCTACTTTACAAAGTTCTGAGCTCTTCAGTACATCAAAGTGAGTATGAAATCTTGAAATACAGTGCATAATCTCAGTATCACTGCTTGATCTTAGTAATAGAATTACTTCAAGTGGTCATTTCTGTTGAACAAAGATAGGAAGAAAAGCAATAAAGATGTGTTCAAACATGTGTGAACGGTTAAAATGCTACAGAAGTACATCATGATTCCTTACTGGTTTTTGCAAACTTTTCTTCTATAGAAAGCATGGGCAAATAGCTCAGCTGTATTTTTTTTTTCATTATTTTTTGCTTGGATTATAGCAAAGAAACAAAACACAGAGTTTGAAAAAAATCAATCCTTAAGGAAAAACAAAAAAACCCAAACACCACCAACAAACAAAACAAAAACAACAAAAACCAACAAAACCACAAACTGAACAAAAGCACTGCAGAGAATTTCAGTGCTACTTTGACTATTAAACTCATCTGCTCTCATCTCCATGTGCTACTTTCCATATAATCACTGCATCAGCTTTGAGGTTCAAGTTCAACAGAATATCACTTTATGCTCTGCTCTAAAGGCATTGAACAGCTATTTGAGCAAAGTGGAAAAAAAAGAGAGAACTAGTTTATAACTATGAGTTTACCAGTAAGCTCTGACCAGGCGAGGTCCAATGCTTTCAGCTCTGACTAGAACAATAGAGGTTATTCAGTAATTACTAGAAATTATCCTGAATAATCAGTTTGGTGCTTTACGGAAAACATTCCAATGATAAAAGTGCCTGTAGGTCTTTTCACTCACTATAGAGAAATAATATACATTACTTTTGCCTTCTTAACATAAACCTCAGGGAATGGACACACTACTGTCCTGTCTCTTCCTGTGGTTCTATACAGTTGGTTTTCCACAGCTGAGTTTCCAAATTACATGGTTGCTGGCAACTGGCCAGGGATTGCTAACACTAAAGGCAAGCTCAGACTCTAGCACTGGAAAATTAATTACAAACTCATGTCAAAACTTTCCAAATCTGAATGCTACCAAAAAATATATATAATTATATAATGATTAGAAAAGCCTTAGAAGGCATATTTAGGAGTTGTAAAATAATAAAGTATATGATCATCTTGGTGGATGGAAATGAAGATAACTTGGGAAATTACAGAATACAAGTCTTATAAGATTTTGAATTCTCTTATAACTGAATTTGGAAAACCATCCCAGGGAGTTTTGAAGTGTCCTTCAATAAAACTTAAACTAACTTTGGGCTAGTTCTTGTAAAAGTCGCCTGTCATTACCTGGGGGCCTTCAATATTTTAGGAGCAGAATGAACTGTTAAGGATGTAATATTACTTACTAATGAAAGCAAAGGAATAACTTAAAGAACAAAGTGGATTGGAGAAAACAGACTTGCTTTAAATTTAACTGTTTTTAAAACAAATACATCTGTGGAGCCATACTGCCACCACCTTTACAGGCATCAGCATAATATCATTTAACTGAATATTTGGCAATGCCTGGGTAAAATTCCATGACAACATATGGCATCTAAGTCAAAAGTGTCCAAACTCCACAGTCTAAATGCTCCCCTCATTCAACTTCTGCTTGAGGGCTGATATTACAGTGAAAATAAACCTGCATCTACACTGCTCCAGTAAAAGAGTGACTGTAAGGTCATTTCTCTGTAGAGTCTAGAGAGGAAGATAATGGTGCCACTTCTCCCAGGCATCCTCATCATGATCAACCTCCTTCACCAGTCTCCAAAGACAAGATAACCTGTACCTTCTGCAAACCAGTGGCTGAATCCATCACTGAGGTGGTCACTGTATCTGCCTGCTGCTTACAATCACTGTAAGGACACGGTGTCATGTAAACATTCAACATCACACATATTGATCATGCAGATCAGAGAAGCTGACCCAACATTTAAACAAAGTCAAGTATAAAGAAAAAGTAAGAGTTTTGCAGCAGTCTGTTTGTCCTGTGGGTTTATTTATTTATTTCTCATTTTACTTTTCACAAAAAACTAGAAAAAAACCTATTCAAGTCCCCCAGTTGGAAATGCTTCTCCATGAAAGGGTGTCACAAAAGCACAGAGATGGAAACCTGATCCCTCATCTTCTTTTCCACCCTCTGATCAGAAAGTCTGTCAGGAATTTCCAAGGACCTGTGGCTACTGTATTGCTTCTAAGGAGTTCTTTACCATTTTAATTCTAACACAGATGAGAAAAGCAATGGAAAGAACCATTCTTAATTGTGGACTTTCAGGTATATTTCCTTTTATCCAGCTCCAAGAGCAGCCTAAGAACAGGAAAGGCTGTCTTGTATCAGTGGCTCCTCTGAGCTCAGTTAGGTTGAGTCAGGTCCTCTAATATTATCCTCCAGCTGCTAAGGCTCAGAAGCAGCTGAAACAAGGAAGATTCATTTCATACTCAGTATCATCCTGCTTCACATCAGTGAAGTCTTGTGGCTGCAAGAGAAATCATGAAATCATAGAATATCGAAAGGAAAAAAAGCATCTCTGGAGGTCACAGTTCCTATCCTCTAGTTGTACTGATGAGGCTTAAAAATTACAATATGAATTAATCACAACCAAATCTATTTTTCTCAGTATGCAGTACCTATTTAAGAGCATGAGATTTAGTATCCCTGGCCACCCAAGCCCTCAGACTACCACTTGGACATTATTGATGAAGTATTGCTAAATTACAGTCCCCTCTAGTCCTAAAACTCATTACAAAGTCCAAAGCATTTTAGGTTAACTAAAGAAAATCAAAAGTCCCAGAAGGGTTTTATTAAAAAAAAAAAAAAAAAATCCAGTTCTTTGGGTTTACTTCTTTCTGGAGTTTAAAAAAAAAAAAAAAAAAGAAAAGAAAACCATCTGTTTGGAATGTGATAGCTGTGGGCTTGTTGATGTACAAGCTCAGCATGAATCCTATGTTTTATCTGCCTACCTGAATGTCTTATATCCCTATAGCACTTTTAGGATTAGGTTTTATTTAGGTCCAAGGCTTTGGCTCTGCACTAAACAACTAAACAATGTGTTGCACCAGTTAAGGTGAGGTGGAGGAGGAGTGTAATGAATGTCCTAATCAGCTCTTGTGATTGCTTCATATCTACTTAGAGTATCCAGACTGAAGATGCAAGCAGATGTGCTTAGTCTTTGTGTGCTCTGGTAGCGTGGTTCCCATAATAATGCAGCATCTGCTTGGTAACAAAGACACTTCAGTAGTACAGAACAGCCAAAGGAAAAAAAAATCCCTTATCCTTTAGTTGCACAAAATACTTGAACAACCACAGCACAGTTATATAATCTACTTGTAGGGAGGGGAAAAATGGTCAGATATAGACTGGCCGGAACAATTATCCTGAAATTATACAGGGACCATGGATGACATGACGGGGCACTGTCTGACACATAGCCTGGCACCACTATACAAAATCATCAAAGCTCTATGCACATTTGAGAAAAAAAAAAAAAAAAAAGAAAAAAAAAAAAAAAAAGTGAGGGGGAGGCAAAAAAACCCGACCAAATAACAAAAAAAAAGGTAAGTAAACAAATAGAAGCAAAAAACTTTGGCAGTTTTCTGAGTGCTGAATTAAAACTTCAGAACCTAGAGCAGAGTTAAACACTGCAAAATGTCCTTGTAATCAGTTTGAAAATACTTTGAAATATTCTGAGTTACTTTTAAACACTTAGTATCTTCTAGCAAAATCTGGCTGGCTGAGAATGGAGAGTGAGGAGAGAGTCATAATAATGAACATATATTTCCAGTACCTATTCCAGAAGTGATAGCACTCATGATTTTAAAATGCGTGAGGCTTGCAGAGATGCCTTTTTGAATCCTGCAAAAGTATCATGCCATATAAAAATTATCTCTGGTGTTTGCAACAACTGTGTTTGTATGTCTGAGTGTTCAGTAACTACATAACTAACTATATAAGTGTTCTAATTTTAATTTCCATTCAGTCCCTTCAAAAACTTCTTTTAAAGTTTGGCTATGTGCATTGCTTTGTCAGGAAAAGTTCCTCTATTTCAGCATTTTAACTATAATTAATGATGACACTCACCTTGATTGTTGCCAAGTTTATATTCCCTAAGAGGCTGAACAAAACACACAACGTGTGAATTATTTATACTTCCATATGGAAGCTTATTGTTAATACTTTCTCAGTAATTCTTAAGCATTGGATCTTAATGAGGAAATGTAGATTACTGGTGAATTTAGTTCAAAATATAAACAGAAGTATGTATCCAAAGAGATGAAAATGTTATTGTACTTCAAAAATATTGTACTTCAAAAAACAAAGAAATGTTTCTTCCTGTCAAAATTGCCATGACAGCTTTCAGAATGCATCTATACATGAACCGAGATACCCTTCTCTGCTATATCATCTTCCTTTGAGCAATGACACACTGCTGATATTTTAACAAGGAGCTTTTCCAGAAGGGGGGGGGGGGGGGGGGGGGGGGGGGAGGTCTGTTGTCTTGCAGTAGCCTTCAAATACAAGGTAATCTATGATCTATGGCAGGATATATCTCTTTACTTTCTAATTTAAACATTTTGCATGTTAGGAGTAGAGGGACAGCAGCATCTGACACAGAAGCTTTAATTCATATATTAGGGGAATCTGGTGCTGTATCTTCGAACTAGTACTGAGTGGGGGTAGCAGTAGTTCAAATACACTCTGGATCTCCTGCAGTTTGTACAGAGGGAGCCCTGGGCCCACTGTAAGCGCTGTGCACCATGTTCCGCTACGTATCAGTTCAAAATGTAGCTATTATTTGGCTTTGTTTCTTAGATCAAATTGCTAACATTTTGTCTTCAGTGTTCTTAAAAAATATCAAGGTATTTGTTCATGTGGAAGCAGAGGAAACAAGCTTGATCAGAAAAAGAGGAAAATTCTTCTACATTATGTCCTTTGTATTTTCACATAGATATAATATTTGTATAATATATTTATGTCATATACATATATATTCTGTCCCTAATATACATAAAATACATAAGTAAACTTCCCTCAAAATCTCCTTTGCTTTGCCCACAGTTTTCTCTAAGAGGAAATGATGATTTTTAACTACATTTTTCAATGGGGTTTAATTTCATTTTATCCTCCCCATGGCAGAGGGATAGAACTAGATGATCTCTGAAGGTCCCTTCCAACTCACATAATTCCATGATTCTATGACTTCTATCGATCTTAGATACTTGGGACTCAGAATAAAACAGCACATAACCTGCATTAAAAAACAACAGTGTGTAAAGGGAACTGTAAAGTCTATCCGAAGTCTCTGCAGAAGAAAAAAAACCTTTGGTGAAGAACTGTCATTCTCAGCACTTGTGAAAATCACAGGCAAACATTTTGCACAACATAGACTTGCTATATTGTTTGATTTCTTGCCAGTGATGCTTCTGCAGACCATTTGATCTTTTAAAATACACCAAATGATAGCAGAAAAAATTTAAGATGTGGATGAAGCATTTCTTCCAAGACTGTAGGGAAAAATCAAAGCTTTCTTCTCTTTCCTGTACTTTTTCCTGCCCATCTTTGTATTTGCAGAGTATCTCACTCTCCCGAGTAGAACTCAGATGTTGAGAAGCAAGGCACTGTATGAGTTTTGCATATATTTGTTGCCAACAGGTGGGGCAAATGAGAGGATTTACACACTATTTGTCCTTTCCAAGTTGTGCGTTTGCCCCAGTAAACGGAAAGATGCCAGAACCATAAAAAATCTAACTCACCAGCTCACTCCTCTTAGGTACTATTTAATGAAGATGGTTTCCATGTTGTCTAGTCCAAGTGGTTTCAGCTACTCTGTCACAGCCACCCATTCAATTTGATTCTAGGTTACATAGGAAGTACCATTTACATCCTATAGAAGCAGCTGTAAAGAAGCTCTGAGGAGTGGCATTTTGATCCTTTTCTGTTTCCCTTTTTCTCAGACAATATGCTTAAACAGAACAAGGAAGATGCAAAGCTTTCTGCAGATCTCAAAATATGGTTTAGTTCTCCAGCTTCAATTTATTTTGTACTCACTATTTGTGATAAAATACAGGAACTGAGATCAAGAAGTACATCAGTCTGCGTGAAATTGTCCTATTTCAACCATAGTAAGAATCTCTTTCCATACTATCTATGTTCCAGAGTTCTGTCTTAAAATTGACTTAGTCTCGGGGTTTAAAATTCCTATTTTCACATTTTGAGATATATAGATATAGATATATATATATTATATATTATATATATTATATATATGTTATTAATTTGGTTGTCATGGCGTTATGATCATTTATGGATTGTAAGACCTTTTGCAACTCAATAATACTTTAAAAAAATGTTTCAATAACAGTTGAAGGATTGAGAAGATGTAATCTTGGCTCCTTGTTGAATTTCTAGAGAGGCAGAGAAACTGCTACTCACTAAGAAAACAATTTCCCAGTCATTATGGAATCAACTAAAATCTGGAAACACATTCTAGTCAGCACAGCAAAACTATTAGTTCAACTCTGAAACTCTTACATTAAGAACTAGCAAAGTGTATTTCTTGTAAAACCAACCTCCCTATATATTATATTTCTTAGTCAGAAAGTCTACTGGAAAGTTCAGGTAAGGTTTTTCTTCATCAAAGTTCACTGATTTTGACATATTTATAAAAGGAACAGAACTCACGCTTTATTTTTCTAGGATCTTTAACTATTTCTAAATGTCAAACTCTTTTGACTGTTCTGTACTGCATTGTAGTTAAAACATGATCACCCTGCTGAAATTCTCACTTGAACATGGGACAAGTCACAAGGGATAAAGGAGAAATCATCAGGATGTCTAAACTATAAGGTGTTGCTGATGCAATTTGCCATAGTTAGGAAGACATATGTTGAAAAACTTCAGTGTTTCTAAGACTATGTCAAAATTCATAATTAGATTTTATATTTACATTTTACAATCCATAATCTGACATATCCTCTTTGTTTCTCTCTTTACCTTCTTCTGTGTTGCTCTCATAATTTTATTACCCTCAGAAAGGTCTTTCCTTCTGTCCTAAGTATGAAGCCAAGTCCCATAAATTAAGAAATGCTAAGTAGAAGTTTGCATATTTATTTAGATTATAAGGGAACTGACAAAACAAGCTTGAATGGCACTTTCCATTCATTGCTGATTGTCTACAAATGAGAGCTATGTATAGCACTTTAGAAATTTCAGATTACAAATAAAGGTAGTAAAGGATTAAAGGCATCTGTCTGGGCTCCTGACAGAGTAAACATTTAGATAGGATTTCAGTTCAGATCACAACTGTGCTTTTTGTGTGAGTCCCCATTTATGGTGCCTTGGTTTACTTGACACAGAGACTTTAGAGGGTGCAAGCTGGATTCCATATAGATGAATCTGTACTAGAAGAAAACGTTCAGGAGCATATCTAGTGTGCTTCAATCAGTAATGGACATTCAGCACAAAGGACAATGCTAGAATTAGCCTGTGAGGTGTAGTCTGGATTTTAGCTTAAAAATTTTCCAGACATTTCTAACACTGGTTACACAAAACAGTTCTTTAAGTTTTAATATATTTTACTTGTTCTTTTTATTTAAATTGTTAGATTTTTTTTAATTGAAGAAAAAATAATGCTATAAAGTAAGAGAGAAAGTATTATGTGAGAGATACAGCAAATTCAGCAGAGTACATCTGCCCTATGCATCTAATGTACTACTGTTTTGTCACATTAAAAACAAATTCTAACAAATTACTAATACAATTTTAGAGGGAAGAAAACCCGACTAAGTCCATTTCATTGGCATTTTTGACTTTACACTTTCATAGAACTTTGTACCCTATCTAGTTTTAAAAGCCTTGAGAAGGGAGACTAGCACTGCTTTCTGTACTAGAGGTTCGAATGTCTTTCCCGCTCTTCATTTTCTTTTTTCTTAATTTTATTTTGTGACTTTTGTATACTTTTTGCACCTCATATAATTCTTCTCAACTCAAAATGAAGATCCTCTTTTGATAGTTGTAGATAGTTCTCCACCTTTTCTTACTCTCATTACTCTGTCATAAATCAGACTCTGTAATCTATAAGTTTGTGCTAGGCAAACTCATGGCTTTGAATGCAGTATTGCCTGTGTGATCTCATCCATTGCACTAAGCATTGTAGAGCAGTGATTTATTGGAACAGGGAAGCCAAGTAAATTCCCTGTCTAGACTAATGTAATTGCTACCTTGTTCTAAAGGTTCAATGATTTCACAGTTAGTCATTCAATCTCTTTTCCCTGTAAATGCATGTAGATACCAAAAAAAAAAACCCCAGCAGCTTTACACAACATGCACTTAATGGAAAGATTTTCTTGACTCGATATGACCAAACCTTTAATCCCTGATTCAGCCAGGAAATACACATATTCTACATATGTATGTATGCCTTCCTCTGTGCACACCTAGAAGAGCAATTCCATAAATACGAAATAAAACAACCTTAATACATAGACAAAGTAAATTTATTCAAGTCTTGCATTAACACGATCTCAGTAACTCAGTGTAGCTAAAGACAAAACAGAGTACTGAAAACAGGCTGATAGGCAGTTTTGCTATTCCTGTCTCCAAAGGTTAGGAGATAAATCCTATACACACTGAGACCAAACTGTCTAAAAGAAAGCACTGTGTGTATTACACATCCTATTGTGTGTCTGTAGCTACACAATTTGTACCTCCACATACAGCAAGTGTAGGTGAATCTTACGATGAAAAATCTATTAAACTTTTCATTATAGTAAGAAAATACATTAATTTCTGAAAATGTTATTCCAATAGATACACCACCACCCCTGCCCCAGTCCCCAGCTTCCTACCAACACAGGTAATATAGGTTGGTAAGAGAGTATCTGTGTATACACAACTTAGCTTCAGATATTATTTTGTCTATAATTCATCTGGAAGTGGCTTCCTATAATCCATGCTGGCTTTCATACTAATATAGATTTTGTATTAGAGAGATCAGGTATTTATTCTACATAAATATTTTTCAGTTACAAGAATAAAAATGCAAAATTATGGATTGTTTCAGATAATTTAAAAATTAACAGATTTTACATACATGCATACAACATAACAATTTTAAATAACATTTATCATTTAAATTTTCCATTCCATCTAATGTTCTGCTTACATATTAGACAATATTACACAGTGGGAGACTGTAACTGCTTAGCTTTATCAATTTCAAGTATTCTCATCATTAATAGTATGTCTGTTTATATGTTTAAAGTTAGTATTAGTTATTTGCTAGACAAAGATTCGGGAAAACAAGAGTGTAAATGAAGAAGGACTTGAAAATAATTTGTTGCCAATTTCAGTTTTCTCTTTCTAAATCCATATCTGTTGGACAGGTGGAAGTGTCCTAGAGATACGTGGAAAGAAAGGAGAACTTAGACTTAGGTAGTCAGATTCTGCTGCACACTGCAGAGTGCTCTGAGCCAGTCCTTGAAGTAAATTCATAACATAAACTCTTAGCTGTTACAAATTAATCAGATCATTATGAGTTTGAACTTTATTGCTTTCATCAAATAAATGTACTTTTGAAAATGCATCAGCTGTGGTCTAGAATGTATGTTTAACTTCAGCTTACAAACTCCCAATGCATCTGTTTCAACTATTGCAGTTTGGGTTGACTAATGATACAGACTCTTTTCCATAACTGTATTGAAGTTGGGGAATCAATGAAAGTGACAAGGAGGCAATTATTCAGTTACTTAGAAATACATTAACCTCACTATACCAAATTGTAAGTAACCTGAATGCATCACAGGTTCTTAGTAGCAAATAAGCTAAATAAGAAGGCAACATCCAACATCCTTTTGGTCTCACAGAAGATTCATATTGAGTACTAGGAAGACACATAACAAACCAATTGCCGATATCTCCACAGCTGGACAAGGTTTTGCAGTCCAACTGTGACTTCTTAAGTAGCATTCACAGCACAGGAGATACAGTTTATTATAATTAAATCAGTTGAAAAGAAAAAGTGAATTTTAGAATGCATTTTATTTTCCTCTCTTTTATGCTTCATCCTACCAGAAAATTGAAATCTCTATTTCTGGCAGTGCTGTGGCAGACTTCCAGCTTTATCTTAATGAACGAGGAATTATTTTTGACAGAGTTCTAGTTTCCAAGTATCCCAAAATCCTCTAATTCATTTACATGAGGTAAAGAGGAAAAGTAAGGATGGAAAGAAGAGCAATGAAGGATACAAATATTACTCAAAAAGGATATAGGAAAGTGTTCTATGGAATAGAGGACATGAGTATTTTATAGCAGAAAAGTACTTCAGTCACATTGCCTTAGATGTAATACTTGAAAATTCACCATTTTATTCTTGAATAACACTAGCAAAAATAATACATAAATGACACCAAATCTGAAAATCAAACAAGATTGAGAGTCAGCTGGAGTTATAATGCTTTTTAAGGACATTAAGAATAAGTTTTTATGAATGAATATTACATCTTGTAATAAGGGGATTGCCCTCCCCAAAAAAACCCAAAGAAACAACAACAACCTCCCTCCCCCCAAAAAAACAGATCAAAGCCAATAGCCAGTATAAGGAAGAAACAGAAAAAACTCATACTGAAATTTAGAAATACTGACTTAGACTATGTCCTTAATCTGACACGTGGACTGTTGGTTTCAAGCAGTACATTACATAATCTTTCCATTATATTTACCTAAAATTTCTATCAAGCCATGTGTGCCTGTAATAAATATGGAAAAAATTATGATGACATCTGTGTTCAAAGAACATTGTAACTCTGACTGAAGCAAAGAAAACACCAATGCCTGAAGACCAAGAAAGGAGGACAAACAGTTCTATTACGTCATCTTTTAGGTGCAAGGGCTCAGTATTCTGTAGGTTATACATTCAAGTGTTAACCATATACGAGTATATTTAACTCCAGAATAAAAATATTACTGAATTATTGTTTCAGGTGAGAATACGTTTATTTTATAAACCTGAAATTAGCAAGACCTCTTAATAAAGTACTAGAAGAAAATAATAATGCTAAAAGCTTGGCAGGGTAGGTTAGCCTTGTCCACAGACAAACTCCCACCCAGCCACTTGCTCACTCCCCTCCAACTCCCCACTGTGACAAGGAAAAGGTGAGAAAAGGAACAAAAATGCTCATGGGTCAAGGCAAAGACAGGGATGTTGTTTAACAATTACCACCATGGGCAAAACGGTGGGGGAAAATTGACTTCATTTATTGCCAACTAAAATAAGTATTTTCCAGCTAAAGGAATACATTTCTTTCCTTTCCCAGTCTCTACTTCATTCCTTCAGTCCTAGCTCCTCTAACCCTCTTCCCCAAGTGGTGCTTGGGATCCTGTGGGAAGTGTGTTACAGGCAGTATATAGGGATTTCTCTTTGCTCATCCTTCCCCCTCTGACTTTTTCCCCTGCTCCAGCATGGGCTCTCTGTTGGGCCACAGCTCCTTCAAGAACACCCATCTGCTCCAGGTAGGGATTCTCCACAGGCTGCAGTATGGATAACTTGCTTTTGCATGGTCCTCTCCGGGAGCCGCAGGGAAATGCCTGTTTCACCACTGACTCTTCTAAGGGCTGCAGGGGAGTATCTTCTCTGCCATAGAGAAACTTTTCCTCCTCTGACTTTGATGTTCCCTCTGCTGCTTCTCTCTCTTTTTGTTACCTTCTTCTTTGCCTGTGTGGCGTTTTCTGCCCTTTCTTATGCACATTTTCCCAGAGGTGTCCCACCCGTGGCTGGTGGGCTCAGCTGTCTCCTGTGGAGTGTCTATGGCAGAGATGTCTGGAACTGGCTATACCCGCAGTGTGGCAGCTCCTGTCGTCTTCTCACAGAGGCCATCCCTGCTGCCCCCCTGCTGCCAAACCTGGTCATTTACACCAACACACAGTAAAAGGCTCAGAAATACTTTTAACACAGTTCTTAATACAGTTGTTTTTTAAGGCTTGGAACTTGTTTATCTTATCGCACAGGAATGTAATTTGCTCATCTATATTTGCATAAGACTATGTGTATTGGAAAAAAAAAAAAAAGAAAAGCCCAGAATTAAATACAAACTCATGGGAATTGTACATGGACTTTGAGCTTCTTTTATTTTCATTAATGTTTTTGACTACATGCAGACTTCGTAAAGATGTAAAATGGTCAGTGAGATAAGCTTTGACAATGATTACTGCAGTGTCAAAGAAACAATGACAGATGCCCCAAACCACTTTTGCAGGATTTTCTGAGTTTTCAAAGTATAAGACTGTCTTCTTAGAAAAGAGAACCTGGGTTATTCCCAGATTCTTCAGGGCACATTTATACAGCTCATTTTCAAATTAGCTTTCACCAGAAACATTTCTACTTACCTATGATACAGTTAAAATTTCCTTTCCTCAGAAAAGAGAAATCAATAGCAATGGTCCTTCTCTTCTCCAAGGGTGAGTGTTTGGTCTGGTTACTATACAAGTTCACCTTAAACAGGAGATACTCATTAAAATAAACAGTTTAACTACAGGTAATTTCTAGTGAAGTTATTCGCAGTTCTGCCACCAGCTGTTTCCTGATTTCCAAGCTTATATGGAAAGCTCTAAGGTACATAGAAGTATCACATGGGAAGAGGGAGGTTTGGCAAAATTAAATTTCACCATTGTATCCATGTACGTTGGAGTTCTTTATGATTCCTCTCTGTTCTCATGAATTATGAGTTTTCCTGTGAGGTATTTTATAATTGTGACATGGTATAGATCAAAGAAATTTTTGTAACACATCAAATCACTAGTAAATAGGAAAGGAAAAAAAAAATCAAGAAACTAATTTATTTCTTCTAATGCCAAATTAAAAAAAGGCTCAAAGATTTCAGTAAGAGTAGAAAACCCAAATCTGTTATCAAACTCAATTAATCACTTAATGACCTTTCATACAATAAATTCTAGATTCAGAATCATTCATAAAATTTGATAGCACATATTCCTACTTCAGATTTATTACCTTTGTTTAAACAATTAACAAAACATTCCCTTTTATTGCAGTCTCATGAATCCCAGTTTAATGTTCACTGGACCAAACAGAAAGTTGCCCTGTCCTGATGCAACATAAACCTAAACTTCTGGGATAGCACCATGATGTATGACAACTTTAAACACAAATTCATTTTCTATTATGCTTTATATGGTTTAAGAGAAAAAAAATCTGATTTAATATTAAGATTCAAGGATATTTTCATTATTTACAACTCTATTAAAAATAGAATTGTGCTCATGACTTCAATATTTTTAGAATAAAATATACAAGCTTAAACACTCCCAAGAAAACCCACACAAAATTATCTACACAGGTTTCAACAA
The DNA here is from genome assembly GCF_023634085.1 of Falco cherrug. Taxonomy (NCBI): domain Eukaryota; kingdom Metazoa; phylum Chordata; class Aves; order Falconiformes; family Falconidae; genus Falco; species Falco cherrug. The sequence continues at coordinate 80,440,073 of NC_073699.1, forward strand.
ATCTACAAATGGGAAATTAAAAAGAAAGAATATTGTATCATTTGTCTTCTGTAAGGTTAGCAAGAATACAGCAGAATAGCTAAAGTTATTTGTAGGCTTTTGCAGTTTAATAAGGCTGGAAATTATAAACTTTTAATTTTCAAAATAATAATTTTTATCTATTTTATTCTCTGAAAGTGTCTACTTTTGATTAAACTAAGACAATAGAAACATTACTACACTGTGAATACATCTGAATTTGCCCATAATGCAGAAAAGAGTTAGAGCCATAGAAAGGTTATTACCATAAATTGCAATTATGAAACTAATTGTCATCATTTATGACTCTTTTCAAATTACTTGACAGATTGTCATGGAAAAATATTTGATGAAAATTTATTAAATTTTATGCAAATTATTTTACTTTGGGTCTGAAATAAGATTATGGATCCAATGCCCTTCAACATTTACAGTGCAAAGCAAAGGATATGCATTTCACTTAAATGTATTTGAATTAATCATGGTTAAAAAAATAATCTTATTTCTAAAATTGCTTTGATTGGAAGATGTTCCTGACTCATACAAACTGAGCAATTAATCTATCAAAGTATTATGCAGACTGTGAGAGAGTTCACTTTGAATGTGATCATGGACAAAATTTGACTTAAGATCAGGAACTGTTCAAATGCATAAAAATGAAGTAGTTAATGAGGGGAAATTGGAGAAGGATGTTATGCTGTACTTCTTAACTGCATTTTTTTTAAGTCTTCTGATTGCTTGTAAATTTTGATTTAAAGTGCTTTACATAATCATGTAAATACTCAGCAGGCTTTACCCAAGCCAAGTTACTTCTACAGCTGCTTTGCAGATTTAGACAGGAAGACACATCAGACTGCATTTGAGATTTGACCATCAGCTTTTTTGTAAATTGAAGGTTTGCTAATTAACAACTTTTCTCTCTGAAACCATGAAGAAAAAAAGTAAAAACCTGTTGATTTATAAGTTTTCTAACTGCAATCATAGAGAAAAAATATGTCCAGTGGGGCAACGAGTAACACCTACAGAATGTGCTTCTGAGAGTACAAGCTCATGAATTTAACTCTAAATCACTATTCAACAGAAACGTGCTTGCTCTGTTATAGGTTTAGCTACTTAATAATTTCTAAGAGACCACTATTTTTTCAACAGCCAAAACAGTAAAAAGGTGAGTAGTCCCAGTAAAACAGAACAGCGTGTTGCCTGTTCATACTCATGAGGAATGAGAATTAGTAAGAATATTCTAAGACACCTGCTATTTCTGTAGTCTTCCATCAGAATAATCCACAAAGTGAAGGGAATTTATGCATGTCTCCTTAGAACAACTAAAGTTTCTTTATTCTTTGTCCCTTTATGTCCTCATCAAGAAAAGGTAGTGGCACTCCACCTTGAACCATCCCTCTGGCCAAAGAAATAGGCCAGGTCTCCTTTTGGAGCTAGTCAGGTTCACTTCTTCGTTGTTTAAAGGGTATGCTGTTTAGCGGAATTATTCCTTTCTACAGCTGCTTGAAAATTATCTCTTGCTGGCAACTGCCTCAGTAGACACACATGACAATTTAGGGCATTTAACGGTGGTGAAAATGATCAAATTTGTAATTAAATATTTATTAATCAAAAAGTACACCCCCACCCAAGGAGAATAACAGACAATCAAGGGTTTTTTCCTTGTTATGTGAAAGAGGTATAATAAAAAATATTGAAATGAACGTTATCAGTTTATAACTTTATAAGCCATAAATATTAAAAAAACCCAATAATCTGTGGAAGGACTACCTTTGCCTTTCATATTGAATTTAATTTCAAACTTTTGCTTGTAGTTGTTACAGGAAGCTAACATCTGAAGAGTAAAGTCAATTAGCTTTTATTTTGATTTGTCTGTCACCACTTATTATTCATTATGGTATACTTAGAAGTCTCAGCTATATTCTGAATCCTAATTTCTCCATATCAAAAGGCTGAATATCAAAAAGGTAGTGAAAGAAGTAAACCTGAGGGTCCCAGAATATGGTACAGGCCTGGAATTCCTTCAAGTCCTAAAATTGTCAGCTATCTACACAGAGGAAATCATAACGAAAAAAAGGATAAAAAATCTTTTGAAAAAGGGCCTAACTACATCAATAGTTCTCTCAGGAAGGATTTATATGTAGGTAAAAAAAAACCCAAACAAACAAAAAAAAAATTCCAAACTACAAAACAACCAACCTGATTAGCAAGGAAAATTATGCTTTAGAAATCAAGAAATAGAAATCTAAGAGGTAAATGAGTCAGACCTGGGAAAGAGTATTAAAATAAATAATGTAAGGTTCTTCAGGTATACAGAAGGAAAAAAAAAGAGTAAGATTTCTATGAAAAGGTTCTGGGTAGAGATTAAAGATAAACTTAATATGACTACAAAACTAAATTAATATATAAAGATTTTCAAAATTAAACAGATGTTGGGCTACAAATACGGAAAAGATGAACTTACAGTAGGAAAACAGATCCATCACAATGAAACTTGAAGGAAAACTCAATCATCTTAATGACCCAAAACTGGTTGGGACCAATGACCTCCCCGCCAAGAAGTTCTTCCACACCTGACACACAAAATCATTAAAGAATCATAGAAACATTTAGGTTGGAAAAGACCATAAAGATCATCAAGCCTGACCACAAAGCTAACACTGCAAGCATTCATACAAAGACATTTAAGACAAGAGAGTCTTGGTTTTGTTTTTAATATCTAGTGAATAGTAACTGTAGTACATATTAGAAACATTTAAAAAAAAAAACAAACCCATAAGCATATTTCAGAAGTTAATTACTTGATCCAAATGTTCAGAACTGTTGCTATAAGCTCAAAAATGTGCAAGGCATTATAAGAAAATTTTATGTCAAGAGCACCTATGGATATGTCAGTTAAAGAAAACATGGTTAGACATTAAAGGTTTTAGCAAAGATAATCTGGCAAGTAAATTTCTTATATAAAAGAAATACAAGAAGTGTCATCTAATTGGACTTCAGTGCGTAACTGGTACTGTCAGATGGAAAACTAATAGTTGGAAAAGACAGAAAGTAATAGCAATGATGGGAAACTACTAAAGGACTGATAACAGCCACTAACCTTCAGAGAAAATACTGTGGCTGAGTGAGATTTTTCAGTAAACTTACCATTTTAAATAATGGGACTAATCAAATATATAATTTTCAACATCTATTTTAATAAAATTTTGGACAGCAGTACTTACTTTAGAAGAGACTGGCATATCACACAGAAAGGAACAGGCTACCTCAGTGATGTGTAATAATAATAATGGCACAAAATTCAAGGGAAAATGCAGAAGTTTACATGGATCATCAGAGGAAATTAAAGTCCTATCTTCCAAGGAAAGACTAAATGAAAAATTTTGGTCCAGTAAAAGCAACACTTAGAAGGGGTGTAACAGCTATCCATAATTATTTGGTGGTGGAGAATATAAATACCAGACAGTGCTGGACTAAGAGCAAATTTAGGAGCATGATCAAGTAAGATTATTTTCTGACTGTGAAGTTTCAGACAGAGAAGCAAGAGCCAAAGAAACAACTGCTCTGAAATGGAGCTTCCCACATCACACTGTGGTATCAAGGGATGGCGCACGAGGTTTCTGTAACTAAAGTATTTCATAGCCTACGAACATACACTGAAATCCTGCCTTAAATCCTACCTTAATTTGATTTATTTGCCCAAGCTCATGTATCTGGGGAAACTGGAGAGACGGGAAAATCTCCCAGAAATGCTGAATTGCCCAGCTGAACTGCACATTCTCATGATTGCATCAATCTGTGTTCGTCCATCCATCCATCCTCCTGCCCATACCCCCACCACCCCACCAGACCACCCCCTCTTTTATACTTTTCTAAAGCCGATCTGTTATTTTCTACGATTTTGTCAAGCTTAATCGTTACCTTCTGCCACTGACACGCTGCCGACCTGCCCTTTTCCCTCTGATCATACATCGGACCAAGCGGAGCTGCCAGTCTCACAGAGCTGCAGTGAAACAGCCCCCCCAAATGGTGTTATTTAGCACGGAGATCCCTAAGGAAATGCAGCTTAAACTTGTTAAGATTCTTAAATGTTTTGGAAAAAAAATACCTTCATAATATCTATGAACTTCTGACAGCATGTTTTTACTGAAAACCTTACCGAGAACCCCGTTGACCAGCTAATGCAGGCTTTTGGATGCCCAGAAGTCTACAGGTCATACATTGGTGCTATGTGACATTTATCACAGCTAAGATTCAGAAAGCTAAAGATGTTTGGATACTTGTTTGGAAGGCAGGTAGATTACCTCCAGGATGAAGAAAAATCTGTGGCAGAGAAGGCGTCATTCTTTCATTGTTAAAGCAGTGAACAGCCAGGTAACAGAGGAATACCTGGTAGAGGGAGGAGTATTGCAGCACAGAAGGGAGCCCGTGGTGCTCCAGAGACTGTGGTCTTCCAATACTGTGGACAGGGCAGCAAAATGAGAGAGTTGACCTGTCCATGGAATATGCTGGTTCAACAATAATTTTTTCAGCAACATGACGGTTGCTTTTATTTCTTGAATAAAAATGCTTCATTTTGCCCCTCAAGCTCCCCAGTACGTTCCCACTTTATAATGCTGATTTGTTAGATGCCTAATTAGTCCAAGATAAATTGATATAAAACTTCTTGAGAAAATAAATTTACAAAAAAGGATTATCATATGTAATTCCTATGGTATTAACCATGCATTTTCAGCTCAAAACACTGCAAGTCAGGCCCCCCAAATGCTTTGATGTGGTATAAGAATGTAAATTGATCAATTTCTATATTTATATATCATTGTATGTTTTTGATTTGCCATCTGTTCTTTGAGCCTGTAGGCATCACATTTTCCAGCTTTTCTCCACCAGAAATTATTAATGATTTTTTATTATTATCTTTTAATTTTCATAGTAAAACTAGTTGTCTTCTAGGCAGGAACTCCAGGGGCTGATATTTAAAGAAGACTACCAAGTTACCTAAGACTCATGATAGTATTCTGGCATTACTGTGCCTTGGTATTTTCCTTTTCACAGTGTTGGAACACTTAACAGTAACTCACTGCAAAAGTAGGTAAAATTCTTCTTTAGAAGGGAAGTTATCAGGATATAAGGCAAGATTATAAATTTATTCCTAAAAGAAATTTCTTTATAAAAGTTAATTATTTATAATTAGCTAGTTAATAAGTACCAATTGCTATTTTCATGTTATCAATGAAAAACAAAGAAACAAAAAAAAAAAAAAAACCAAAAAAAAAAAACCACCAGAAATCTCATTTGTTCTGATGGTCCTTATTTCCAAAATGTGCCAGCAGGTATATTTTATTTGAACATCAAAAGAGGCCTTACCTAAAATTACCTGTTTGGAAATATCTCCAGCTATTTTGTGTAGCAAGTAAGTAATTAATGGAAAATAACAAAGAAAGTTTAAAACACACTGGGTGGATATTGAAGGTCTAGTGCCCATATTAAAACAATAATATTAAAGGAACCTGTAATGCTTAATGACCCTGTCAAAAACGCAGTCAGCTTTACCCTTATTTAATATCAGTGGACTTTGAAATTATTTCATGCAGACACCTTGCAGAATCAGGTCATGGATTCATCAGATTTTTGAATGTCACTGGCTGCATTAGACATGTTTGATAACATTGTGGTTCACATCCAGCAAATACGCCAGCTAGATGAACAGCAGTAGAAAAAATTGTCCATTCCAAAAGACCCTGGAAATGCAAACACTAAACAGCAAACACCCACCATGTGTCATTTATTTTCAAAGCTGGCAGCACTTTGCATTTTCAGGAAGGTTATTTTTCCCAGTAGTTCCATCCTGACCAAATAGTGGTGGCAAACAATGAGCCAATATCATCAGAAGGAAAGGCTGGCAATAATTTTAACTGTTTCTTCCCTAAGGAGTAGACACCAAATGAGGAAATTATCAAAACAATGGAAAACCATATTTATCAGTGTCAGAGCTGAACAAAGGATTGCATTGTGTTCATAACAGATATTATTAACTAACTGGTAAGGAACAGTATTAAGTCCAGTACAGTCTGCTCAGCTTTAATGCCTTTGTAAATATGCAATATGCTCTCTGTGCACCAGTCATGGACATCCAGCAGTCTTTGGTAACAAGAATATAGCGAATGGATGAAACGTCAAGTATTAAGAAGTTAATGAATGTATATTCACAAAAAGCCTATCCCTTCAGGAAGAGAATTTCAGTACAATTAAGTTTGACAAGAGATTTAAGGCAAGCAAAGCTATTGCCTTACGTGTGGTCTTTTCAGGTCATCCCAAGACAACACTGTAACTGCAAGCATACGACTAGATTACAACAAAAATTATAATAATAAAGAAAAAGGACATTCTCTTTATAACCTAAATGTAAACTTGAATTTTATGAAAATTAGGTCTTCCTTATAGGTTTTAAACACTTTTAAACCTAACCTTTTGTTTTGAAAATCTGGTCAGTATCACAGAAAGAAAAGCTAAACTAGAAAAATAGATCTCTCTAGTTTTAGCAACAGGCAATCAGTATTCTACACAAACAAGTCATACTTTCACTGTTCTGCTTCTGAGTATTTCAGCTGTATCTGTCTGATTAATTCACACATCTTTTCTCCTACATTTAAACATTTTTGTATCACTTCTACAATACAGCATTTCCCAGATAGCATGCTTTTCCACAACTTGCTTAAAAATACACCAGAACCCTGTGACTTAGGAGGGATTTTTTTTCTTCCAGTGCTGAAGGACTGTAATGTTTAGTGACCTTATCCACTTAAGGAGTCATCTTTTAAATTGCTTTTTCTCCTTTTGGCATGTGGAGACCTGGTTCATACCCTCTGGCTTATGACTCAGGGTTGTGCAACTGTGTGAATGGTTTTTAGGCTATGGGAAGCAGCAGCTACAAATGTACAGCAAAACAGCCCTGGCTTAGAAGAAGAATTAGCCCTAGGCCAGCATTTTCTGGCCTCCCAGTGCAGACACGCAAGAACTGGTGGAAGGCAGGTGCTACGCTTGCCTGCCAGCTCTTCATAGACAGCAGGCTGGCCAGGTGGCTTGGCTAGGACACTGCCTTTTCACTCCTTCCCTATGAGACGCAGACTTTTCTAGAGCCTACCTTGGACCCAAAAAAACACATTGATCAGCTGGGTTGCCTTGCCTGAGGGCATGGTGCGTTTGACTGAAATCCCTTTAGAAATACTCTTTAGGGACAGAACCCCTGTAGGACAAGGCCTCAAGGACAAGAGTCCAAGTACTGATAGCCTGATGAATAGAGACCTGTTAGAACTTGTAGGGCACAAGCCCTGGGAGCAAAGGAACAAGCTAACTGCAGACCCCTGAGCCGTCACAGTTGAGGAGGCAACCAGACGGACAGAGAAACAAGTAGCCAGATAAGGGAACGGATGGCGCCAATATGTAATCAAGAAAGCCGCGTAGAAAGAAACTCCCTAACCTTGGAATAGAAATTATTGCTAGGTCAAGATAAACTAGTAAGTTCCTATTGTTCTAACGGTGTGCCTTAAATATTAACCAATCAGTGTTTTTTACGCTTAAGATTTAACCAATCAGCGTGTAATATGTAGAAGGTAGAAACATATATAATTGTAAGAAAATCACTAATAAATGGACACTTGCTTGCATCAAGCTGCGTCCCGTCTCTTCATTCGCCGCAAACCCCAAGGAAAATATATGAGAGAAGGAAGCTCTGTAACACCTAGCTCACTGAACAGAAAAGGTCATAGTTCCTGAAACAGGCAAATTTTAAACTGATTTCAATCAGTTCCTAAGGAATCAAAGGAAATGACTGAAGAAAACCAGATATGGTTTCCAAGCACGTCAATACAAATTTGGCTTGTTTCATCATTTCAGTTTTCTCTTCTTGCACATCTGAGCTAATATGTATTTATGAATTATGTTACTCTTCTGTTTATTGATCATAATAGACTCTCCCCTTTCTGTTTTAATAAGTAGTATTCAAAGTGTTATGGATTGTTGGTAGAGATCTTGTAATTTTAATTAATTTTTATTTTTTTAAGTAACTGAAGTAAATTTCTCCATTTTAGCAAAGTTTTCTAGAAAGTGCTCCCTGTAGAAAAGATTAATCACTGTCAACAAATCTCATAATGCCTCTTCCTCCTTGTAGTAGAGAGAGACAGTCAGGAGCAACAGAGAGCAAATATACCCAACGCTTAATTAAAGGCCTTTCATAAAACCAGTAAAATATACAGTGTACCAGCTGAGTTTGTTGAATTGGTGAACATTAGTAATTTTGTTTCATTCTGATTTTTTAATTACTTCTTTTTTACACTAACACAGTAAAATACAACACACTTTAAGCCTGTTACATGTCAGTATAATGTAAGAAGAAAAACTTATTACATGATGAGTGATTTCACTTTAATCACAGGCTTCATGGTAGATCTCTTCTAATTCGAAAATATGAAAAAGTAAATGAACAATGTAAGGGGTTATCTAAGATATCTTTGTGTTTCACTTGAAGACCAGGTGTTTTGAAGAGCAGGTGTTTAGTGTGTTCATCTACATATGCTTTACAGTTTATTCATTTGGTATACAATGAGAAGAGGAAGATCTAATTTAAGTTAATATCCACCTCTTTCTTTCACTTTTTCACCAAAAAAAAAAAAACAAACCCAAAAAAAAGAAAGGATATTGGCCTAGGATAATCTTTGAAACTGGTCATGGAAGTGCTCTCAACTGATTGTGCATTGAAATTCTATTTGTGAACTCTCAATCTTTTAAATATGCCCTGTAATTCTATGTCAATCTCTGTGAACTCACACAAAACTGACAATTTAGTAAATGCCAGTGCTACTTACCCTGAAAATCCCCTTCAAGTTCTGTAACATGTAGCAACTCAAAGGATGACATTTTATCATTCTACTGTTTATTTCCTCTTTGTCAGGTTGATGCAAATTAATTTTTTTTTTTGTTTATAAAGTGTCAAAATCTGTCTTAGATAATGTGGTATTCTCTGTCCTAACTTCTTAGACTAAAGTCATCGTTTTGGATGCCAGCTTCGAAGAACGTGGTTGGGAAATCAAAACAACATCAAACAAAGATTTTTTAAATCATAGTTTATATGAAAGTTCACAGAATGAAACTTTTTGAAGATTACAATCTCCCTGTTTATTCCTTTTCTCTAAGAAAAGGTGTGAACCCTGCTTTAGGACTCAGAGTGAAGCTCTGAGGGAAGCCAAGTGCTCTTTCCATGCCAGTTCAGCAGCAGCTTCTGGTAGAGACAATGAATGTCTTTTATTCCCATGGAAGTCAATGAGGCTAGAAGGGGTGCCTGTGCTTCCCAGCATCAGGGCCTTGCTCAGACTATCAGATCTCAGCAGTTAGGTGAGGTAACACAGAGGAATGAAATAAAGATGAGGCACTGAACAATTATTGCTAGGACCAGTGGCAGTGCTGTCAGTATTAAAATCAAACAGAAGTAGCAGGGGGCACCTACATTCTCACAGTTGAAAATCTGTGGTATCTGATGTCTCCTGGGAGACAAAGCTTCCACATCATAAATCCAGATGGAGAGATTATAAGTACAGCAATATGCTGTTTCAATACCTTACCATATGGGAGTGTTGCATTAACCTTCTGCAAAACATAACTTGTTTCAAATGCCATGAGTTGTAGCTGCCTAGATACCACATGTCCAGTCAAAGAGGTTAATTGAAAACTTTTCCTGTCTCTGGAACCTCAGTAACTTGCTTTTCAGATGAAAGATGAACATCACATATATTGGGCTATTGCACTGCTAAATCGGGTATAGAAAATTATGGCTGGGAAGTTCAGTATTTGTATCAGGGCACTGAAGGCAGCCCAGTTTCTCTCCTCATTTTCCCACCTCCAGCTTAAGGGCTTCAGTCTAATACTGTACAGAAAAGATATGGAGATCAAATTTAACATTCTCAGTCCCCTCAGCAGTAAAAGTGAATTGCTCACTGCTGGAACAATTCTTGAAGAGTAAAATTTCCTGAGTGATTTTGGAAGAACGATGACAACTCTGTGGACAAATTAAAAGAAATAGTTACTCATAACTGTAATGACCTAGAAATCTAGAACCCCCATTGTCCCAGAAATCTAGTCCACTTGCATGCAGACCCTTAAATCTGTGAACTGTATCTGAACATCACAGACCTAGAGCCTTACTGAAATCCTGACAAAATAGCGTCTGGATCAACATCAAAGCCCACCATCTAAAATAATTCTATTATATAAAGTATTATTTCCTTCATATTACTTTGTAAATGCATCATGTGGGTCATGGTGGATAATGATCTACTAATGATCATCTACTAAACAAAATCATTGGATTCTCACAACATTCAACATAACCTTCTATGTTCTAGACAAAATCTACACTTCATTGAATTCAGTGCTATTGACCTAAATAATGTCAAACTTTCATTCATGATTTTTAACATCCTCTGCTTCTAATCAGGATTAACAAGAATGCAAATAAGCAAGGTATTAGGTCTATTTTAAAACTTTAACGCTTCAGCCTATTTCAAACTTAGGTAAAATCCATACCTCTCTTGGGAGAATAAAAACCAGTCTTTACCACCCAAATTTTCCATTTTTTTTCAATCTTCCACTAAATTTGTAACACAAAAATACAGATTTTTTTTAATTTATTTTACTTTTGGGGAAAAAAGAAAAAGAAAAAAAGGATAGGATCTGTTACAATATTAGTCTCTGAAAAAAAACCCAGAACCGTTTGTCAAATACATACACACAGACATACTATTACTATTGCAACAGCTTGTGCCATGAAGTGATAAATGCCTTTGTAAAAATCAACGGAAACATATATACTTGTTGCTTATATTTTTCATTAATATAGAAAAATGTGATTTGTTCTCATATATTAATTAGATGTGTTATATTCATATGTATTTAGATTAGTTATCTGAATTATGTCAGTTATTCTCCTTCTACAGGATAGAATCTTCTAATATTGTACTATACAGTTAATTCCTCCATGATACATTTCCCCTTGTTTAAAATGGAGAAATGCAAAACTACAAAGGGTGAAGTTAAAACTACATTTCTCTTTAACATGGTACTGAAGTTATTTCATAAATTGTTTTAGGCATACCAAAAGTTTGAAAATCAATTTCTGACTACTTTTTCTTAAGGATGATGCAGAGGTAAAACAATATATAATGAAATCTTCTAAATCTGTTGGTAACAATTACTCTTTCGATTTTTCCATACTTAACAATATTACCAAATATTCACTCTCTTTGCTTTCTGTATTATCAAGTACCGGACAATCATCAAAATTGTATACAATATACCACTTCAGGTGAAGCAGATATATTATTTATTATTCACTCTAACAGCCCCAAGCTGCGGCTTGACATTTCAAAATGTTTAGCTGCGGTAGTGACATGGGATATTTCTATTCATTTCTGCACTGTGACTGATCTAAAAATAAATTAATCCATTCAACATACAAACATTCCTTAGTGACGAAGACTTTTAAATAATAATAGCATCTTTCTTTAAGAAACTCTTTCTAGATGAGGATCAAAATAAAAAACCAGTGTTGCAGGCTGTACCAGTACACATAGCATGCCCTACTCCAGAACAGGCAGCAATCACTGTTCATCATACGTGTGCTGTGTATAAACACAAGAGAAGAGACTTATGCAGTCCACTTGAGATACTAGATCTGTGACAACACATTGGTGACTACACAGATTCCAAAACAATTTAAATGCTGGTAAGAGAATATATCTCTAAAACACAGACTTTCCTTAGTGAGCCTTCTCTGTGAAATCCAGGGGACTGCCCAGTGCTGCATACTAGTGTGATCTCCAGAGGAGGTTCTGCAATTCCAGTTAGTCCTTTGAATATGAGAAAGTTAAGTTTCCTGAAAATCTGGAGAAAACCTCCACCTAGTTAACATGAAATCCTTACAAAAATCAAGAAAAAGCTAATAATAATCTATTAAAAAATCTTTAGATATAAAGGACAACATGTTTTCCATTTCAATCATTTCAATCCTAACACTTGCAGTATGTATACCTAAAAAAATGTTTTGAAAAATACATAAATAGAAAAAGTTCACCAGTGAAACTGGTCAAAGTGACTTTTATCTTAGCTTATTTGGCTTTGGAAAAAGCAGAATATGGGAATGGTTATAAGAAATATTTTGATAACTATTTCAGATTATTATTATAAGAATTATCTTGATAACTATTTCAGATTATTATTATTATCATCATTATAATTATTATTTATTAATATTATTATTAGTAGTAGTATTAGTAGTATTATTACTATTACTATACTGAATTTAAAGAAGGTGTGCAGGGGATGTTTGGTTTATAATTTTGTTTCCATAATCTCAGGCATTGTATTTCATAATAGCATTTTATGCTGCATTAACAGAGTTTTATGCTGTGTTAACACCATTTTATAGCATAATGGAAAACAAATGGGTACAAAAGAGAGGTAAAATGGAAAATAAATTGTAATTTTTTTTTCTAGCTAGTTCCCATGCTGTACACTGATAACATTGCCAGCAAAACAACATGGCTTTTAAACTATCCTCTACTTCAACTTCACTTTGAAATGAACATTTACTGTATCATATATTTTCACATAACTGTAAAGATACAGACTGGAATGCATATTTTGGAGCTGAGATTTTTCCAACATGAGCACTTAAGTTTTATAAATTAAATTTTGCTTGGTTTTAACTACAAAGTATGCTATATTATGTATGGCAACTGAGAATGCTTGTTGTCCTATCAAAAATTCAAAGTGGAAGAAAGGAACAGATAACACTTTACAGCTAGACAAGAGATTTTCAAAAAAGGAGGAAAGGTTTACTCTCTAGCTATTAAAGTGAACCAGGTTTCCTGTTCTGCTCTCTGATGTTATTGACCTTTTTCTCAAAACTGGCATATTCTCAGCTGCAATCATGTACATCTTTGGACATTTTCTTCAAGAAAAATGTTCAGTAGTGAACTTTAAGAAGAGTACTCACAGGCTAGGAAAAATAAGCAAAATGGAAAGCGTAAACAAATTGTGACTATTTAGACTTGGAAAAAGACAGAAGAGAGCAAATACAAGTTTCCAAATACTAGAGACAAGATAGGAGGAGAAAGGGAATCATCTGTATTCCACATTCATAATAAATGGGACAAGAACAAAATGTTAATATTGCAGCAAAGACATTTAAATCAGGCATTCAAAAAACCTAGTAATGGCAAAATAAGTACGAAATGGAATAGTTTACCTTTGCAGACATCAATAGCTTCATCTTAGGATCTTTAAAAGCAAGTTCATGAAACATGCTGGGAGTAATTGTGTTTGTACTTTTCTACAATTTATTTGATTTTGCTTCCTATGGAAAATAAACAGAACTGGGCACGGAACTTGGAATGCTTTCCTCCTGCTCGGTTACCTTTCAACTATACCAGTTCCTTGATTCAGCTCACTGTGCAACCATTCAAATACTTACGCCAGCCAAAAGGACAGGGTAGCACAGAGACAGAAACTAATGGCTGGAAGCAGGGAACACATGCAATTGCTGCTTTGGGCAGATCTGCTTGGCATATGCAAATGAAATATATTTATAGAACTACGGTGCTTTCTTGTATTACAGCACAGTCTATCTGGAGAAGAGTCTTTTTTGTTCTAAGTTTGTCTACTGTAATGATATGGTCCTGAACTATGTTTGAAAATCCTAGGTACAGTAGCAATTTGAATAACAAAAGAAAAAAGATACACTAGAGTGACTGAACCTATATACATCCTAATGTGGCAACTGGTGACATGTTAGGACTTCTGCTTTTTTTAACTCCACACAGTCAAGAAACTTGACTGGTTTCACAGAATGAACAATGAATACAAATGCTGTTTTTCAGATTTCTAATGAGGAAATTTGACAGGAAGACCTGAAGCACTAAATACCAATTATTTAGTGTAGTGACATGTAACAGCAGTCTTCCATGAAAGCTTACACCACTCCATCCAGAAAAGCCTGGCTATATCAAAAGCAAAGAATCATCTTGTATATCTATATTTGTCAGGAGCTTTCAATAAGAACAATGTTTACTGAGGGCAAAAGGCATGAGTGAGACATATTTATGACATTTGATTACTTTTTCTTCCTTGTGTTTCTAAAAAGGTGGTTTCCAACATCTATTTCTGATATTCCAGCTCAACTAGCTCTCAGTGACTAATTTTTCTTTATTTCTACATAGCAACAATTTATAAAGTTTCTTTTTCTTTTAAATTTTTGCTCACAACACTAAAAACCAATCATAGTTTCTGCTGGCAAGGCATCGCTCATGCTGATGAAAGAAGTATCTGCCAGAAAGCAGTTGTATGCATTGCATTTTAGGGTAAATGATTGAATATCTAGTATGGTTATTCTCTCACATGGAGATCCTTCCCCTCCTTCCTTTTCTTTTTAGACATAGTTTATGTAAAAAAATAAAACACCACCACAACCTTTCAGTTACGTATAGGTTTAATTACTGTGAGCTAAAAGACAGAAAACCTGTGCCTGGATTTTCAAGTTTTTTTGCAGTAGAGCTCATCAGTTATGGATTTCATTGCTCACCAGCAATTGCCAAGGCTTCTGATTTTTTTTCTTCAGCTGCCTCAGTGTTTGGCCTCTCCACATATCACTTTCCACAATTCCTTTTTAAAATCTTTTCTTACAAACCAATTAATTCCAGTTAGTTATCAGATTTCTTGTCATATTTTTTAATTCCTTCTACATATCTGAATATTCACTTTTTGTTTGTTTGTTTTATTTCTCTTGTGATGGGTGCCTTGGCTTGCTTTTCCATTTGGCTGCTTTCCACATCATTTAGACAACTAACATAAATTCCATTCTTTGATTTTTTTCTTCCACTGCTTTCCATGTAGATGGGAGTAGTCCATAGATGTTGAGGATTTTTCAAATATAAAATGTAATTTTTATATGTCAGAGGTATTTAATTTCAAGAATAAATTTCCAAAATTATACTACTCAGATAAATGCCATATTAATGGTAAAACAGGTGAGTTAAAAAGAAAAAAACAAACTCCACAATTGGTTAGCATCTGAAAATACATGAGCATAAGTCACAACAATCAGATTCTGTACATATAGAGGAATAATATTAGCATTTGATTTAAGAAAAAAAAAAAGAGACAGACATGGGAACATCTTTTAGGATTCTATATAAACCATTAATGTGCAAGATATTTAAAACTAATGAGCTTTTCAAGTTTTCTGGGACCTTTGTTTCCCAATTTTCAAATTCAAAGACTACTAACAAGACAGAACTAGAAGAAAAAAGAACAAAGAGCCGAAAAAGAAGAAATACAGTGTTCTTGAAAGTCTCCAAAGACAATTTTGAAAATAGCAATACATAATAGCTTATAACTTACAGCCTGGTGATAATTTTGCATATTCTAAGCATTATTAAAAGCATAATTTATTTCAACAGAAAAAAAAAAAAGCAAAAAATTAAATGGATTCAGAGGCAGGCATAAAAATTATTAGGGACATGAAAGAACTTCCATATGACAGAAATTAAAAGATCTGCACTGTAAATTTAGAAGACAAGACTTGATGAATGTATGCAAAATAAATTGTAGTATAGTGAAGATAAATTAGACACTTTTCTTCTGCATTTCTGCAGTGCAAGATCATAGGAATATTCAACAAAACTGAAAGCCAGAAAAGTTAGAATGTATAAATAAATATTGTTGTGCTACATTTCTCAATTAATTATCATGAAATATTTCTAAGTCAAAAAGAAAATAGATTTCAAAAACCAAACCAAATTTATCTATGAATAAACAAAGAATACCTACATTAACAATGGTAACAAATGCAGTGAGCCATGAAACGTATTCTGCACTTTTCTAGATTGTATACCTCCTCTGATTCTCCTCTTCCCTTTTCTCCTTATTTTACAATGAATGTAGGAACACATCATCTTACATAACAAATATTAACTGAATTTCATGGTTTTTCAAGGAAGTACTGGACTGATTTATCTCAAATACATCAAAATAGACACATTATTGATAAAAATGATCCATTTCTTCAAAAAAAAAAAAAATCCCCAACATTGGGATTTAAAGAGGTTCAGCATATTTAGGAGGTCCAGGTAAGCTCCTGTTAAAACCCCACTAGCAGGCTGTTGATGTGAGGCAGACTTTTCTGCCCTTGTCTTTCAGAAACACACTTATGCACATGCTGACACCCCAGAACAAAAAACAAATCCACAGGCATTTTCTTCCACTTTCTCCTCAGCTGGGTCTTAGATGGGAGCCACACACCACACTCATGGACAGACCTACTAATCCTGTTTTTGCAATATCCTTTCATGATGTTTCATTCAATTGCTGTAAAAAAATTATCTGTATAACAGAAACACAAGTCTTTTCTGTCCTCCTAAAAGGAGGTCTAGGACAGTGATTGTTTATACTGAAGAATTAATTTATGCATCTTAAGCAGTTGTCTGAGAAAGATGAAATATTTCTAGATGGTGACAGAATTAGCATTGCTCAGACTCTAATGAAATGAAAAGGAGGAGTTTGAAAAGGTGATGATGTTAAAACATCTATTCTGAGAAAAGCAATAACACCTTTAAAAGTAATGTATGCAACACAAGTGGAAAAGTTAATAACAGTGGCTTTTTTTTTATTTATTCTTGACCTTTACAACCCATCAAAAAGTTAATCTGAAAAAAATCTGCAGAGAAAGTGGTGTGCCTGTATTTGACCTAATAAAACCAGAAAAGAAGTTATTAGCTCATAAAACATTGAAATTATATGTACTAGATAAGTAATAAAATTAGTCTGATGAGCAAACACAGCAGTATGACTGAACTACAGGACTGCCAAAACCAGATTCCAGTTTAAGCTCAGTGGCTGACTGATATTCTTCAGACTTTCCACTCTAACAGATCATCCACCACTACTCTTGATACCATTCACAATGAACTCTGGTATTTAGTCCAAATGCTTAAGGTTTATAATGATGTCCATACAGGCCAATGCTAGCACACAAATCTGAGTTTCATTCGAATGCCAAAATCTGCCAGGAGGAAGCCTAACAAATTCCTGGAACCAGTCTGGATAGCAGTAGCACTTATCACTATTATCTGGAAATCATGAACAAATCACAAGAGACACATCTGAAAACAAATCACAAGAGACACATCTGAAAACAAATCCAAAACCCAACCATGGAACCAACTAAGGAACAAATTTGTATGGCAATAAAAAACCCTAGAATTTAAACCTGGATGCTGTCCATGTGCAGTAATTAAATAATTAGATTCTATTATTGTTATTACTACTCAAACCTTGAAAATCATCTCACCTGTTACTTTCACATCAAATAGATCATGTTGGTTGACATGTTAAAAATAACAGAAAGGTTGATTTATTGGCTTCATATTTTTGTCCAGAAAAATTCTGATCACATTATTTTAAAAAGAATTACAATTGCTATAAGGCATGGTTAAGATAACAAAATAGTCTTCCTAAATGGGAAAAAAAAAACCCAACAACAAGCTTTAATAATGAGCCATACTGGATGAATAATAAATAAAACTGAACAAATAATTTACAACACATTCTTTACTGATCTAAGTCAAAATTATGTTTTTATTCACAGAATGTCTGTGAACAGCTTAGAAGATAATTTAATGCATGTTTTCATTATCTGGATTTAGTCTATGGCATTTAAAGGTACTCTTTTAAACCTGAAGTTTGTCATAAGATTATGATTAGGAACAGGTATTTTTGCAAATTATTATTAGTCATTATTGTGTAAATGTTAATTAGTCATTCCTCATACTTGCATTAATTTTACTTTTGGACAAACCACAGACTGTGTGACAGCTCCATTCCCTGACAGGACAGATATTATTTCCAGAATCTTGGTTCAGGTATGAATTTTGTAAAACTGGAAAGTTCTATGAATATGCTTTATGAAGGCTTACCTTATTCCTAGAAAGTAATTTACAAGTCCAATAAAATTAATTTTAAAACTTAGATGAGCCTGGGTTGTGTTTTCCTTTTTGTTACTCAGCCTCTTTTCACATTCGAGGAAGAGCTCTGTCCTCTGTGGCTGAACTCTACCTGTCGGTGAGGCAGAGACTTTCTCACTTTGCCTGTTGGATCCTTGTTTACCGTACCTTTTCTCTTGCCCTTTATTTCATATGCACACTGCCCTTCGTGTATGATCCATGTCGCTAAGACAATGCTGACAGCTCATTCTGTGCTACGTGGCTGGCTTTAACACATGGGTTTTGGCTACCACTGTTCCAGTGCTGCAAGACTGTAATTCAGTGACCTAAAGGCCTGCTGATCTCCAGGAGGAGCATTGTCTGGGGCTTCACACTGAATATAAATGCATCTTTCCCAATACTGCAAATATTTTTCTGTAAGCAGCCTGAAAACACAGCTGGCATTAGTGTCTAAGTTCAGCACATATCTCAACGGAACATATGCAGCATATGGAAAGTTTGCAGTGCATCTTAAATATACTATTGGTTTTAATTTGGGAGCGGATATAACTTCCAAGAGCTGGCATTGTTTTACATATGTTTTATAACAGAAATCTGTCACCAAATATGCATCAGCAACTCAACTCCAGGTACCATAAAGCTGGAGCACATGGTCCCATGGTATTGGAAATTCTCATTTTCTCCTGGAGCAGTACCACTGGTAAAGTTGAATGCTTCTAACTTTATCCGTAGAATGTCAGACTGCTGAAAGCTAATTGATATAGCACCATCTGAATGCCCACGTAATCATGAAATTGAAGTTTAGCATGGTATTTGTGAATATTATTCTGCTTATGAAAGATTGTGCTCCTATTTAAAAGGCAACCTATTAATTCAAGCAGTATATAAGCTTTAAATGTTGAATACATTCAAGTCAGCATCTGATCACACCTTTATACAAGTCAGACATGAGCTTTGTTGTCAATGATTTCAGCACAGTGAAAAATCAGTATGAGATCAGTCTGATCTATTTATTCACAACAAACTGAGAGAGAGAGGGTATTTTTATCAATGGTCCATAACCGCATCATAGATGCCACTTCAGGGAAGAAATCATATTTTAATAGCACAGATGATAAGAATATGGAGAATAAACCAACCTCAGCTGTTGTAATTTGAAAGATGATATAATTTAAAAGAGTACCTAGCACAGAAGGTTATTTTAAAGGTAAAAGATAAAATGAGAATTCTTAAACACAGAACCTGAAAATTTCCTACCTGATTCTAGCTTCTATCACTGCTGTATTAGAATAGTGGTGAGAAATGAGATTATATGAATTAGTGAATGTAGAAAACAAATATTATGCAGACATTTTTGCTAAACCTATTGCTTCACACAGCAGACATACCATGATCCTAAAACGGCATTATTAAGCTGTGAAAACAAACTCAGAAAATTAAGGTGAGACTACAGGTGCTGGTGCAGCCCTAATTCTGCCCTGTGCACCTGCATTATAAGGAAGTTTTTAATTAACTGATCACACTCATTTTTGCATAGGACCTCTGCCACAGCTAGTGCATAACATTCTCTGAAGAAAGAATAATTAATTTTCTTGTGGATTTTCCTGTGGTTGTCATAATAACAGTAGGTGAAGGCTTGATGAAAATTAATTGTCTTCTCAGCATCTCTATTTTTTCCACGTGAACAATTGCTGCATTTTGCAGAGCCTTGTTCCTGGAAACAACTGCATTGCTTTGGGTGAAACTAAGTAAGTATAGCCCAAGGCAGACATGCAGCATGGAAAACATCATCTCTAATTTTAAAGTTTTGCAGTTATGAACCACTGAAAAGAGAGTCTGATAGGTGGAAGTGTCAGGAAACCTGCACAGTAGATACCACTAGCAATTTCCCCATAATGTGCCCAGATTCTCAAATGGCATCAATTAGCTTCTATGTAATGATTTCAGTCTTGTAAGGTCTAAAATATGTCTAAAAACACTGTATTTGAATAAAGATGGAAAAAGACAGAAGGTTAGGAGACTAGATTATAACTGAGAGTCTAAAAAAGAAATAGATGCTGATATGAGGACACTGGAAATCCAGGATTAGAAATCAGAAAAGAGAGATCTACACTGCCTAGGCAAGAACTGGTAACTAGCTTGCAGCACAGAACTGCAACTCTGGAAAAAAAAAAAAAAGATGAGAAAGAATAAAGGAAGAACTTGGCTTGACTGGGTAATCATAGTGGGAACAGATTGGATAATAACCTTGTTGGAGACAGTCGGGAATAGAAAAACCAGATTAAGAAATAAGGAAGACTGAAGCTCAAAAATCAGGGAAAAGCCAGATTAAATTGAATGCCTGGAAGAACAGGCATTAAACTGTTCTGGTAGAGGGTACTGGGTTTGAAGCAGAAAGACTAGAATTGGGGAAATTTGACTGTTTCAGGGAAAAGCTGGTGCTGAAGCTTGAACAGATTGTATGGTGTACTGGGAGGGACAAGAAAGAGACAGGACTGGGACTAATGACTGGCTGGAAGCAGTTAATCAGAATTTGTTGGTGAACTCAGACTGTAGGTAAGGGGAACAAGCTGAAGAAATGGCACATGTTTGAGTTTGTGGTTTTCTGGGGTTGCAGGATTCCTCACTGCACCTTTGCATAGGCAAGTGGAGGTGTTCGCTACTGCTGAAATATCCATCTCATTGCATGATATTTTAGGTGTCACTTATGATGGTACCTTGATAAAGCTATTATATTATTAGCTGGGGAATATGCTGTGTGAGGCAAGATACAGCTGACACACAGACAGCAAGCTTCGATGAAAGGTTGACCATACTTGAATGCTGCCCTGGTGAAAGAAAGACTGAACCAGGTGCTTGGCTCTCTCACCAGACTTAATGTTAGACAAGACACAAACATCACACTTTCCAAAAGTGGTCATTCTGTATTCCTTATTATCTAGAGGTCTCATGTACAGCAGAAACTGAAGCTAATGAGAGCTCCATGCCACATAAAACTGAAGTAATGAAAACTCATCTCATAGGTGTCTCAGATTTACTTGAGTCTTTCCTTATCCCCCTTGATTAGTATATTAGACACGAGTGTCAATGGCAACATATGTTCGCAATCTTTATAATAAAGGGAAATCCAAAGGATTGCATGGCCACATTCATTCTGATACTTCTAACTGCATTCAGCTCTGGGGCCCCCAGCATAAGAAGGACATGGACCTGTTGGATCAAATCCAGAGGAGGACCACAAAGATGATCAGAGGGCTGGAGCACCTCTGCTATGAAGACAGGCTGAAAGGGTTGAGATTGTTCACCCTGGAGAAGAGAGTGCTCTGGGGAGACCTTAGAGTGACCTTCCAGTACCTAAAGGGGACCTACAAGAAAGCTGGAGAGGGATTTTTTAGGACATGTAGTGACAGGGCAAGCACTAATGGCTTTTAACTGAAAGAGAATAGATTTATTTAGGTTAGATATTAGGAAGAACTTTTTTTGTGATGAGGGTGGTGAGGCACTGGAACAGGTTGCCCAAAGTAGTTGTGGATGTCCCATCCCTGGCAGTGTTCAAGGCCAGACTGGATGGGGCTTTAATCAACCTGGTCTGCTGGGCAGTGTCCCTGCCCATGGCAGGGGTAGTGGAACTGGATGATCTTTAAGGTCCTTTCCAACCAAAAACATTCTATGATTCTTGAATTTACAGTAGCAATGTTGCTCTTGTAGCTTAGTTTTTCAGTTGTAATTCATTTATTTCAGCTTTGGTTCAAACCTAGCCTGAATGTTTTCCAGCACCAAAGGCCATTTATAGATATCTTTAAAGTTTTTCACAATTAAATCTTGCCCTGAAACTATTTAGCCTAAGCTAAAGCTACTTCTCTTTTTTTTTTTTTTAAGCTTATAACTTACTGGTTTTTTTCCTGAAATGACCATACTAATTTCTCATTTCTATTATTTATACTTTTGAACATTGTTTGTATTTCTGTACTTATTTTATTTGTATTATTTTTTCATGTGTGTTGTGGTTTAATCCCAGCCAGCAACTAAGCCCCACACAGTTTCTCACTCATTCCCTCCCCCCAGTGGGATGGGGGAGAGGATTGTAAAAGTAAAAGTGAGAAAATTCATGGGATGAGATAAAGACAGTTTAATATGTAAAGAAAAAAGCATACACCAAGCAAAGCAAAACAGTGAATTCATTCACTGTTTCCCATGGGCAGGCAGGTGTTCAGCCAGCCCCAGGAAAGCCGGGCTGCAGTAACACCTAATGGTTACTCAGGAAGACAAATGTCATAATGCTGGATGTCCCCCCCTTCCCTCTTCTTCCCCCAGTTTATAAACCCAGCATGACATCATATGGTATGGAATATCCCTTGGGCTGTTTCAGGTCAGCTGTCCTGGCTGTGTCCCCTCCCAATTTCCCATGCCCCTCCGGCCCTTTCACTGGTAGGGCCCAAGAAACTGAAAAGTCCTTGATGTAGTATAAACATAACCCAGCAGCAACCAAAAACATCAGTGTCCTACCAACATTGTCCTCACATGAAATCTAAAACACAACACTACACTAGCTACTAAGAAGAAAATTAACTCTATCCCAGCTGGAACCAGGACAATGTGTAATGGACTTTGCTTTATCCTTCCAGGACTTAAAATGTGTATTTTATTTTTTTTGTACTGTAGGTATTGTTTTCCCCATTCGATTAGCTTATGTTATGTATTACAAGGGAAAGAGAATCTGGACAAGTGTCCAGATTTTTCCTCAAGGGAGCCTTCCATTTTCTGTTTCATAAATAAAAAGTTTTTATATACCTTAAGCAGCCCTGAAAGTTTTGGTTTTCCAATACATTTGCTTTTCTCTAAAGCAACTGAAAAGCAAACATCACGTCACAAAACTGTGTTTTGAGGCCTTTTGTAATGATGGGCATTTTGAAGCTTGAACTGCACCAGCAAAAATGATGCATTTAAAGTTTCTTCATCATGTAGAACGTGAAACAGTTCCCCTGTTCTACAATATCTTTCAAAGATAGATATAGATCTATAGATATGTGGATAAATAGACAGATATAAAAAATCAACTCCCAGTTGAATAAAAGATCAAAATTCATGTCACATTACTTAAGGCACTTAAGTGAAATTCTTATTAGAAGACTAATCCTCCTCATCCTCCTCAATACTTTATTAAAAAGGAAAAAAAGGAAAAAAGGAAAAGGTAGTGGTTTGGCAATTTGAAAGGTACACTCCAGATATCATCAAAGTATTTCTTGATGCATCAGTTATCAAGGATGATTAAATTAGGGACATCGAGTAAGTGCTTAAAGTTAGGCAAGTAGAGCTAATAAGCCATGCAGAGGTACAGGCAGTGGGAGAACAGCCCTGCTTCTCACATCCAGTACTCAATTCTTATGGGATTTTGATACACATAGAGCAAAAAGCTCAAATTTTTTCAAATTAGGATTTTCCAGTGAATGAGGTTCTAACATGCCCCCCTTTTCCAGTGGCAACACATTCCTGAAACAGTTACAGACAGGTGAGATACATTTTTTTCTATAAAAATACTTCTGTGTTGTTTCTGTCCTACTCCTTATTTTATCAAAGTAATGAGATGAGCAAAACAATAGACAGCTTGCACAAACTTATAAAATGGAGAGAACATTGACTGATTAGCACCAGGAAGCAAGATAAAGCACCTATTATTTTGTCAATTATTTAGACACCTTCAAATATGTAATTAATTAGTCTTTTTTTTGTTTATATTGTCCTTTAAAGTTGTTCTTTCTGTGTGCTGTCTATTCACACTGTGGTGTCTTATTTTTTCCAAGAAAAGAAAGCAACCAAAATGCTGGTTGGTTTTTAATGAATAAACTTCACCAAGGCTGTCACTCAGAAGGAATATTCAATTAATTAGCAAATAAAAGTGTATTTTTCTTAGGGGCTAAGTAATTTAAATGAGGTCTCAATAATGTAGATATTACTCAGCTGTAGTTAGCAGGTTTTATAATGAAGTTATGTGTGTATTTAAGTACTTGCTACTAATTGTTCCCCATACAGAGTACAATTTGCCTTTTTCTTAATAGATTAAATGTCAGGATAACTGCTCTAATTAAATGAAATTAAGATTTCCCTAACTAGCAATGTATGCACTGTAGCTGCTGCAGGAAGAGTACGCAAAAACTCATGCAGAATTCTGATGTTCAAGGCCTAATCTTGCAAAAATTCATGCAAACCAATAAAAGTTATCTGTTCTATTAATTTCATTCAGCAAATTGAAATCGACAGTCTACAAATATGAGTGTTAATTTATGTAGCTTACCACTTGAATTTACCTGAAAAGCTATCATACAATATGAATAGCCTTTCAGATAGTGCTTCTTAAATATAGCATGTATGTTTTTCCTAGACTCAGAATTTGTTTCTGCAGATTCTGCAGAATTGACACTTTAGAGAGTTCTGTTCTAATGGTGTATGCATGGCCACCAAAACTTAGTAACTGCATGGGCCACGGAGGATTTTTCAACCAGGTGCTTGCATTTTGGCATATCTGCATGTCTGAGATCAGAATTAAGTTTCAGGTATCTACAACTGCATTTACAGTCCCACAGACAGGAATAGCAGAGAAAAGAATGAGCTCCCAAACAGACACCACTCTATCACTCTCAAACAAGATCTGGTTAATTTGTTTGTTTTTCCCAAGACAAAATGCCCTAAAGCTTTCAGAAGGACATATTGCTTGTATTCAAGCTCAGATATGAGCAGTGGATTCTTTAGTTCAAGTCCCCAGAACAGAGTGAGGTTTTTCAGTTAAGCATTTTTCTTTCTTGTACTGGCCTTTATCACAAAATCACAGAGAACTAGAATTTAAAGAAGATACCTTAGACACTAGTTTTAATCTTCTCTCCTTGAGAAGGAAAGTAAATTCCCTTCTATTCCTTTTCTTTCCATCTCACATCATCTTGTTCTCAGGCTCAGTTTTAGATAATATAACCTGTTCCTCCCTATCCCCACAAAGCCACACAATACACATTGTATAGTTTGATTTCCCCAAAGAAATCTCACAAACATCTATGAGGTATTTCTATCATCATCTTTATTTCCTCTGTTTTCTTTAAGGGGAAAATATCAACAAAGATAAGAAACATACGGTACCAAATCCCTCCGTGCAATTAACTCCCATGTTTGTGAGGGCTGTAGAGATGAGAATACCACTGCTCAGAGGGAAACACCT
This sequence comes from Falco cherrug, assembly GCF_023634085.1. Taxonomy (NCBI): domain Eukaryota; kingdom Metazoa; phylum Chordata; class Aves; order Falconiformes; family Falconidae; genus Falco; species Falco cherrug. Next base: position 80,465,345 of record NC_073699.1, read on the forward strand.
TTTAGTACTTTTGTTATGCAGCTTTTTGTCTTATGTTAGACATAAATTGCCTCTGAAATATCAAATGCCTTCTTGAGTGGAAGTGTCACAGACAACCATAATGTGAATTAATAATGTTTTGCTATGGTAAAGGTCAAATAAAAGTCTTCTTACAAAGTTTATTTATCAGATTCCTTTTCTATGTTCCTCAGGGCAGATCTCAGCTGGAGTAAACTGCCCTAACTCCAAGAGCCCTGATAATCTACCCCAAACTGAGTAGCTGACCCTCTGTTTCTAAACACCGAGCTTTCCAAAATGGAAATAGAGAGATAACAATTATATTGAGGAACAGAAGGGATTTGAAAGAGACTTAGAGTGTCTGATGTGACATTTCCATGCTGTTATATGAAATTTGCAACAGAAATAAAGCAGAGTAGCAACACTTCCCACCTTAGGCTCTAAATCCATCCTACATTACGCACCTACTGCAAGCAGAGGTGACACCTTTTTGCTAACTACCAAAAATCATTCAAAAGGGGGAAAAAATTAACTGTGCCTACAGAGACTTGTTTTGCCTACTTCCACAAGCATCTCCCACAGGGAGTCAAAAGGACTGTGGGACTGCATTATTAAACATTCTGCCCCCTTCCCACACACTCTCAATTTCGCTGATCTCTCTGAGAACACACATTTCTGAGGAGCTATCCCAGCTTAGACTGTGGTGCTTAATAAATGTGGATAAACCAGGCAGAAGCAATTTAGAAGAACTGGAAACTGGTGACAGGCATTTTGAGTATTTTGTCACACAGTTTATTATTTTCATCTACTAATACTGGACACAAAATTTTAATTAAGGACAAGTCTGAATTGTAAGGGCAAGGGAAAGGGGAAATTAAAGCCATTTTTTGATCTCTCCCATGTCCTGGCTCACTTTATATACTATGTAACCATTTACAACTGGGGATAAGTACGAATGCTTGAATAGTTGTTTGACAGTCTATGTCAAATCAATATGATTGTCTTACCCTAATTCTTCATATATAAGAATATATAAGAAGAAGATAACGTTCACATATGACATTAAAAATAGCATTATGAAAAATATTCTTCTTTTCCTCAGAAGAAAGATGCATCTGTGATCCACAGTTGTAGCCATATTCAGCTCAGGACAAGAGTTTGTAGATAACATTATCGTAAGTTTGTGCTTTTTAATGCAAGGTAGTAGGAAAGAATAGACATGGTACAACATGTGATTTCATAGTGAAGGTTTTGCATAGGGAAAACTTACAGAAGTAATTTTCCTGGGTTTTTTTTCCTAATTTTTACTTTTTCCAGATTACCATAGTTCGAAGATTACTGGACCTACACAGGATATTTTTCACACAAGCAAGTGCAGAAGTTTACAGAATGAATGTCATTGTAACAACAGGATTGCGTAGCTCCCATTTTCAGAATTGTTAAAAAGTGTGAAGTGAGTAGAGACAGTACCCTCAGAGACAGGACTCAGAGATTTTCTCTGGTCTATATCCTGTCGTCCTTTAGCCTGGAAGGGCTCAAGAGCTTTTGTGATCACTGTTTCTATCCAAAAAGGAAATTACAATGATAATATATTTGGTCGCAACTGAAGGATACTTCAGTTGAATACTTCATTGAATAAAAACTGAAGCATGGACTTTCCTGATATTTTCAGGTTACTAGGCTGGCTAACAACTTCATCAAACGAAGTATTGATTTTTCTGATAACAACTCCAAGCAGAATCCTATTTGAATTCAGCTCAACCTAATTGCTATTTATCTGGCATTAAGGGAAAAATAGCAAAAATTTTTTCCAGTTTAATGTACCACAGTATGTGAAGCTATTTTTAATCTTGACTGTACATTGGGGACCCCTTGTGCAGAGACAGACAGCTGCCAAAAAAAAGATAATAAATATTTAATTTGATACTTTCATCTACTAGTTGGTTTTTTTTTTTCCACAATAAGGAAAAAATAAATAACAATACAAACAGCTTTGGGCAGAGTACATAACTGAATAATATTCTCAAAGAACATTTTGCATATGTTATTGATGAAGGTATGCACAAACTTATTTTGGGAAATGATGCATGAAATGTACTGTATACAATTAATGTTACCAGGATATCCTACAAAGGGAAAACACCTTTTCTCCTTAGGAATTATGATGTTTTGGAACATTTCAAGCATCTTAAATTGGAAATATAGAAATATAATCAAATGCAAAGACTGAATAATTAAACTAGAAATGCTGATATTGAAATTCCACTGTCATAACTCACACCAGGTAATAAATATAATATTTCATACATATTGATTATTTTGTATTTCAGGTCCAGAAGCCAAATGCTATTTCTTGTTACCTATGAAAAAGTCAAAAGATTTCAACTAAATTCTTTAGTCATCCAAGGAAAAAATGACTGATGCTTGCAAACTGACTGATAATTAAACACAAACAGTAAGAGAAGCAAGGAGAGTACATCACAAAATGGACTGTGTTAATTAATAAGATGAGTTTAGCTTTAGCAATTCATGCAAATATCTCAAAGCATATCCATTAGTGTTTTGCAGCACATTTTACAAAATCAGCAATTTGTATGCAACTGTGATACAAATGTGCTTGAGGGCCAATATGGTTAAAATATACTCTGCATAATGATGGTTGAATCATATTTCTCAGTCAGCAATAGCTGTGAAAACTCCTAAAAACAAATTTACAGCCATAGTTGGGGCTATAATCTCGAGTTACGGCAGTTGCCCGGTTTACCTAAATTCAGATCTTTTCCATTTTTTTCCAAAAATGAAGAATAAAATTTGACTGTCTGAGTTGGACATGGTTTGGAGGTGGGACAGTGGGGGTGGGGAACAAAATAAAAGAAAAGCCAGCTTTAAAACCCAGTCCAGTAAGCATGAATCACAGACTCACAGAATTGTTTAGGTTGTAAGGGACCTCTTAAGACCACAGAGTCCAGACCAATAGTGAAATACTATTTCTAACCTGAAGAGTTATTTTTAACTGAGGTCATCACTGTAGGTGCTTCACACAGGGTGAATTGTGTACTGCTGCCTTTAGTTTAATATTAGGCTTTTTCCTGTTTCGTAGAAGCCTATGAACAATAGCAGCAAAAAGATTTCAGAAAAACTTTAATTAGAAGACAAAGAGGTGGAATAACGATTCCATAATAACCTTTAAGTGATTTTTTAGGTCATTTCACCAAGAGTTCTAATACTAGATACAAAACCAAATCAGGAAGGTAGAAAACAATTGTCTCCTTTGAAGAACTCCTTCCAAGCTTTACTGTCCAGTGGTCAACATTACAAAGCGAGTCACACATTCCTAAACTTCAGACTTGGCTGGGTTTTGGTCTCAGTTGTAACTTTTTCATTTCTGTGGTCAAAAATTGCTTGAGATGGTTACCCATGAGATTTTCATTGGTTTATTTCCATAATATAATGACAAATTCACTTAACAACTTCTTTGTAAGGGCCTGTTCTTTCAGAAGAAATATGCATACAACTGCATGTCATCGGGAGACACTTCGAAGAGGAAGATGCTTTTTTTTTTTTCCTGAATCTCACAAATTTATTTATTTCTGCACCCCAGGAAATTGCCCATAAAATCCAGCATGCCTCCTCAAAGAAACTTTCTTCATACCTTAATCTCTCCAAAGATTTGGTCTCAGATTTCCTGCCTTTGCCTCCCCCCACCATCCCCACCCCCCAATTTCTAAAATTGTCCAGACCAGACATTCAGATTTCTTCTTAAGCAGTATGTAGTCATGAATAAAATCTTTGCTCTAAATTGCTGTTAAATCTGAAAACAAGCAGTCAAGGAATAACAGTGTTCGTTGCCACATGACTAAAACTACTACTCATTTTACACACTTATTTTTGTTGAATCTGTGTTTAGAGGTATAACAACTGACAGCTACTGAAATGTTTCTTAAAAGTCCACCCATCCACCCCATCCTCCAATTTCTTTTTTGTTTTTTTCTTTTTTTTTTCATAGTGGTTCTCAAAGCTCCTATTAATGGCCAAAAAAGGAAAATATTTTCATAAAGGAGTTAATACTCAAATCGGTGCTTTGCATTGATCCTATTAAGATCGTTTCTTTGTTACCTAATGGTACCTCTTCTATCTAGGCTTTTAAACAGCTTTTCCTTAATGCTACAAGGAAAGAATTTATCATAATGGGTAGAGTGTCAGCTGAAAAACAGTACCGAACTTTTTCTTGGGGGTGTGTATTTTAGATACTTTCTACTTAATGCATTTGCTACATAAAAAGCTGGTTGTTTTTCCATTTTACAAATTAAAGTTAACACATCGGGATTGATGGAGGTGTTTTAAAAGTCACCTTTTTCTTCCTTTCTCTTCTAGGGTAAAAAAAAAAAAAAAAAGGAAAAGAAATGCTAATGTCTCCTTTTCCCCACACTCTTTTTTTCTGGCGAAGCTTTATAGACTAGCTAGGACTTTCTATCCAAATTCACCTCGTCAAGCATCTCATAAGACTTCTTAATCATGAACATTTAAAGGGATTTAAGTATTCCTCTGTGTCCATGAGAGGACTACCCTAAAGAAAGTCTCAAACTTTTGTTAAAAATAATGCTGGAGAAAATATGTATTAACATTTACATACTAACTAGAAACCTTAAAAAAATTCACAGCTTAAATTCTATAAAGAATCCTAACTAGTAGATGAGTGTATGACCTCTGAAATTAGTAACTCTACTGACAGCAATGGAGACAAAGAGCAAGTTCAGAAATTATTGTATTACATTTTGATTCTAAAAATTGCCTATTGTCTGAAGTAAGCCGTGACAGTGACTTGACATACAGTATGTTAATTGAGCTAGAAAAACTGTTAGAATCAAAGGAATCTTATTGGCTAGTCTGAATTTCAGAAAATAGTTTGTCATTGAAGGTAAAGCAAAAAAAGCATATTATATTTCATCAGTTTCTCTCAGCAAATGTTTTCTTGCTCTTATCCTTTCTCTCCAGGTCATAATTTGAAAGACAATACTTCTTTGTTCAGTAGTAGATTTGTGACCCTTTACTACAATAACTAGTGAAAGCTGCCTTATTGAACTAGCTGATAGCTCTAAAAACAATTAAAAATCCATAAAATCATTAGAATTTTTACACAAAAATTGTTCTAATTTTGACTGTGCTTTCTCATTTTAACTCAATATATTATACATTTTTGAACAATGGAAAATGGAAAAAAGTTTTCAAAAAAAATATTTAAGAGCTTTAATACCATAGGTTGAATTAGAAGTTTAAATACCCAAGATGTTTTCAAAATTGAACAGCTGGTAACATATTTTGATCAGTTTTTTCATTAGAATTTTGGAATGAATAATTTCTAAAGGATTATAATTTATAATGACTGATCAGATTATTTATATATCATAGCACAATACTACTAATTTTCACGTCTGAAAACTTGCATGGAATAAGCAAACAAGGATATACATGTCATAATCAAAGAGTACTTTTATTTTCATTTAAAATATATCAAAATATTTGCAGTATTAGTTATACACTCAACAGTAATTTTGTACTTTTATAGTGGAAAGCATGGAGTGTGAGATAGAGACATGGTGATAAAGACCTATTACAAAACCTTTGCTAATAGAGTAGGAGAAATGAGGGTATATCACACAGGTATTATGACTATCACTCCACTCCAAATTGTTGTTTGAGTTATATTTTTGCTGTTTGAGTTATATTTATCTATGTTTTATATACATTTTATATAGTATTACTGTATTGTTGAAATGCTTCAGGGTTTGGGACTCCAGATTAGACCAAGCTGATCTTTAAAGACATTTAATTTCCAAAACTGCATTCCCATAACTTAGAATTTATTGTTGAAACTGAACTTTGGATTTTCTAAGTTAATATTTGCTGAGGTTTGGGGATCATTCTAGTTAGACAGTTTACCTAAAACTCATGATATGACATCTCTATTTTATCATACTTTTTCTCAAAAAATTCCAGTAATTTTTCTGGCTTAAGATCTTCAGTAGAAATATATAGAGAAATCATCATATTTCTATAAACTCTAAATGTATAAAATAGAAACTTGTAGAGGAGTTATAGAGGACTGTGAAAAATTTATTTTTAAAAAGGTTGCAATGTTTGTTAAAAACAGAAAAAAAAAAAGGGTAGTGAATTAATTAGCACTGATAATATACAACTGTGGGTTGGCTTCAGGGGCAGCGGGCTGGCCGATGTAGATAAGGTGCAGCTGTGGCTGGTTAAGTGAAGTGGTTGAGAGCCAATGAAGAGAGAGTAGCTGAGGAAGAAGCAAGAGAAGAGAGAGCAGGCACTGGATGAGGAGAAGGCAGCAGAGAGACTGTGTGAAGAGTATGCTGGTATGAGATGGTAAAAGACCTTGTTGCAGCTTGATTGTGCTGCGACAGAAACTGACTGTCTTTTCAAGCTATAGTTCTTCTGACCACACACGTTGATTGATTATTTTTTACCGCTCATGCATCAAAGGCAAGCTGCTGAAGGGTCAAGCTGTATTTCCAGCTACTTTACACTGAAACCATCCCAGAGAGGTCAGCCACAAGGGACCTTCAGTTAAATTGCCTTCTTTCAAGATTTCAGCTAATTCATGAGATATGTTTGCTAAAAGCAGTGAAATCAAAAGGAGGTAGATACCCATAAGAAACTCCATAGGGATGTGGTCATTTCAGTTCTGCTTATCAATCCAGGCTAAAAACTAGGAATGCAGGAAGATGGGTATCACAAGGTGGGGGAAGAGAAAGGAGGTTTATTTATAACATTCATGCAACGTTACAGTGAAAATTTCAGCTTTGTGAACCACATGCATGATTCCGCCCCCCACCTCCCAAGATATCTTGGGCAATTTGTTCAGTCTTTTTTTTTTCAGCATCTGATACAACTGGATAACAAAAAATTGGACAAGAGATAAAGGATATTAGAAGTGTCTGTATTTTGGAAACACAGATATAAAGAACAACAGAACTGATGTAACACTTGAAAGAGTGGCAGAAGAAGCTTTGTACACTTGGGGAAGACTGTCTAAATAATGGTCCTTCTTCCTAACCCAGTCTTCTAGACTAGCCTAAAAAAGGTTTCACCATAGAAATGAGCAGTAATTTCACAGAAGTACCTGCTGAGCTAAAACCAGCCACTTGTACAAAATGTGAAAGATCTGTAATCTCTTGAACTCGTTTGAGAAAAAGCAAACAAACCAGAAAGTGGTAAGTTTTTCTCTTTGTCTTTTTAATTGTAGAACATGTCAACCTTCTGAATTTTAATGAGATGATTTTCATGACCTTTAAGTGAAGCTGGCTTATATGCATTGAGCACTTGAAGTTTGCATGACAGCTTAATAGTAATTTTTCTAGTCTAATACGTAATTTGCAGTGGAGGCTGTAAAAAACAGAAAAAGAAGCTAAATCTGAAGTCTCAGTTTGAGCACAAGGCTCAGAATTAGGAGGGTTATATCATTCTAAGTTATGAAATAAGAGGTTATTTCATGCAAAAGAAACTGTCCCCATAGGCATGTACACTATGATTCATACTGCCTGATGACAGTACTCACCAATGAAATACATTCCTGTAAATTTTAAGAATACTCCAGAAAGTCCATAATTTCACCACCCCAGAAACAAAGGAAGTCAAGGTCTGTGAAAAAGCCAGGAATATCCATATACCTTCAACAAAAAGCTGAGATGGGAGATCGTTAAAACCTATACAAAAAATCATATTATTCCCCTCCAAAATCTAGAATTTCCTTGGAATGACTTCTATTCCCTCAGAAAATATAGCTGGAAGACACTGAAAGACAAAGATCTTTTGCTGCCTTTTTATGCCATGGGATATCAGGTACATAAGTCCTTTGTGGCCTCATGACCAGGTATTGGTATTTATCTTCTGTAGGTGCTTTACTGTTTTGTCTCCAGTTTATTTCCAAAATGTGAAGCCTGCTTTCAAAATCCAGCAGAAGATATATTCCTAGTGGAAGTCTCAAGCTGAATCCTGAAGGAGAATGTTTTATGCGTCTGATGTGAGCCTTTTACATCACATTTTTTTTCATGTTCTTTGTGTACTGAAAGTATCTGAAAGAATTAGTACAGCTGTTGGAGATAACAAAAGATTTTCTGCAGTTGTCGCTATTTCACATATATTCACATTATTTTAATTATAGTATTTCAACTGACTGCTGCAGCCAAATTATCCTGAAGTCATCGATTTTACTAGCTCCTATTTACAACACTATTTGAGGACCTCCATCTGAAACTTTCTGACAATTCTTTGCAACTTTCTCCAGTTTGGAGCACACCCTGACTTAATTCTTTCTCCAAAGACAAGAATTCTCCAGTTTGGCCGTATGATGCTTCACCAAAAATGTATTTGAGAGGTTTTTTGTTCATCCAGTCACCTCAATCCTCATTATTCAAAGAACTCACACCTCAAATTCTTTCTGGCCTCCTTTTCTTATTTTTTTTTCATAATAGGTCATGGGCACATAAATATACTTAAACTAAAATGTCTCTGTGTTTATAATTAGAACACAGGCATTGCTTTTTCCCCACAGCTACTTTCAAAAATATTTTTTTCTAATTTCTGCTTCTTTCTCTTCAACCTTTGTGTTGCCATTGAAGGAAAGAGATAAGGTTATCTTAAAGTTGTTAAGGCTACCTTCTGCATTGATTTCCTTCTTTTTTTTCCTCTGGTTATTACAAGTTTTTTCAGGGTAGCCTTATCTCTGAATTTTTTAGGTTGAACGTTTGAAGTATGAGATAACATCCTTACAATGTTCTTTTTACTTTTCAGTCACTGACATGAGGTCACAGTTTCATTATTACTTCCAAACTCTCCACCTGGGAATTCTTTCTGTTATTAAAAATTGACCAAAATGTCAAAACCAGAAAACAAGCAGCAACCCGTATGATAACTCATGTGATATGAAGATTTATTAAATCAACTGTTATTTCTCTGCTTATTTTATATTTCAGAGACAGGTCATCAGATCAGTACAAAGCACTCGGCAAAGTCAGCTATGAAGAGATCTTGTCTTTTGCAGAAATGTCTGGGAAATCAAAGTGAAATAGAACCTCATTGGGGTAGGCACTGCTCAAAACTGTTGCACTGGATTAAAGCTGTTTTGTGTTGTCAGATGAACACAAAGCAGTCAACGTGCTTTTGAACCCAAACCCTAACATAGACAATTACTCTACGTTATTTTTCCAATTAAGTAACAGTAGGCTATGCACTGAGAAGCATTACATGGTGTGGAAAAAATGGATATGCGTCCTTGATTCTGTCTGGATACAACTGCACCATCTTCTAAAGGCAGAACTAGAATCTCTTCTCAAAAGCAGACTAAATGTAAAGGCACCCTAATGCACAGTCTTTAAATTGTTTGCCATTACACCCACAGAATTAGTATGACAGCAAATAATCTCTGCGCTGAATAATGCCAGAAAATGCTCTTGTAGAATAACAAAGATGTGGTCAGTGCTTAAGTCTCTCCCTGTGTTGCCTTTTTGACGCTTCCATAAGGTACTTCTCTAAGAGTTAAGCTGTACTTTGGTGTGTAACTGAAACCAACATTGTGAGTTGGAATTACTTGATGCACCTGTGGGAACTCTCAGCAAGTCTTCATAATCCCTCACCCATCAGTTCACTACAACTGAGCATTTACTGTGTTACACTGCTAATCATTTAAATGCACCTGATAAATGCCTTTGAAGTACTTTTGCACAGCAGTTTCTGTTTGCTTACTACTCTATTTTTTTAGTTAATTATTGTGTTGACAAGCTGTCTGCTCAGTTCAGTGGATAATCTTGGGAAGAGAGAGAAATTTAGGAACTTATCGGCAAATATTTTAGACCATCCTTCAATATTAATTTCCATTGTCTTTAAATATCTCTTGGAAAACAGGTTGCTGTTAATTTTCAGGTATGTTACGCTTTAAAATGGCAGAGGTATTTATGGGTTTCATTGGTGCAGAAAGAGTAGCAACAGTTAAGCACAGAAGTTAGAGTTCCTCTGGAGTAGCAGAAGACTGCAGTTCTACTAGGAAGAAGTGATGGCCTTCAGCATGGAGGTCCCTCCTAGCTGCTCCCATTAGGAGTGCTTTTCAAGGTTAGGCAAGAAACAATTCTAAATACAATAAACCGAGAAAAAACGCCAGTAAATATTCTTTCCTCCTCTCTTATTTGGTCCTCTAGTGACTGCACCTGGACCCCTCTGTCCCCTCCTGGTCTCCCCAGCCCAGGAAGGACACCGATGTGTGGGGCATGGGCCCAGCTCAGGGCCTTTGAGATGGTGAGGGGCCGGGGCACATGGCACACAAGGGCAGGCTGAGGGAGCTGATTCTGGTCATGAGACACCGGAGTAGGTTGCCCAGAGAAGTTGTGGATGCCCCATCCCTGGAGATGTTCAAGGTCAGGTTGGCTGGAGCTTTCAGCAACCTCATCTAGTGAAAGATGTCCGTGCCCATGGCAGGGGGGCTGGACTAGATGATCTTTATGGTCCTGACCAACCTAAGCCATTCTGTGAGTCTATGAGTCTTTGACACTTTGGTCAGCATCAAGAAGAGATCAGCAGTAGACCTGACTGGTGAACTACAGCTGCCTACTGGGAGGGTGTAGAGATGAATCCTGACTCTTCTCAGAGGTGCTCCATATGGAAGGGTGAGTGGCACCAGGCCCGCTCTGGCAAATGGAGAAATCACAGTTAGATAAAAAGTGTCACCACAAGGATGCTCAGACACGGAACAGGTGCCCAGGGAAGCTGCAGTCTCTGTCCTTGAGGGTGTCCTTAGCAACCTGACCTGACTGGGGCTGCTCTGAGCAGGAATTTGGACTGTAGACCTCCAAGGGTCTCTCCCAACCTCTGTGCTTCTGTGGTTCTTTGCATGTCAGCCTTTCTGCCTTACCCAAATTGGAGCCACCCACAACCTTGTGGAAGGTGGCCTCTGTCCCACCACCATCCAGGCCCTCACCTCAGACAATCACCAGCATGAGTGACTGACCCAGCACTGACCTAATGCACACCACGACCACCACCAACTGCCCCATGGGTGGGCTTTGTTCTGCTGATCACATGGCAATGGTCCTCCCACTTTGTAGTCTCCTTCTCCTGCCCATGCCTCACCCCTTTGCTATTCTACCACTTAGCCTGCTGTTTGAAAAGTATTGTTTGGCTGTTGGGAAAGAAATGATCCATGGAGTGTATCAAAACAAGGCTGCTTTGGTATAACCCTTTACACACTCAAAGTTTATGTCATGTACTCGTAAACTGTAAACTTTATGCAAACATAAAAAATTGAATCCCATCCACTTCCAAGTCTCATTAGAAACTCAGTATGCTAACAGCTTGAGAGTAGGGGTAAACTACACTGAAGAAGTCCTAAAATTGCCTTTCTAGATATGAGGATACTATGAACGTAAAACTAGAACTCAGATTTAGATCTAAGAGACCAAGAACTTCTGCACTTCTAAAGTTATCTACACAAAATTGTTCTTCAGGTGGTGTTACAAACAGAGATATTTTTTCCTGTGAACATTCCCAAATTACACGCATTTATGCATCACATTGTAAGATCAGTGCTGCCTTGCAGAGCTGCTTATACCCAAAAAGCAAATATACCTGTCATTCTACCTACTGTCTCTAGGCAACATATAGCTCTAATGGAAAGCAATTTCTTACAAAAAAAAAAAAAAAAAAAAGCCAAAAAAAAATAACCCACCAAGCTTTTCAAACATAATAGACCCCACACCTGAAGGTAATATTTTTAGACTTCAACAATTAGATTGATCTTGCTGAGTATGGTGAAACTTTCTAATTCCAGAGACACAAGCATTTCTCCTAAACATAACATCTCCTACTCTCATACTATTTACGCTTCAGTAGAGTAAACGAACAGTTTAGTCCAATTCTGGCTGTACAGGTAAAGCAATTATGGCAGCACATTACACACTGACAAGTTACTAAAATGGCATTCCTAGCAGACAAAGAATAAAGAGATGAAATCTAAATTAGTCACACCCTTAGGTTTTCCCTTCATGACAGAAAAGCTACTAGTGGGGCAACATACAGAATATTACCTGCTCCACCTGTTCATTTGGTTGTGGTTTTGCTTCTTTTCTAACACACTATCTTCACTTAAAAGAAGAAAAAAGACTTGAGGCTAAACTAATCTGATGAGGGAGTAGAAAAAAACTTTGTTATAAACAAATGGAAGACAATACTACTGTACTCTTGAGATAAAAGGAAAGGGGAAAAAAAGTGATAAGATTTTGATGGTTAGTAAGTGTCTGTAAATTATAGATATGCAGTATGTCTATAAAATAGCTCAGATCTGTCGAAGAATTAAGCCACATACTCCTCTGATATATTGTTAAGAAACTCCAGACATTTAGTTCTATATCAACAGTAAAAAAAAAATAAAAGTCCTTTTATGTTGCATAGGAGCCTTCTAAACAGGTCTAGACAGTGATTCCAATCCATGATTTATAGCACGCAATCTCACACACTCAGATCTCCTAAAACTATTCAGATAGCTTATCCCCAGCGAAGTCAGTGAGGTCTCACCAGTAAGGCACAGCAATATCAATGCTGGAGTGGGGACCATAAGTCTTCTGACAGACTTTGCTTGGAAGTTTTGCAATAAGAGAGAGAGTGGAACTGTCTCCTTACATTGGTGCTGCCAAGACAGGAGCTATTTTTTTCTGTCAGACTGGCCAGCAGATGCCAAGCTGAGAGGAGCATCATCACAGCATACTGTGGGGAAGACAGCGGGGTCGTCTCTCCACAGTGTTTTTGCTTGGTTATGTTGCTTTCCCTATTACAGTCCAAACTTCCTGGCTGGGTAACAAGGCAATTAAATACCCTCTCCACTCTCCGAAGTCCCCTTGGCCATGACATATCCATTTCACCTGGCATAATCAGTGCTAGACTAGGAGTCTGGAATCTACCCTCAGTTGTACACATCATGTGTCCTCAGAAAATCTTATTGCCTTGATTCTCCCATCCATAAAATTGGGTTCAGTAGGGGAGCCCACATATCCCACTCTTGCCAAAACGGCGTGGATGACAACTGTTGCTAGGGTAGGAGGATAAACATGTACAGGGTGCATGACTCAAAAGCCAAAACTGTTTGAGAGATAATCAACACCAAACTGATCATGTCTGAGAGGAAGAGGGACATCAGCCAGATTTAAGAGCAACCAGAGAACTACCAAGAGCCTTTTGGGAAAATAAGTCAGCACGAAGAGAAGTATAGACAAGGGATGAAAATTCATGGTGGTGAGGAGAGACCCTGGAGTGGCAGTGGCCGCAGCCAGGGTCTGGTTGGGCACTGCCAACTGTTTCCCCATCGTACTGCAACCCCACCGTGATACAGAGGAGCCTCCCCAAGGGTACTACATCCAGCTGGGTGCTGGCAACATGGGGCGGCATGCAGGACCTCCACCCTGGGCTGCCTGGGGCTGTGGGGGCTTTCTCACTGCTTGTGTTTGTTGGCAGGGTCTGGGGAGCAGCAGGGGCAGCGGGGACAGAAGCTTGGCTGAAAAACTACAGTGACATAGGAATTGGGGTATATGGGGCTACTCAACCTTCCTGAAGGAGATAGGGGTCTGCAACCCAGACCTGCCGAATGGGTGGAAGGGGAAGGTAGAGCTTTCTCAGATTAGTTCTATAATGATGTTAAGAAATTTGTTGTTATAACAGTTTTAAGTGTCCTAGTATCATGATTTATGTGTTGTATCATTGGTCCTGAACGCATAGTTCATTGAATGCCAGTTAATTACCAGTTGTTAATTAACACATAACTTGCTTCAATCCTGATTTGAATTAAACTGCATAGATAGAGTTGTTTGGTTTTTTTTTCTTGCAATAGGGTTCATATTTATTCCTTCACCTTTCCCTTGTCACATGAGATTATAATGCTTAAAGTAAGAGACAAACTGAAGCCTTATCTTTTAGCTGTGCACTAGCTGTAGTACAAATTAAGTTGAAATAATAAATCCAGTCTGTGTTCTAGATAAGGTTGTACAATATGGGAAGCTAATACAAAGAAAATTGTTAAAATTTATCAGGCTCATCAAATGTTGGTAAAGTTGTTAATACAGTTTCAAAAATAAAGATGCGTCTATTTGTCTTCTCCTAGTCCAGCTTCAGATTTCTTCCTGGATCAAAGACTTCAGCTATATTTATCTTTTTGTCCTATAAAACATTATTGTCACTTTCTTCACTGAGTAATTAAATAACAAATCAATCATTTGGTTTCAGATACTTCATCATCAATTCAAGGTTAAAATAAGAAATCAGCTGTTAAGCCATTGTGGTTTACATTCCTTATGTAAATTAAGTGTTATTATGTTGACATGATAGTGGTAGGAGCCTTTTCCTTGCTTGCACATAGTTTCTATTCAATAGCCAGTTCTAAGAATGTTAGCATAAGCTCTAATATTCAGTAGGTTTAGAAAATTGGACCTGCTTTTGTTTATGCTGTCAGGAACATAAATAAGTGCTTGTGTTAATCCTCCCAAGTACTAATTTTCATGTAATGATATAACATGCAAAATGAAATAGATTAACAATTTAGGACTTTATGGTCATATGTGTGTGTAAGAAAAACTAGATTTCCTTTCGTCTCTTAAGTCACTTCAGCTTAACCATGGAAGGTGCTCCAAGGTTTTCCCAGGGCAAGACAATTGTGATCCCAGGGCAAAACAAATTTAGATTGTGCCAATCTAAAGTTTACTGTCATTAGATTCCAGTTCTTGCACCTCATGTCAGTTTTGACATTTGTGAGCAAGCAGTGTTCTCTGTTTTGTTTTTTGAAGGATGAAGCAGGAGTGATGGGACCAGTAAGAGTAAAAGTGAGTCTGGCCACAGGCAGGAAAAAGTCACACTGTAGATTGGTTTAACTATAATGCAAAACCATAGTCCCTGTTTTCCATGCTTGTAGATAACATCAATCAGGTGTAACAGAAGTATTTTAAATTAGCTGTTGTTCAATGCCACCATGTGGTTGACAAGTTCAAGATTTGTTGGCTCCAGAGGTTTGGACAAACTCCAGACACATATACACACACAGAGTACTCCTTTCCAAGGACAAAGACAAGGGGAAAAAAATCTCAGAGGGTTATGGACAGGGATCAAGACATTCATGTCTAGAGAGTTACTCCTAGATTTCCAATCAAAAGAGGCTGTAAAAGAAAACAGTCCAGGAATGTGATGTCCAACTTGCAACAGACAAGAATTTTTTGAAGTCTCAAGTTAGGAAGGCAATAAGGTAGGAATTATTTTGTTCATGGGGTTTTTGGGCTTTTTGGTTGGGAGAAGCAGAGGAAGTCTTTAACTTCTTCACCAAATTCATTGAATCAGCAAATGAAGTCTGGGAGTCATAAGACAGAAGTCAGCCTTAGAAGACTGGATGAGGCCAGAGGACCTTGAACCACAGTTAACAGAGGGCCTGCATCAAGAAATACTTGGGCCTGAGGAACAGAGTGAGAAAATGATAGAGACCTTTGGATCCAGCAGATCAAATTTCTAACTTATCAACTACTGTGGCCCAGAATAAAAATATAGATCAAATATGATCTACATGGGAACAGGCACCAATATTTACATATGGGCACACGGGTATAAAATTTTCTATATATTGTTTTAAAAAAAATAAGTGATAATACACAAATATAAAGGGTTTTTCCTTTTCTTCCTATTTAAGCTGCATAATGAAAAACACATTGTTTATAACTAAAATTGTTATTTTTAGGCTATTTTTTCAGTGTGCCTCATCTGAATCAGTAGTGATAATGCACTTTTGTTTAACCGTCATGTTTTTGAATGTTAAATTAGTCTTGTTAAGAACTGAACATTTTTAAATACTTAGATGGTGCACACATTAACCCACACTTAAGTGTTGTCCAGTAGTATCATGAAAAGAAAATAGGCTATAGTCCATAAAAAAGTAGGCTTTGAACTGGCCAGTGGGCTATAAATTACCTACCTTTAATCTAAGATGGCTTTGGTAACTCTTTTTCAAACCACAATTTACTTGGCAATAAGCCTGACCCCCCCACAAAGTACAAAATATTAGCAGTTTTCTGACGAACCGCAATTCAGACCATTTTATAAATTTCTTCCACATAAATATATGACCCAGTGACAGCTAACATACAAGAAACAAGACTGAACTTTAATAACAACATGATGAAAGAGTAAATAGCCTGTGGCACAGCAATAAAAAATTATTTATATCTCAGCAAGGCATGATGAAATGGAAAAGAACAATGTGTTGGAAGTCAGCATGTAACACTGTCTTGCAATGAAAAGAACATGATAAAGTCATTTACACTGGAATAGCTTTACTAAGTCTCTCCATATCAGGTCATGTCATCTCATTATGAAATGGAGTACTTCAAAATTAGAGCATTAGAAATTTTTATTGACCCAAATATCCTACTAAGCTATTTACCTCCCACAGACTTTTCTCTCCACTAGATTTCTCACCATTTTACTTCGTTGCTTGGGTCTCTCCACCCTCACAGCCTATTATCTCATTGGTAAGTACTGACTGCCACTCAGGATTTTGCAGCACCTGGCAGCCTTGAGATCAGATTTCTCAACCTCATCTCAAAGGTCAAGGCACAGCATCACTCCTCTGTATCCCACTTCAGTAGCTCATTTAGGAAAGATCATTACTGTTATAAAGTAGATTCATATAATTTCAAACTTTCAAAACAATCAGAATAATAGAACCAGTGTAGTATGAAGGCAAAAAAAAAAAAAAAACCCAAAACCCAAAACCAATCAAAACCCATCAAAACCAAAAAAAGAAACTGAAGCAGTTTAAAGAATTTAAGTGGTGTAGAAGAGGAAAAAAACCCTACTTTTACAGATAGGTGATGAAGAGGTAATAAGACAGAAGGTGGATGTAAATGGATTTTCTAGAATTAATAGAATCTGTAATTTTGTTAATATAGAATTCCATAAGTGAAATAAAAGATTAATTTAATTAGTATGATGAACTTTTGAAGAGATTTAGCAAGCTTTTTCTATCAACAAAGCAAATTTCTATACTGGGTTATACAAGTTAACGGTGGCAGATTTACTTCTTAGCTACAACAAGGAACTACATAACCTAAGAGAAAGCTACGTGGAAATCTGTAGGTAGGTGCAACAGTTAGCATAAAGTGGTAGTTGTGTATATGTAACTATCTTTTCTTTTCACTGCTGCTCATGAGCTACCTTAAAGCTAGCTGTCTACCTAATGTAGTACCAAGTATCACCTGACTCAGTAGACCTGTGGAACTTGTCTGACTAATTGGATGAGCATTCAGCTGTCTAAACAGCACTGAGGTCCATGCCGGATTCCTTGAAAGCAATAGGTAGTCTAGGCACTAGGAAGAAATTACAATTCGAGTTACAATTAGAAGTGTACTTATGGTATACATCAACTTTGATTTGGAACAGTCATTTATAACATGACTTGTAACAAACCACAGTTTAGAACAAGACTTAGGTTTGTAACCACAGTTAAAAAGAATTCTTGGATAGGTTTGGTTTAAATTTACTAAAGTGCTGAGCAAGAGAAAGAAAACCACCACTATGGTATCTTCATTTGTCCAGAGAGACACAACATCAACCTTTTAACACTGTGTATCTTCTTAAATCATTAAGGTTAAAGTTACCTGTACTCCAAACCAGCACTAAACAGGCCAGGTACACTAGCTATATTAGCTCTTCTTGTCAGAACAGCCTAACAGAATGTATCAGTCTATTTTTAAATGGCAAATGCCTTACTGTCAGTGAGATAGTTACTGTATGGAGGTGTAGCAGAATGCAGGCCCTGAATATGAATAATTTTCTACTTCACAACTTTTCCAATATTCTCTAGTTTTCCCAAAAGTGTGAAGTTTCCGGTGGAACTGGGGCATTAATTTTGTGGTGAACTTTTTGTATGATGTAGTAGCTCATAAAACTCCAGTAAGAGATAAGCTACTTGGGTGACAAAAACGAACTCTTCACACAGCTATTGTGCATCAGCAGTAAAAGGGAGACTGACTATTAGAAAACTTGCTGTACAAAAATGGTGGCACCAGTTGATTGTGTAAGATAACATAATTCTGCTTAGAGTTGATAGAGAACATTTCTTCTATTAAATCATATCTGTATTCAATAAATTAGACCAAAAATCATTTAAAAGAAATTAATCTTTTCAAATATGGTCTACACATTGAATATCAATTTTAGTATAGAAATGTGCCATTTATAATAGATCTTTAAAATATTTAATATATCCATCCTTCCTTTTAAGATTGTAATGCATACAAAAGAGTCTAGTATGTGATAATTCATTTTTAAACATATACCTGATAGTGATTCTTAATTTATAAAGTAATTAGTGGAACTACCAAGAACTGGAGTGCTGACAAGGAGGAAGATAGGTTACATTTTTTATGCAGAACCAAACTCCCTATTGGGAGTACAATGATAAAGCTAGGCTGATCAACCACTGTATAAAATACTTTCATGAAGTTACTAAAACATCTGCTTGATCCTTAAGCTCTTCAAGGGGAAGTAACATAGAGATCATTAAATCAAAAGAAACGGGAGGAAAATAAGCTCAGATTTATACTGTGATGGAAGCATCTTGTAAATTGTTCCTTCTGTTCTACCTCTTATAAGCACACGAACATCCTTCACATAAGAGGAAGGAAACAGATTCCCTACTAACCAATTGCACTTAAAAGCACAAAAATCTAGACAGAAACAAGTAACAGCAAAGCTTGAATTGCAGAGATAGCGTTACTTGCACCTTCTTGCATGCATCTTTGAAATGCAAAGAGCTTCGAAGCAAGTTTGTTTCCAGTATTTCCTCAAACAAATTTTATTTCAGCTATGTCTTATACCTTAACAAGGGATTCACCCCAGAAAGTGAACTCAGGTATTAAAGTTATTACCTCAGCCTGCTTGTTTTTGACAAAAAACAACTTGGTGCATAGTTAGGATGTTCCTAAAATGCAAGTTAACATCCTTATGTTGTAAAATCAGAGACTAAAAAGTAAAATAGACATAGTGTTTCCTCACAGACAGAGGCATCCATTTTACTTCACAGCATCTTAGTTCCAGTGGACAGGATGTAGAAGAATGCTTCACTGCTGCTTGACATCCATGGTTAAAGTATTTCAGTTTCTGGAGCAGGGCATGTAGTATTTCCTAATGCACAAATGACTGAATTTTTCAGAACAGCGTTTTGAGGCAGCTCCAAATTATTTTGGGTACTTGCAACAAATAATTGTGCTGTTCTGTGACAACAGACAAAATGATGGCTTAAAAACAGTTTTGCACAATCTCCTCCTCCAACTCAGCCAGGATATGGTATTAGAATTTAAATTCCTTGTTTGGACTATGGAGTGAGCAGGCCATAATTTGTCACTTCTTTAAGAGATCAGGATGAGGTTTAAAGGTAGGGCAATAGTGCGTACTAAATGAACTTCAATTTGAAAAACTAGATACAGAATTAGTCATATGAAAATTTCTGACACATTGGAAACTGATCATAAATTTTCAAAACCAAATATACTAAACAGTGAAGAAAGATAATAATGTTGATGTTATTCCTAGTGCTTCATGTTAAACTATTTTATTTGTGGAAGAGTTACAAGCCCCTGTTGTTGAGCCTTTTATTTTTCTGAAATGCTTTCAAGTTGAACAAATCATTGACTTCTGTGCCCAAGCTGTACAGAAATAATGTGACAGAACTGTTCTTTAAAAAAATACAGTGCTTCAATGCTTGCTTCACCCCCACCTCCCACCCTCTTTTGCTGAATACAGAAAAACAACATGTGCTCAATTTTTAGAAATAAAGACAAAAATAAGCACAAATTAGTTCTTAGTGACACTGTGTTCCTCATAAACACCTTCATAAATATTTAATTACACTGCATATTTAGGGGATCTTTGTCTCGGGCACATGGATATAGGTATCATAGTTATACTGTTATTGTTTTCAAAATATTGGGTTTTTTCTTAATTTTGAAAAAATACTTTTTTTCTGATTTTGGTAATGGAAAATTCACCCACAGCACTGGATGCCTTTCAAGTTCTGCCAAATTTGGATGACTACCACTTAAATATGCTAAAATATCTTCATTTTAAATTAAACTTAATTGAATTACAAACCCCAATTTTACCATAAATGCAAATCTCATATTAGCTCTAAGTTGTACCAGCCTTTTTATAGCTTTTAACTGTCTTTCATTTATGCTACTTCTTTAAAAAAGAGCAATGGTGAAAGTGGTCTTCATTCCAGATTTTGCCTGTAGTTTAGTAACAGTATCCTTATTCAGAATCTGTAAATCAGTGCTGTTCATTAAACTCATACCGTTGTGCATTGTTCTTTTATTCAAGCTAGCTCAATTGGATTCTCTCACAAAATATGATGGTTTCATTTTGATAGAAATATGTAATTTCTCTGCAAATAACTATTAAATACTAATATTCATTTTTTTTGCTTAAATTAAAGCTGGTTTATTGTGATCAGAGTTAAGTAAATCCACTATAATTATAAGTCTGCCATTGTAGTTAAACAGATGTAGAACACATACAGCTCCTCCTTGTAATTTCACTGACAGCACAGAGAAACTGCAGAGGCTTGTCACATGTACTTAGAGGATAATAAAACTGCTGGAGATGTTTTGATAGTGCCAGTTAATAACGCTGGAGTGCACATAAGATTCTCTGTACCCATATGGGAACATATGCTCTAAAAATCAGATGTACACCTGGTAGTGCCACCAACTCATTAGTATGTCCTGTAGCTGAGCAACCTATGCCTGACTTCAGCAACACTTCCAGTCATATAGTCTATAGTCATTTCTCTCAATCATGATAGCCAATACCATTAACAAAAACCCAGGTACCCAAGATTTTTATCTTAACTGGGAAGTTAAGACCTAGAGTGGTCAAGTTCTTAGATTTGGGGGGAAAGAAATTGTAAAAGAAAAGACAAAATAAAAAAAAAGGGCAAGTGTAAATATACCTAGTTGCTGCCTGTGGATTTATCATTTATTAATTGCTCATCATGTATGAATTACTCAAAGCGGCCTTGAACCCACATACATTTTTACTTCCTTTAGACTCTAAAACAATAAATTCCACAATGTAATTAAGTACTGGGTGAAAGAACCTCTGTTATCATCACCCTTTTAGAGATAACTTCACTGGGTCATTTTCTCTATTTCTCCTGTACAATTTGCTTTAGACCCGAAATGAGAGCTGCACAGAACCAAGGTGTGGGAGGCATGGGGTTTGCTTTATTCACAAGCCCTTAACAATCCCCAACAATATATACCACTTTGACCACTGCTGCTTCCTGCCCTCAGTAATGCTGAGATCTTTTCCATAAACGGCAACTGCTAACTCAAAGCTTACCTTTTTCATCTGTTTAACCAACTGAAGTTTCTTCCCTTTGTCCTGGTTTCCTCTGGGATAGGGTTAATTTTCTTCCTAGTAGCTGGTATAGTGCTGTGTTCTGGATTTAGGATGAGAATAATGTTGATAACACACTGATGTGTTAGTTGGTGCTGAGCAGTGCTTACACTAAGCCAAGCTGGGGGTGCACAAGAGGCTGGGAGGGGACACAGCCAGGACAGCTGACCCCAACTGGCCAAAGGGCTATTCCATACCATATGACTTCAAGATAAACAACAAAAATGGGAGGAATTGGCTGTGGGGTGGCAGCCTCCTGCTCAGGGACTGGCTGGTCATCAGTCAGTGGGTGGTGAGCAACTGCATTGTGCATCTGTTTTGTATATTCCTTAATCATTATTATTATTATTTTCACTTCCTTTCCTATCTTATTAAATTATCTTTATCTCAACCCATGAGTTTTACCTTTTTTTCTTATTCTGTCCCCTACCCCGCTGAGGGGTGGTGGTTGAATGACTGTGTGGTGTTTAGCTGCCTGCTGGATTAAACCACACCACCTTCCAACCTTGTGTCCATTATTTTATCCCAGTGATTCATTATTAGATCCTTCTGAAAGCTTTAATTATGTTGAATAAATTTACCAACAAAACTTCACCCTCTCACAATATACATGCATTACAGAGTCATTGAAGTTGGAAAGGACCTATGAAGATCAACTTGTTCAACCCCTCCTGCTCAAACAGGGTTCAGTGTTCAGGTAGGTTTTTAGTATCTCCACAGATATGAGACTCCACAACCCCTGTGGGCAACCTGTTCCAATGATCATGCTCACAATAAAAAAATATTTATTGTGTTCAGATGGGATTTACTGTGTTTTCATTAATGCCCATTGCCTCTTGTATAGCCACTGGTCACTGCTGAGAAAAGTCTGGCTCCCTCATCTTCGTTTCCTCTATCAAGTACTTATATACATACAAAAGATGCCTTTAACCATCTTTGTGGCACTACACTGGATGCACTCCAGTAAGTCTGAGTTCTTATGCTGGGGAGCCCAGCACTTGAAAACAGTACTCTTCAGATGTGCCCTCCCTGGTGCCGAGCAGACAGAGACTCACCCCCCTGCAGTGCTCTTCCTGATATAGCACAGGATAGTGATATATCACAAACAAAAATTAATCGTTTTTGCCACGAGGGCAGATTGCTGGCTCATGGTCAGTTTGTTCTCCACCAGGACCCCACGGTCCTTCTCTGGGGAGCTGCTTTTCAGTTGATCAGCTCCCAGCCTGTACTGGTGCCTAGTTTTTACTCCTGCCTGGGTGCAGGACTTTGCATTTCCACTTATTGAACTTAATAAGATTCCTGACAGACTATTTCTCCAGACTGTCAAGGTCCCTCTGAATGGCAGCACATTCATCTTACATATTAGCCACTCTTTCCAGTTTTGTATCATCTATGAACTTGTTGAGGGTACAGTCTGTCCCATTGTCCAGGTCATTAATGAGGATGCTAAATAGTATTGCTCCACCTTCAACCCCTGGGGTACACCTACAATGACTTTTCTCTAACTGGACTTTGTGCCACTGATCATAGCACTCGGGGCCCATTTGTCCAGCCAGTTTTCAGTCCATGTCACTGTCCACTTTTCTAATCCATACTTCATTAGTTTGTCTATGAGGATGTTATGGGAGACAGTGTCAAATGCCATACTAAAGTCATGTTAAATAGCATTCACTGCTCTCCCCTCATTCACTGCTCTCTTGTTATCCACCAAGCTAGTCAACTCACTGTAGAAGGCTTTCAGGTTGGTTAAACACTGTTTTCCCTTCATAAATCTGTGCAGTTAAACACTGTTTTCCCTTCATAAATCTGTGCTGAATACTCCCAATCATCTGCTTGTCCTTCATGTGTTCATAAATGGTTTTCAGAATTAGTTGCTCTCTCACCTTCCCAGGGACTGAGATAAGGCTGACCTTGTAGTTCCCCACATCTTTCTTGCCTTTCTTGAAGACCGGGGTGACATAAAAACTCACCTCATTTAAGACTGCTCTTCAACCCAGAGTGCCGTTTCTTGGCCACAGGAATTTAAACTCCTCTTATGTTAGAAGTATATAAGTTACACCAAATTGTTATAAGGTGTAATTAAATATTATCCACTGCATTTCCAAGATATCCCTTCATTCTATTTAAAATTAGGATTTGAAATGTGATTTTAACCTTCTTGTCTTTCTTTGGTTTTGATTCAGTTTCTTGTATGTGTTTCTCCCTATTTCACTCTGTAATTTGAAGGTCTTTCTTTTGCAGCTAAGAATATTGAAAGTATTTTTATGAAAAAATAAAAGGACATTCAGGATTTTTTAAGTCTTGAAGATCTATAAAGTATTATTGTGTATTGATTGATATATCACTATATCTTATTCTATGACTACAGTGACAACTACTCTTGGTACTAAAGCAGAAGAAAATGAGAAGAGTGGAGCAGGCATGAAAAGAACAAATAGGATAATTACAGAACTTAAATGAAACTGAAGAATAGAGAGACATTAGTTTTTCATTAGAACTTTAGGAAGATGGTTATTCGCTGATGTTTGAAGTGTTATTTGGAGTGCTAATGAACCTTTGACACAAATTAGCTACATTAGACTAGGCTATACAAAACATAATAAAACAGAAGAATCAGGAGAACAGACAAGATAAATTACTAGGAAGCCTGAAATTCCCAACTTAGTTTTGCATAAGTTTGTTGCTATGGTTCTTTTTTTAAAAAAAAGCCATATTTGGACCAAATTCTGCACTTGTATCTAGTGTTTCCCTTCTCTCTTCCCTCTGACTTTGTCCCATTTGACCTGTCGTTCTTTAAAAAGATCTGCTCCAGCTTGTCTTAAAGCATATCTAGGAAAAAAATTTCTTGTCTAGGAAAGAGAAAAAGCTTTACTCTCAAGGATAGGAGGTTTTGTATTTTCACTTTTCAATGTTTTTTTTTTCCTTCTCCCTTTTTGTTTTTCACCCAATTAATATATGACTTTTCTCAATGCTTATAAAATTGTATATTAATTTTCTATAACAGTTTACAGTGTTATTTTATTATATAAGTTGTACAGAGCATATACATATACTAGGAATACTTTATTATACATTCATTTCAAATTAACTCTCCTTTAAACTAGATAACCAAGGTTCTGGCCTTTTTTGCAAAATATTAAGAAATAAAGCTATCTGAGGGAACAAACGTTTAAATAGAATGTTCTTGGACCTACATTAAAAAAAAAACAAAAACAAAAACAAAACCAAAAACAAACCATGTAGAAACCAGAAAAATAATTTGTTTTTCTTCTTATAATACTTCACTCATTAATCTGTGTGCAATAAATGTACCTACTATACAGATTTGCTTTAAAATGAGCAGTTCTTGTTCTTACACTGTAGGTTTATTGTTTCATTCTTATCCCCTGACCTGCCTTTACTGTATTTTATATTTCCTAGAAGAGAATGAAAAGAAATTAAAAAAAAAATATTGAAGGAAAAAATTGTCTTGGTTGCAATTATAAGATTATTTTTTGTACTTGTTCACAGCAGCCAGCATTTCATGTAGAAGTGACAGAACATGAATGTATAGTTGTCACTCATGAGGTGAAGGTAATGCAGATATTTCCTCCAGTGTCATGTTAAGTTCTATTACCACATTTCTCTGAACAAACAATCAGCCAAAATTATTCAAAACATCCTGTCTTATTCAACTTATTTAGTTGTTATTATACCAAACCTCTTTATTTTAAACTTTCCACTCTAATAGCACTCCCTGTTCAATGTAAAATTCTGAACAATTCCTATCCATTGTTGTTTTTTTAATTTAAATGACTGAATCTGCAAAGTTTTCTCCACTAACTTTAAGATTATTTAATAGTTTCAATACTAGAAGGAACTTCTCTGCAAAAGATATCTGATGACTTCAGGGAGATTAAAATATTCAATATACTACACATTTGATCTTTCATCACTTTATCTGAAGAGCTGTTTTGGGTATTTGTAGCTGATAGAGCTTACAACTTAGGTTATTCAAGCAACCTTAGCTTTTTCATCTCCAAAATACATTCTTACTGTGCATAAAAGTATCTTATGAGAAATACTGCATGTTGCTACTGTAATAGGATTTGATCATCATGAGTACAAGATATTGTTGCTAAAATTTGTTTGAAAGTTACAGAAATGTTATCTAAGATTTAAGAAAAATTTAGCAGGCAACTTTAATTATGGGGTTTTTTTTCTCCCAGAAGATCCATATCAGTTTCTTGGAATGTGTTTTTGGCATGCAATTATTTACCATTTTAAAGGCTTTGTTTGTTTACTTTAATGCCTCCAAGACCATTTTCCATCAAAATTCAATGTTTCTTTTCATATGTACAGTTGAACAGATGCATCTTAATACTTCACTGAAGTACTCTTCAGTGTACTGAATGAGTACACAGACATTTCTGGTATGCATATTCAAGTATACCAATTTATAAAACAGTTTCTATAAATACACATGTGGGTAATTTCAAAATCTGACTCCCAGACAGGAAAACAATCATTTAAGCATGTGCAAAACCCAAACGCAGAAAAGGCACAAACATGGCTGCAATGAGTTGATTTCAGAACTGGAATGCATATTCATCGACATATTTTACAATATTCAAACATCCTATCATTAGTCTTTATGTTGATGAGCTGTCAGTCCATCTAAGATCTGTAATCATAAACACGCTTCTTTACATAGATGGTATTTTATGCAGTCTAGGTCTAAGACAGCTCCTGCATTTGCACATTTCCAACACTGAATTTAACAGTAATACATAGAGAAATAGACTCCAATCAACAAGGATCCAGTTTTCTTTAAACCCATAAACTTTTTTTATTCATTATAGTAGCATAGCTTGACTCTAACAGTTCACATTCAAAAAAATCCACAAGTTTGCTGGAAGGCAACTGTCTTCCCTAGACCCTCATATCTCTAGTAGCTGTTCTACCTGGCCTGAGCACCCAGAAAAGAAACAACAAAAAAACCCTCACACAAATTGAAGGATGAGGCAAAAACATAGGCTTACTGGGTAAAACTCTGACCTCCTAATTCTTTTAGCATGTGATTATGAAAAAGAGATTGAGGCTGCCTATACCACTTAATGCCCCAAAAGGGCAAGCAAGCTCAAAGCCTATTAAGTATCACACAGAAAAGGAAAGCAGCATCGCAGAGAAAATATTCAGTGGAGAGCCATTGCCAATAGCTGTAAGAAAAGTAGTTTGATGATTGAAAAGTCTTTCCTGAGCATATATTGTTCACTCCTACATGTTCCTTCTCAAGGTTCATTTTGATTTCTCACTTAAGTTGATCCTTAAAACTAGGTCTACAGAGTTAACATGAAACACTGCTCACTCAAAGAAACTCAAAGCTAACTCTCTTAAAAGGCTACATCTCATGAATGCCTAGTTTCAGGTTGTTGACTAATGTTCTTTGTGATCCTAGCCAGAGTGGACTGAGCAGACACCAAAGAATATTTCCAGGAGATGGCGGTGGAATTGTAGCATCCCTGTTACTGTCCCCAGTAATTGCAGGAACAGTTTCTAGCCTCGTGACAGGAAAGTAGTCCAATTCATTCTGCAAAACCACAGCACCCAGTCTCTAACATTTGTTCCAAGATAGGTAAATGAGCAAATGCTAGCCATATGTGTCCAATTATTACTGGTACTGATGGAAACAAGATGGATAAGTCCATGGTCAATACCAGCAAGAAAGAAAAATAATTATTTCTGCTTCTCGTCTTCAGTAAAAGACTCAGACAAAATTTTATTAGAGTTCCTCTTCTAATTAATAACTTGTCATATCATTGGCAGATTAAAGCCTGATAGAACTATTTGGCATGAGTGCTTCCCATGATAGGTGTCTGGATTCTCATTATTAACAATTACAACTACTTACTTATGACCCCAAAAACTCAGCAGATGTCCAACAATGAATGGATAGCTTCAGTGCATTTAGTATTACTAAACTTTTGAAAATTAGATGATCAGTGAAAAATGTCCCAAGGAAAATACCTGAATCATCAAAACAGCAATGCTCTAATGTAGCAGAAAAATATTTACGATCAAATTTTTGGATACAGTTGAAGAACACACCCAATCTCCTTTTTTCTAAACTCTATTACTTCCAAAGAATAGACTTGTTGATAAAAATGTGTAACAATTTCAATGACTTATCAGCTATTCTTGTCACTTGTCCCAATAACTCATGCAGCAAATATTCTTTAAATCTTATGAGACCTCCTAGGCAAACTGTTTCAAGAGGTACACTGTCTGAGCTTGAGGAAAAGAAACCTGTGATCACATTATCTCCATCATGACACAAGCCTGAGGCAAGAATATTGTCTTCTCACTCACCTAGAAATAGCAAACAGCCTGAGGGAGAATCTGCCAATAGAGCTCAGGTTTAGGCCTGCTCACTATTTTATTCCTCACCTGAGTATTATCAACTATGTATTGAAGAAACTGTTCAAAAAGCTTCATCAGCTTGAGCCCTGCTGCTTATTTGAGAAGAACAATATACATAATCAGGAGTCATTTTTCCTAGACTTTGTTCTGGAGGAAGACAGTTCTGGTTTGGATGGTTTGTTGCATTTGAAACTTGAAAAAACAAGCAATGTAGGGTTTGGATAATGACAATTTTTGGGAAATTCACAAGGAGGAAGCATGTGATGAAAGCAGGATATGGAAACAACCGCTGTACTTCTTACAGTGTTCTAGCTTGAACAAGTCAGTACCAGATACCTCAGATCAGGAGAAACACTGAAAACAAAGTTTCACTGAATGGTAGGCATTCGTCTGCCAATACAGAAAGCCCACTAGCTGAAGTTTAATATATGAAGAGTCATTCCCTTTCAAAACATTTTTTTTTTTCCTGGCTTGGAACTTTAGTAATTGTATTCCAAGTAGTTCCACTGTCTTTTCCCTTTTTATGAAATTCAGCCATGTCCTTGATCTTAATGTGATCTTGTGCCCATGAGTGGCACAGATTAATTCACAGCAGCACAGCAAATACTCCAGTGCAGGAGAAAAAAAGGTTATTTCTTGAGACCCACCGACATAAGGTCTAGCTAGGACTGAAACTACCTAAAATGGAAAGATCTGTTTACAACCTTGAGGCTGGAATTTCCTTGAATTTCAAGGACAGCACAGCCCAGAAGTAAAAGTGTTTTCACTACAGTCAAAATACACCAGAGAACACTTAAATAATAGTCTGGACTTCTTGTTATTGGGAAGGTCACATTTTGAGTCAGATTCTTACCATCCAAGATGGTATTAATTACAAGCATATTAACAGAAAGCATATTTTCCTTCTTCTTCTAATGACAGGAATAAATATTAATAAAAAGACTTCCATTAAGTATGTTACCAAGACTTAACATTGCATATGCTTAAATTAAAATATTATTGATTCAAAAGTATGCCCTTGCACTTATTAAGAGGAGAAACTATGCCAACCTCTTCATCTATAAATATGATGCTGAACATTGATTCTGCAGCAGAGAAGAAAAGGTGATTATGTTTTGAAAACTAATAATGTGTAGCTTCAAGCAACTAAAAAAATCAATGTATATTTATTATTTGTTTACCAATGCACTATGTGTTCTGCAGCACTTTTTCAAAACTGCAGACTATTTACACCACCATATGAAAATATATAAACATAATTGGCAAGATAAAAGATAATGGTGGCATTTTTCTTTCATGAAGGGTTTTCTCCTGTGAGCAGTCTTAATTTTCCAATAGCAAATCTTAAGAAAGATCCCCACAAAGTTGGGGTTTTTTTTAATCCGCATGCACACCTGCCTCCGTTGCATACGTACAACTACTACAGCTTCAGAAATAAGCCTAGGCAGAACACTATTTTAAAGTTACCAAGCAAAAAAGACACCAGTGACAATAACTATTTATATCAGTAGATGCTGTTTTCTGAAAGTACTTTGCTATGTGACAAATCCATCCACAGATCAAGTCAATGGATAGATTATTTTTTACTTAAGTGGTCTGGGCCCTAGGAGAAACAGACTTGGATTACACAAATGTGTGGGAGTTTATAACCCTTTTCAGATGACTGCCCACAAAGGGCAGGGGATATATACCACTTTTCAGCTAATTAATTTCTGTTATGAGTCTTCTGTCACTTTCTTGATCTGAAAGTGTGAAACAGTCAACATTTTAGTACTATGGGCCTGAACTACTAAAAATATTAAGAATAGATATTCCTGTGTAGTTTAGTTTATGTCTCTCCTGATCCTAATACATAAAAGCAATAACACTGCCTCTACCACTTTAACCACAAAGAACTGTGTTCTCAGGTCCCTGTGCCTCAAACTCATTGACATGTAATTTTTCCGCACTACCTTTTATTTTTTTGGAAAAGGTATGGATGCTTTGATCCACACCACTGTCCAGGTCTTGAAAAATAACCCTTTTACAGGGATAAAATAGGATAATTTAAACTGGGCAGGTTTATTGTCATGGCTAACAGCATATGGAAAGGAAATAGCTGATGTCCACTGATCTCTCAGACTGGGTAAAATATATGTGCGATCTTCATCATTAGAGTATACAGATGTACTTCCAGTTTTATCAATGTAGAGAATATGTCCTGTAATTGAATATTGAATAAGTAATTAAAGTATTCATTCAGATTATCAGATGCTATTAATACTTATTCGGTTATGAGTTTTTTTTCATGTACTTTCAGCCTACTTACAAAAAACAATTTCAAGATTAGACCAAGCTTGATGCCTTAACAGCTGCATTATTGCAGCCTGCCTTTACCTAGCCAAATATTTGCAATTCATGTCAGGGAAAGTTTTTTTTTTAAGGAAATATGTGATGAATCCTTCTTTCTGTGCTCCTTCAATTTAATCCATACATTTTCTGATATTTTTGCTCTTTTCCATTTTGTAAAATTATATCACTATATAGCATATAAACTGAGCACCCCACTATGCGGAGAGACCAGACCTTACAGAAATCCTTCAAAAATGTCTGCACTCAACAAGTAAGCATTAAGGGCTACTTTTAAATACAGCATGCATACAAGGGAAGTAGCTAAACTGCATTAATTTTGTTCATGTAGAGTATCACATATGCTGACTTAAGTGTAACCTGAATGATACTGAAAGCTTAATCAGAAAAATTAAATAGAGAGTAGGCTTTTTGTTTATGACTCCATTAACTGGAGGAATTTAAAACTTCCTCACAAAGATTTAACAATACTTTTTCACATTGTAGTGTAAGGAAGCATTACCAGAAAATGCAGAACATACTGATAGAAGTAAAGGTCAAGGCTTGCTTCCATTCATCTTGAACACTGTGCCAAGTTCTTTCCATATCATAATTCATCAAATAATCTAATTAACTTGTTTAAAACTATAATTAAGTTAGGCATACTTAAGGTCATGCAATTACAGGTCTGTGAAGAGAGTTTTACACCAACAAAGCAGCTGCAATCCAAATGACAAATCACACATTCTCTAATAACTCTCCATTCCCAGACAGCTATTAATAATGTTTTCTTAAAATTAAATTAAAAGGGGGGTTTTGTTGCTTTGGAAGGACTGTCTATTCAGGGAAGTACTAAGAATCACTACAGTTACTGACTTTGGATGAGGCTCCTTGACTGGAATCATCATCTCCCAAAAACTTAAACACTGTCAGGAGGTGTTTACCATTTCCTGTTTCACTACTAGATCCACAGTGATTTAATGGTTTAGGTGGTTTTTTGCTTCTGGTTAATCTTTTAATTTATCCATTTCTTATGATGTGAGAGTGCACAAATTTGTTATACTCTATGGTCTTAGAACCTGGTCCTCAAAACAGGTGAAGAAAAAAGGTCTCAACTACTCTAATAAAGAAATATAAAAAACTGCCCAGCCATGGAGCTAGATAAATTCATCAATATATGATCCTTTATCCATGGTGAAGATACACTGCTGTTACTAAAAGGGATGGAGATGAGTTGCCTGAAAATATTTTGCCTTATTATCTTTTTCAACAGGCAAAATTCAAGCATGCTGGGTCAGCTGGCCTGGGGCACAACAAGGCCAGAAGAAGCAGACTGACAGCAGGAGCACTGATGTCTCAAGAAACACATGTCTGTACAGGCTGCCTCAGAAACTGACAGATCAGAACACTTTACTATTTACACACTTCACTTTTAGACTGAAATAAGGTAGATTTAGATTAGATATAAGGAAGAAGTTTTTTATGATGAGGGTGATGAGGCATTGCAACAGGTTGCCCAGAAAAGCTGTATATGTCCCATCCTTGGAAGTGTTCAGGCCAGGCTGGATGGGGCTTTGAGCAACCTGGTCTAGTGGAAGGTGTCCCTGCCCATGAGAGGGAGGTTGGAACTAGATGATCTTTAAGGTACTTTCCAACTCAAACCATTCTATGATTCTATGTGTTTTATCAATAACATTATAAAGGTTGGCTGGGTATGGAAGATACAGAAAAATTGTATCTTCAAAATGTTCTTTAAGAAAAAAAGACATACCTGGAACTTCTCAATTGTTAAGCAAATAACTTGCAATAAATAATGCTCACAAGTTAAAACTCAGACACCAAGTGAAATAAATCCTGTTGGCTCTGAAGAACATGCCACTACTTTCTAGCGTATTAGCAAAGTAGGAACAAGATTTTCATTTCTTTTTCCTTTAGGAGAATTATTTCAGTAACTAAACAATCTTTTAGAGTTGGACCAAGAAGAAAAGGAAAGGTTGTTACCCAAGAAACTAACAGACTGGATACCACAGGTGTTGAGCAAAAACCAAAAAACAAATGTACAATACACTGTCAAGAAGATACATGCATAAATGAAAATTCAGCCTTATAGTATGTTTCCAAGACTTACACTGTTGAGTTATTTATCCCAGTTCTTCTATGGAGCAATAATTGTTAATTCATGATTCTACTACTGTAGCCCTTTGCCTTGTAAAAACTTCCAGTCTTGTTACAGAAATACCCTGACCAAATATGAATCACTAGTTCACACCACCAACAATAAAAAAAAGCAGTACTTGTTTGCATTAAGCACTCTGACTGTACATTGCAGTTCAGGATCTATTTCATGAGTCTGCAGATGCCTTTGCCATACCAGTTCAAACCCAAGTGCTTGTGTATCTAACCGTGAAACTTCAAGTAATCCGTTCAGATTAATATGCCATCCAGCTACCTCAGGCAATGCAAAGTTGTTATGCTCATTATTTACACAAAATATTTATCTAGAACTCATACAAAGAGTTTAATAGGTAAAGCAAATGACAATTCTGAGGTGCGAAAGGTTGAGGGGCAATCAACTTTCCAAGCCAAGTCTGGAAGGAAATAAATCCATAGCTTTTTGAGATGATGCACTGTTTCCTAGGACAAAAACCTGTCCTGCTGAATCCTGTTCACCATTTACTTTCCTCCAGACTTCAAACCTGAGACTTCAGTGGAAGCTCATTCAGACTAAATGCAAGAGAGACAGCTGGCATGACAGAAGTAGAGAGCGTGGCAAAGGAGACAAAAGAGAGGGCCATGAGGGTGGGAGACAAACATCAGAACTGTAGTAAAATGTGTGTTTTAGATAAAATTTATCATGACCAAGTGATTCTCCGTAGGTAGGGAGATTTAAATTCACTGATGATATCATTGATTAGTAATTATAATGTATGGTAGCAGCAAGACTGTTAAGCTTATTTTTTGCCTGTGGATGATTTCCAGCAAAATTGAATTTTGCCTGTTTACTTCTGTTTGACATCAAAAGATTATTTTTTTTTTCCCCCTTTTCTAAAGTGTATCTAGCTGCTCTCTCTGTCCTGTGCTTTGCCATATTGCCAGAAGAAACATGGGGGCATAGTCATTTTGGAGGAAAGGGAAAGCCTAGATTCTTTCACATTGGAATTTTCTAGTGAAGTTGAGGAGTGCAGGGACTGTGGATTTACCTTTGCACATATTTTTCAGAAAGTTAGCATTAAATCTATCATAAATTGATTTTCTGAAACACCTAGAGGAATCATTATCATTACCACACACAAGTAATTTGAAAATGTCTTTTTTTGTAGAATAAAATTTGTTTGCCTTCTTTTTAAAGATAAGTTGATCTTGTGTTTTTAAAAGTGAGAAATAAAATTAGTTAGACTTCTCTTTCTAATAATGACTCCATGAATAGTTAAGATATTTTTATATTGAATTCAAACATTAGTACTAATGAGAAAATAACCTGAATACAATGCACCAGCTAGCAGACGTAACAGATTCCTTTTTTTATTTCATCTACTGAGAATACATTCACATCCACAGGGTACCTCCCTTTAGACCAATTCATTACTCATGCTTTTATTAGCATCTTAGTAACAGCTAAGATGCAGATTTCCAAAAAAAGAAAAAATGCCACATATTAACACCCTTAAGTAGCACAGTTCATGACACAATTATTTTCATCCATAACTCAATCCAGACTTTTGCTAATATTTCACCGACTTCCCTGGGTCTCCAAGAATCTCATAATGTAAACCAGGGTCACTGCAACTGGTCCGTTGCCAATGCCTTCTGAAATGGCTTTTATCAGCAGAAAGCACTGTAAACTCTCTCACACATAGATGAAGTCCAGGTAGCAGCAAACCAGTGTGTATTAAAGAAATACACAAATTCTGTCCCTGTCACTGGGACACCACAGTCTCTGCATGCCTACCTTAATGAGAAGAAATACTAGCATCACTGAGGTCTATACCTCAACAACAGTATATTTCTTTCAATATTATTGTAATGGTTTGCTCTTTCCCCAAAAATCTTACAAAAATGTAAAATGTAACATGGAGACGGTCCAAGCACAGATCACATGAGACATGTAAACATGAGCAGCATTGTCAGGTGGTACTTATAAAAGTAATGCCAGGCAAAATGAGATTTCTGCATCAAGAAATTGCAGGAAGAGAAGGAAAAACACCAGCCAGCTAGAAAAAAACCCAAAACACAACACCCTACCTTCATCTTGTTTCTACTGCTTTCCACTAACACTGCAGTGATCCTACATTTGTGGCAAAGTGCCTGGCAACAGGTGCTATTAAAATGCTCCATCAGAATAGGGAGAGAAATCCCCACAGAGAACTCAGAACCAGCAGCAGCAGTAAGCTTAGCAGACATAGCTTAAAATGGAAACAAAGCAGTTCCGACCTGCCTGGTAGATCTTCTAAAGCCATAACCACCTTGAAAAAAATCCCTAAGTAGCTTCAGGAAAAGTTCCAAAATGTTAACTTGTCTCTGATGTTTATTTGGGAAATAGAAATTAATATGAACAAATTAAAATAAGGAATGACATACTATTTTCTTTCCTGTATTTCAGAATTACTTTTCTCATCCTTTCTTTCATATGTAATTTCTTGTCTTTCTTCTATTATTTCCTTTATTTTTTTCCCTTTACTTGACAATTTGTCTTTTGTCATACTCACACTTCAATTTCTTCTTTCCAGCTTTGATCAACAATATTATAATAGGTCCTCACAGCTGAAATTCCACAAATGCATCACATAGCTGAAATAGAGCTTCAAATTGCTCCAGAAAAAATAGAAAAACAGACACTTCTGTCTCTTTTCAGAAGTGAATCTTGGGATCATATGAGCTATGAACCAGCCGAGGTCAGGCAAGAAGATCAGAGCAGTCTTGGGAATGGAACTGACACTCTACCCTGTATTTATCATAACACAGTTCTTCTCTGAATTAAGAAAAGAAAAAAAAAAAAAACAAAAAAACCCCAAAAAAAAACACCAAACCACAGTTTCAAACTTCTGATCTCTGAGCTCCATTGACTTAGAGTTAATCATTAGAACGATAATGGATTTTTTCATAATCATCTCATTGCATGTTTAATTAACACGTTTCTTTTCCACCTTCTTTGTCATGGTTTAACCCCAGCCAACTAAATACCAAATAGCTTCTTGCTCACTCCCACCAGCCCCCCAATGGAACGGGGAGGAGAATCAGAAAAAAAGGTAAAACTCATGGGTTGAGATAGCAACAATTTAATAATGGAAATTAAATAAAAAATATAATAAAAGCAAGAACAACAATAACAACAACAATTGTAACAAAAAGACAGAAAGAAAGAGCAATAATACCCAAGGAAAAAAAAAAAAAACAAACAAGCAAGGCACAATACAATTAGTCACCACCTGCTGACCAATGCGCAGACAGTCCCCTGGTAGCAATGGGCAGCTCCCAGCCAACTCCCCCCAGTTTATATACTCAGT
This sequence comes from Falco cherrug, assembly GCF_023634085.1. Taxonomy (NCBI): domain Eukaryota; kingdom Metazoa; phylum Chordata; class Aves; order Falconiformes; family Falconidae; genus Falco; species Falco cherrug. The sequence continues at coordinate 80,501,062 of NC_073699.1, forward strand.
ATAACGTTCTATGGTATGGAATGTCCCTTTGGCTAGTTCAGGTCAGCTGTCCTGGCTCTGCTCCCTCCTGGCTCCTTGTGCACCTGCTCACTGGCAGAGCATGGGAAACCTGAAAAGTCCTTGATTTAGAGTAAGCACTTACGAACAACTAAAACATCAGTGTGTTACCAACATTAAGTTCATACCAAATCCAGAACACAGCACTGTACCAGCTACTAAGAAAATTAACTCTATCCTAGCTGAAACCAGGACATTCTTTTATTGATACAAATGTTCAGATGAGGCCTTTAAGAATTTACTTAGACATTAGGCACTGGGCATTTCAATACACTTTACATATTGCTAAAAAAATGCATTTATTCTGAAATAGAGTATTTTGCTATTATAGAAAATATTGTATTATTAGAAGTTTTATATCAAAATTTAGAAAAGATGTATTTGTCTGTCAACAGCTTTATATAAAGTTAGTATAAGCATGTGTGTTTGCTAAATGCATATTCATATAATTATATAGAAGTAAGTAACTGAGTTTCCATAGTTTTAAGATCCCTTCTTCATGCATTTATTCAGTAAAATAAAGGGAAACAAATGTAAGCGTCTTCGGTTAAAAAAAGATATTCCCATCCTGTATGTATTTGTTCTTTCTTGTTAAGACTGCATATTTCTGTTCAAGATTCCTAAAGATAAAACATGTATTCATGCATGGTAAAATTTATCCAGAAACACAGTCCTACAAAACATTGTATAAGGAGTCTAAATGTGAATGGTGGGATGCATACTTCATAATTAATGGAGTTTCTTTCACACCTACCCCTTGCCCTTCACATTGTAGGAAGCATTAAAAAAAACAAAACAAAAAAAAAAAAAAACCAAAAACAAAAAAAAACCAAAACAAACCAAACCCAAACTTCTTCCAAGGAAAGGTTTATTCAGTATGTTCACAGAATATTAAAGGGCAAACAAGTTTTCAGTTAAAAGAAAACAAACTACCACATCTTTTTTTAGTTTGGATTTATGGGCAACCCATGCTATAGAATTAAAAGCAAAAGACTACATCTTATCCTTAAAAAAATATCCAAGAGCCACCAGTACAGCAATACTTGAATCAAAATGTTTATTCTCACTATTTTTCTTCATTAACACTAATAATTTAGGTACTCAGCATCCTCCAGGGATCATTTAACACCAACAAAAACACGTTATCCAAACACAAGAGATAAAAGACAGCCAGTTATGCTTAACAGCAAAACTCCTGGCTAATATTCCCAAATAGATGATTAGTCAAAGAGCAATAGGTTATTTTGTGACATTTTGCAGAAAGAATAACACTACCTTTTTTTTTTTTCTGTTAGATCAGATTTATTAGTGTTATCAAATTAATGCAGTTTTAACTCTAAAGCTGTTTGTTTATAAAGCCAGTAGATGACCTAAAAAGTAAATTTCCTTATTTTATTTATTTTCATTAGTAATACCACAAGTATAACTCATTCAAATGAATTGAATATCCATTAAACATTATCATTTCCTCTCCTTCTCTGTCTCTTTCCTGCAATCCCATGAAGTCTCAGCAGTTACCCTAATCATATTCAGCCATATGAAAAAGGATACCTCCATGTTTTGTTGACCAGCCCTGCTCTAGAAATCTGGAAGTATAGAAACATTTTAACCTTTAGTACATGTTTTCAAAAGACAAAGGAGAAACAGGGCCAGCTCCAGGTTAAGCTAGACCAGGAAAACCTTGGTTCACATCAGGACTGGAAATGAGAGAGCAGAAATGTCATAAAAAAATCCTACAATGGTATATGTTTAATTCCCCACTGACCAGCAAGCAAGAATTGTGTTTTAATTTTAGATTCAGAAGACTTGAACAAAACCAGCTGCCTACTGTGAAATAACATCACAACTGGAGGAAGAGAACTTCTGGTTTTTTCCTTTTTACTGTTTGATTGGTGGCTTTTTGGTTTTGGTTGGTTTTTTTGGAGAGTGTGTGTGTGAATGTTTTGTTTTGGTTTTTTGTTTTCCTGGTAAGTGGCAATCAGTCACTTGAAGTATTAGATTCTCATTTTCACTTGCATCTTTCACAGATATCTTCTATAAAACTAAATGTCTACACTACACCTTTCTGAACATCTATTTTCATTTCAATCCACTTGGTCCAAAAGTCACTATTTTCTCGTGAACAGCATAAGGTACCAAAGAGCCATCAACTCAGAGACCTGAGTGATCTGAAAGACTGACTGTTAGTATCTGCTAATTCAGGTGGCCACTCTAGTATCCCATACCATTTATGGTGAAAGCGCAAAACATTTCTCTTCATTCAGGTCTGATGCCACCATCTTTCATTGTCAGCTCTGGGGATAGCTCTGTCGATATTTCAAATCAAATGTTGTCTGTTTAAAGCATGATTCCCTTTCAATGAAATGAAAGCAAATTAAAGTTGATCAAGAAGCCCTTGATTTCTATATTTATATGTATATATCTCCTATATTTGTTTAATTACTCTTTAGAAATAGCAGGGGTCATGTAATTGATTGCAGCACATGATTGATGGGGGCAAGACTGCCTTAAGCCTTGCTGGCTGATGAACAGGACCAGCAGTAGCAATCACATTTATGTAGAGGAACTGACAGGGAAGAGACCATGCAGGGAAGAAAACCTCAAAAACTATGGAAATGTACAGTCATCAATATATGTATCTACCTTGACCATGAAGTAGCTTATTTTAGAGAGTAAACATTTTTCCTTCTGACAACTATCAAGAAAATACTTTGACTTCGACTTGTAATTGATTGCAAACTCTCATCGCCTTCAGTCCTTTGAGTGACCATTAAAGCAACCTGATATAAGCCAAAATGCCATTACCAGAACATACTTAAGCAAATGGGAAGCACTCAAAGTGTAAGTGCTATGCATTGCCACTGCCCATGCGGGTATCAGAAGAAACTTTCTGAAGAAAGTATTTCACAGGCACAGCTCTGTGCCTCACCATCTTCCAAAGCAGTCAATTAGAGTCCCAGGAACATACTATTGCACATCAGAAAGTAAACTCTGGGTTACATTTAGCTGGCAGCACATCCCACTGCACACTCACAAACCCAAGCCGTATTACTCGACAAAGAAGAAGCAGACTACCTCAGGTCTGAAACAACCACATAGGTTATCAAACTGCACTCAAGATATAAAGGCAGTTAAACAAGCATTTAATTTTTGGGAGCCTTTGGCCCCAAGGAGGCACCTACAGGCCAGAATGAACCAGCAATATTTAGGAAGATATTTCTAACTGATGACGGACTTGATATTCATGTGACTCAATTGAGTTTTAGCTCTCAAATGTATTCCTAACAAACCATTATCTTTTATTTTCTTATAATACTTCTGAGAAGTACTCAAGGCACCTGAAACTAAAGCAGTTATGAAATTGTTCCTCTCGTCCTTATCTGAGTCGTTGGGAAAAGGAGTGGGAGGAAGAAGCACGTCTAATTTATGCATCTTATGCTTTTTTGCTCCAGCATGACCTTTCCTGGAAGTTACAACACAGAAACATCTGTCCCCTGAGCTTTTATACCTGCAAGTAGTACAAAAAAAAATGCACTTTCACTGGATGCCCAGTGTTTTTTAATCCAAAGATGGGGCCTCTGGGGGACCTTTACCAGAATGAGTAAGCAACTCTTAGAATTAAGCGTTGGCACTAGACAGACTAGGATCCAGATGGTTTGATCTCATTCCTGGACATACTGCCACCTGTTATCTACATTTCTCATCAGAACATGTACATCCCATATTCACAAATACATGCTGACATATTTAAATGAGGCTGTTTTTCTGTCTAGATATTTGGCAGTGGGTCCTCCTGTTTTTGTTATCATACGTCAGATAAAGCCATCCTCACATGTGGGGATTCCTGAGGTTTTTCTTGAACTTCTCAGCTTTTTTTTATGCATGCATTAAGAATGTCTCCATAGCATTTCTTATCCCTATTTGCTCTTTACTGGTTTAGAAAACAGAGTCCTATTGAAACTGCACTCCCTTCTCTCCTCACCCAGGGAACAGCTGCCCTCGCTGTGACACTGCTCAAGCATAAACCCTCACCTGGCATGCAGGAGTTCAACATGTAATTGCAACCACACAGTTATCCATTACACCCTGTGCATAATCCATTGACCTACAACCAGATCTTTAACCCTGAGGTAAAGCTGAAGGTATGGGGTGGCCCCAGTGCACCCCTGGGGTATGTGGGACCCAGTGCCAGAGGGTTGCCTCTGCCTGACTCCTCCTTGCCCACTCAAAGCAAGAGTGGGTCTTGGCCATAGAGTTGAAAAGTCAGGCTCTTCCTCCAAATCTGCATGGTCTTACATATTTCTGAGCTTTTACTGAGATTCCCATCATGTTTAGTTAGTGAGGCTAAAAATAACTTCTAAAGTAAAATACATATGCATCTCAGCTGTATATCAAAATAATACTTAGCTTAGTAGCTACAGAAATATAATTGGAAACATGAACTCCAGACAAATGAGCTTAACATTACTTGAAAAATCATTTTGACTGTGTAAACCTCCTGAGTAGGTAACACTCTTGGGTTTGCTTTTCTTTCTTGTGGAAGTATTGAGATAGAGGGGTGAAGGAAGACTGACTCCGAGTCTCTCTGAATATTTTAAATTATTAATGAATAACACATAATAATATGCAAGCAACATATAAAAATCTCCAGCCTCACTCCCACATCTCTAAAAATGCCTTTTTTTAATCTTCCCCACCTAGCTATGTAATATCAATTAAATAATCAGACTCTTCTGGCCAGAAAAGCATGTGAGCCTGCAGCCAACCTAAATGATTCTATGATATTATGTTAATATCCTTATTATGTTTTAAACACCACAAGCCAGCGACCCTTTATATTTCCTAACCATTGTGCCTCTTCTTTTAAAGCATACTTTTATTATATTCAGAATATACTTCCCTCATACTGTTCTCTTCTATCTTTTCTATAGCACAAGCTGCCCACTCCAAAATAATAAATAAAGTTTTTGGAAGAGGTTATGTAAAAGGTAAGGCAAGTATAAAAATTATGTTTTATTTTTCTCAGTGTGGGTTTTAAAGCAATCAGCCTTGCAATAAACAAGAGACTGTCTTGATAGGAACAGTCAGTATTTGTCAGGCGTATTTCCTTAAAATGAGTTGACTTGATATTAAAAGCAATCTGTCGTTCTCCCTATCAATCAGGAATTGCAATCAGCCACAAACACACCCTCTAGTTCTCCTTCAATCAGTGAAATAGTGCAGAAACTCAATTGTAAGTATTTAATAAATTCATAAAAGGGAAAATCCATCAGAAACTATCGGGACCACACTGTGATACCTTTATTTAAACTAGGACTTTTGTTTCTCTGTGTGCAGCTTTATCATTTTCCATGAGTCTTCATATGCAGCAGAGTACCAAGAGCCTCAAAATCTAGGGTTCTGTATTTTGCGAAGTTATTAGCTCACAGTAATTAAGAAAAAAAGAATCAGCGTTGAAACTATTACTATTTAGTACTAATGATAATGTTTGTGTCTTTTTCAAGCGCTTTCTGGGAATGGAAAAGTAGGTTACCTATCAGCTTTTCCTAAACAACCTCTACAGCAAAGCAGACTCCCCATTTCCCAACAGTGAAGTATCATTAAAAAAACACCATGCATTTAAAAACAGGAAGCTTCTTTTTGAAGAGCTTAAGACATTAGCAAAACAGATTGTTTCTCCCAATGGAATGTTTAGACAAGCAAGGTACTTTCAAAGTGTTACTGTACAGAACAGAATTTCACTTATGTGTGTGTATTTATGATGCCAAATACAAGCTTCTGAAATGCCTTGCAGATTATAGTTCATTATCAAGGAGAGACTTTGTTAGGTATTACTAAGCCTCCAGTCTTGGTACCATATGCTTTAATTCCCCTATGGGAAATTTCATCCAGGGACAGAAAAATCAGGGCAGGTAGAAAATTATATGAAACTTTTGGCAGTTCTTTAGAAACAACAAAAAATACTTTGGGGTTTGGGATTTTTGTTGTTATTGTTGCTCTTTTTCCCTAGGAAGATTATCTTAGAGCAACATAATAAATTCATACTTGATACAGCACATCCAAGAAGCATAAGAGATATTTGTTCAATTTGGCTGAAATATAAAGTAAAATATCTATAACCTTAACTTTAAGTCCTATGAGATCCTTGGAATCTTCCTATTCGATCTAATTAGGTAAGTTCGTATTAATACTGATTGCATTGTTTGTAACAATCAGGAATATATATATATATATATATATATATACTACTTACAAGAAAGAAAAGCATTTTTAAGTCTATGTAACAGACAATTTTTAGTTTGAGTTCTTTAAAATTGCAAGGTAGCAATGTTAGTTTTAAAATATGGCTACCTCTAACACATTTTTTGTCCTCTAATTGTTGCCTAGTTAATCCACTGTCCTGGAAAAAATCATCCAAAAACTGAGGTGTTATAGCTCTGGTGCTATCAGGGATGTTATTCGAAAGTAAATTCATTTTGTTAGTGACATCAGAACAGGAATCCAGTTTAGTATTCAGGACAAAAGAGATGGGGTTTAGTGGCCTTGAAAGAAAGAGTAGAAGCAGTATTAAACTCTGAAACTGTCAAAAATTGAGTCTGGATAAACCATAGAAGACTAGCTTTCCAGGGAAGATGTGGAAGATAGGTTAAAAAATATGTATGTGTGTGTAAATATGTGACACTGTGTGTATCTAGAGGAATTTGAAGCTGAATGTTTATATTGCTGTGAATAGTGTCATATAAAGTTTCTCCTGTTTAATGCAAAATAAACACCCCTTCCTGTCAGAATGTGTGTACTAGGTATTCATTTTTCCTATTCTTGATACTTCTAGAAAGCTACCAATGGTCTTCCTACACGTTATAATGTCTCTTTCAAGCACTAGTTAAATAAATATTCCGGAAAAGGTCTGTGGTTTGGTTTTTACAGTACCTATGAGTGAAAAGATACAAATGCACCACAGAATCTCCATTAAAGAATTGAAACACAGTTACAGGGGCAAGAACTAAAAGCCAGGAAAGGAATTTTCATCTGAGCCATTAGACCTAAGTAAAGTAGATTACTTTCACATTTTAGCATTAAATACTACATCTTAAAATTATCAGACTAATACTGCCTTGATACCATATTAACTAACTGACTTTCTAAATTATTATTATATTTAGCAAAAAATATAAATCTCACACTTCAGGTATCAATACAAAATTATTCCAGCTTATCTTTTCTATCTGTTGGTCAGAACATATACAATGTCCTTTATCATATAGATTCTTCTGCCTTGCACACCAATTATAGTAACCTGTAAACGTAAGTCAGCAATGAAACTGTTCTGGTATGTGATGATGGGCATATTATTTTGAAAACGCTATATAAAAAATCAATAATTTAAAAGATTAGTTTACAGGAATCATACAGGATGACTTAACTCAATAGGTCTAGTGTTTTAGGAAGGCATTAAGCTATTCTGCACTGTAATTTGTCTTTCGTGTGTATTTGTCATCTGCTTGGCATCTAAGAAGAAAATGTGTCTTTCTTTCTGTCTTTGTTCTCTTTGCAACAATCATATACACTATCAATCATATACATTTAAATATTCAAAATGCTTTTACTTCATGTTGAGACACAGCATCCAAAGTTCTGGTTCTAGGGGCACCGTTATGACATACACCGTAGGCCTAAACTGGGAAAGTACCTATAATCTTCCTCCTTGTCACCAAAATGCTGCATCTTGATGACAGAAAGAGCCAAGAAAGTTTTATTCTTAGGGTGTTATTCTGAGGCAGCTAATGCCGGCTTGTGCAATCAAGTACTAGAAACAAGCCACAGGCATATCAGGGTGATTGTATCATATTCAGCAACACCTGAACCCAGAGGAATATTTTTTTTATTCCTTTAATTTTTATTTTCCTGAGAATCATACTGAAAAATGCCATACTTCGGTAGTTTTAAAAATATTTCATTTATTAAAAAGTCTTATCATGTTCAGTAAATGTTTTTCTAGTAAATGTGTTCTTGAAGGACAATGTTTGCAAAAGACACAGGATGCAAAAGAAAACATGGTGATTGAAGTAAGAATCAAAGCCAGTGAAGTCCAGTAAAATAGGATCAACATTTAATTAAATTAGATTTCTCATTCTGGAAAGGAATGATAAATAGCATTATTGTATTTTACAATGCCTTAAATCATGACACATTCATATATTTATGTTGTTATCAGACATGTCTAGACATGGCTGCAATGAAGTTCTCTGTTTTACCCTTTTAATTAGGGCTTTCTGTTTTGCTCTTCCTTAATAGCTCTGGCAAGAGTAATGTGCTGTAATGAAAATCAAACATACACGTAAAAATGCAATTAGAATTTCACCGTCTTTGTGGGAATAGTCTTCCTATTTAATAATAATGGAATTGAATTTGACTCCTTGTTTGTAGTTTCTGTTAGAGGGATCAGATTAGTAATCTGCTGGAAAAGTTACAAAACAGACAAGCTAAGAAACTAACAACAGTTTTTCTGTGGACTTAGTATGATAAAAACTGAGTTAGCCCAAAACAGCCTGTATTTTTAATAATTGAACAAGCATCTAGGTGTGTATCCAAAATCCAAAGAAATTAAAGCCAACACAAATGAAATATTAACTTTCTATCAATCCATACCTTTTATCATTTTTTTAAAAAAAATGTATTTTGCTTTATATGAACTTCCTCATACTGGAGATTTACAGCCATCCACTGCTTTTTTCCTCTGTGTGCAGGAGGTTTTTTTGTATTTTTTTTTCCTTCCAAACCTCAGAGCAGTCTTGGAATGGCCTAAAATCTGCATCACCCTCATGTTGCATTGTCATTGAGTCAGACTTGATCCTAAGCTGAACCTTTGGATACACAAAACAAAATCTCACTTTTCAAATGCCAACTGACCCTCTCCCACACTAACCTGAGTGTCAAGCAACGCTTTCCAGACTGTAAACACCAGAAGCATTATAAAAAAAGTACTCCTGGAAAGGAAACAAACTTCAGTGCCTTGCCTTTAAAGCCTGAGTCTTTTCAGATAAAGTTACTATAGAGGAACATTCTAAAAACATGTTTCATCAGAGAACTCGATGAATTTAAGTGTCAGATACAAAGAAACCAGATTTTAAGATAACAGGGTGTTTTTTTCCTGTGGTAAGAGGAAAATTGGAGGCTAAAATAAGCTTGGATTACCAAAACTATACAGAGAAGTTGTATGTAGGTTTGTTGGGCTTTGCTGCTCAGTGGGTGCATATGCCTGTGCTCTTACTTAGCCCTGTGTTCACTTCCATCAATAAGAAGCAGATCACTTCAGGCCAATTCTTGTAATAGGACTACACAAGAAAGACATTACTATGGACTATTATTCTTCAAGGCCATCTCAGCCAGCTTGTCAGAATTCCTCCTTTAAAAAAGGAAATTCCAAAAGCAAATATAACAACCATTTTCTACCAGAAACATTAAGCTCTGAACAAACAAGATGAACACCCATATTGTGGCCAACAATTTAAAAAGTGACTGACAGCCCAGAGTGGGACAGCATAGACACAGTTTAAGCATCTGAAAATAGGGAGGGTATGTGTGTGGGGTGGGTGGGGTGGGTGGGGGGTGTGTGTGTGTATGTGGGGGGGTAGGGGGGGGGGGGGGGGGGGGGCGATTGTACACACACACACACCAGAAAGTGGTGGGGACAAAAATAAGAAGGGTGATATTCCCTCTGAAACAGAGGGCAGCTGATTGTATTGAAGATATTTGGAATGGAAATATATGGACACTAACAGAAGTTCAGATGTCTTCACCATATAGAAAAACCTGTATTTTGATGTCAACATCTCATCACCTGAAATGGAATCACGTGCACACTACCTCTTCCTCCACAAATCTTGTGTCATTGATAAAATAGGAAATACATTTATGAGCACAAAAATTTGGAAAATTTCCCTGTATTTTAACTGTTATAGATATGTGTGTGTGTGTGTGTGTGCTCATATGCATATACCTTTGTAAAATCTTAAAGGAAAGAATGGGTTTGGCTAAATTATTTCATAAATAATATGAAACCTTGATTGCTATATCCTTGTATTTTTCTTTATAGGAAATGTTGCACTTTTAATGATAACTAGAACATAATGGATGTGTTGCATTTAAAAAGGCATTTGTCCTCATTTAAGTGGGTTTCAAGCTACAAACCCCTCATTTTTTACTCTACAGCAGCTGTCTATAAAACATGCCAGTATGTTTCTGCCAAAAAGCTCAAATTTCCTAGTCAAGTTATTTCTGACTGTGGAAGATAGGAGCAGAAACTCCGTTCTAGCAGCTTAAACCACCCACCTTTTTTGATGAGCAGAGCTTGACAGTAATAATTTTAAGTGCTCTACGGATTTGTTAGAAGCAAGTTGTTAGATGCAGAAGATGGTTCATTTTCATTCACAGTCGTGTTACTGTTACACATGGGTTTATGTCATCCAAGTCTTTACCTTTTTGTATGACTGTTTGGACAATACATAGAACTGATCAAAATTTGAAAAAGGTTCACAGAAAATTTCAGGGTTTCTGGGCCTTTCAGTTTGGGAACTGGTGAGTTTTTAAGTTAAGAAAAAAAGACACTCAATGGAACAGTGTCATGGGATAAAGCCTACCAAAAAGTAATGCTTAGATAAGTAAAATCTTGATGGCATCTGACCAGGTCTAAGTCATTTTACAACTCTGGTATGTGCTGGTAAACGAAAATTCAGGCAATTGTTATGGGGAAGGCTTTCCCAAAAGGTCTGTACTGTATCTGCCCTTGTTTAATGGTTTAACTATGCATGGAAAGGAAATAAAGACATGAAGATGAACAATTTTACATGCTTATAGAATGTTTAGTGATAGTAACAGCAAATTGGGATTAGTTATGGTAAAACCCAAGAAGATTTCCTTGGGGTGACCAATGAGACCATGGGTCACTTCTGCCAACAACCTAGGTTGGAAAGCAATAACTGGTGAAAACAACAGTCCCTTGCAAATGCAGATGTCCAACAGCAATCAGAAGGCTGAGCCAAATCCACTGTGCATAAAGGCCTGGCCAACAGCCAGGAGGCATACAGACTCATCAGACAGCTGGACCAAGTGTCTTCTTTCCCCAATGCCATGGTGCTGGTCATCTCTATAACTGCACTGGAGGCATTTGATGGTGTGTATTGGGGTGTGTGTCTGTACATGTAGAACAGAAATGAATGTTCACAGGGTAGATACATCCCACTTTGTAAAGCACTAATAGATTTTAGGTTACTGAGAGGTGGTGTTCTGTTCTTTTGGCTATCTCAGCCCTAAATCCCTCTATGGCTGAATCAGAGTTTCACGTGTGGCTCTCCCTCTCTTTATAGCATTGGAACATTTACGTCTTGATTCAGCATAAATTATTAATAATCATAATATTGACAGTAATTAAATATTTCATGTCTGTGCTCTGTTAAGATATTGCTCTGGCACCAGACCTCTATGTTCAAAACACAAATTTCACCCCTTTCCTTCATCCAAATTATAATATTTATAGCATGATAAAAGACTGAAGATTAGATCAATTTGCAAGCCAAGAATATGAGTTGCATAATTATAAGATGAAATGGATTTAAAGGTGTGTAAAATACCGTGGGAAAAATCAGTTTTAATAATACATATACTTTTCTTATTAGTTTGTTATTTATAATTCACAAGGATTAATTAGTATTCTTCTGCCTCTGATAAGGCTATATAAAGATTCTGAAAGGAAAGAGTAAAAAGTGAAGACAAACTTCTGTATAAAGCTATTCGACTTTTCCAACTTTACAGGTATATCTGCAGAATAATTGCATGGCAGTTGTGTTTGCTTGTTGGTTTTACTTTCTGCTAAAAAAAAAGTCAAAATGACAATTACATTATATTCTACAAGACAGACATTTTGTTCAATGTATGGCACTGAAGACACAACACTGACTTCAGAAACTATTAAGGCAGCACTTTCTTTTCAGTATCACTTTCTTTGAAGAAAAATGGAGGTAGAAGAAAATGAATTGAGAAACCCAGATAATTTAATGAAATTATTTCTTTCTGCTTCTGGAGACAACACTGACTTTATTGATCTCTGGCTGGTCTGCCATGAACAGTCCTTCATGATCCATTCAGAATATACGCTTTGCAGCTTATGTTGTCAAATAAAAAGTATCACCTAAGCAATTTATGATATGCAAAGTTTTCAAGCTAGAGTGTATGAATATAAATTAAATTATCATAGCTGACGAAGTCTAAATATTCCTAAATACAAAAAAATACATATTTTCCATGTGTTTTTCATGAATATGTGGAATTGGGAGTACAATTATATTACTAACTTCTTTTGAATAAACTATTCCATAGTTTTAGACAATTGTGCTTTTTAAGTATGTCTCAGCAAACAGGTGGCTTGGCTGAGTAATCTCAGCCCTTATACTATCCCTTGAAATCTTATTTTAGAATGATTTAAAAAAGATTTTTCAAGGACTGGAGAATTTCATAGATTAGTAGAGTGATTTGCTTTGGAAGGGGTCTCCAAAAATCATCTAATCCAACCTCCCTGCCATAGGCAGTGACATCTTTCATTAGATCAGGTTGCTCAAAGCCCCAGCCAACGTGACCTTGAACACCTCCAGGGATGGGGCATCCACAACTTCTCTGGGCAACCTCTTCCAGTGTCAAAGCACCCTCATCATAAAATACTTCATTATATCCAGTTTAAATCTACTTTCTTTTAGTTTAAAATCATTGTCCCTTGTTCTGTCACTACAGCACTGGAAAAAAATCTTTGCTCCATCTTTCTTATAACCCTCCTTTATATATTGAAAAGCCACAATAAGATCTCCTCAGAGCCTTCTCTTCTCTAGGATGGACATTCCCAGCTCTCTCAGCCTGTCTTCACAGGAGAGGTGTTCCAGCCCTCTGATCATTTTTGTGGCCCTCCTCTGGACCTGCTTTAACAGGTCCATGTCTTTCTTGTACTGTGGGCCCTTCAGCTGCATGCAGTGCTCCAGGTGTTGTCTCACCAGAGTAGAGTAGAGGGGGACGATCTCCCCCAGTCTGCTAGCCACGTTTCTTTTCATGCAGTCCAGGATACAATTCGCTTTCCAGAAAGCAAGTGCATATTGCCAGCTCATGTCCAGTTTTTCATACATCAATACCCTCAAGTCCTTCTCCACAGGGCTGCTCCCAATCCATTCATTCCCCAGCCTGTACTGACATTGGGGATTTCCCCAACCCAGGTGCAAGGCCTTGCATTTGGCCTTGTTGAACTTCATGAGATTTGCATGGGTCTTGTGAAGCCTGTCAACATCCCACTGGATGGTGTCCCTTCCCTCCAAAGAATCAATTACACCACTCAGCTTGGGATCACCTGCAAACTTGCTGAAGCTGCACTCAATCCCATTATGTCATTGATGAAAATATTAAATACTATTGTTTCCCTTACTAGCCCTTGAGGGACACCACTCGTTACTGGTTTCCACTTGGACAGTGAGCCATCCACTGTAACTTTTTGGACATGGACATCCACCCATCTAACATCAAAGCCTTATCTTTCCATTTTAGTGGCAAGAATGTTGTAGGCAATTGTATAAAAGGCATTTAAGAAGTCCAGGTAGATATCATTTGTGCGTCTTCCCTTCTCCACTGATGCAGTTAGTCCATCATAGAACGTCACAGGATTAGTCAGGCAGGATTTGACTTTGGTGAAGCCACATTGGCAGTCTCTAATCATAGAATTGTGTAGGTTGGAAAAGATCCTTAAGATCATCGAGACCAGCCATAAGCCTAGCACTGACAACCCCACTACTAAACCACATCCCTAAGCACCACATCCACACATTTTTTAAATACCTCCAGGGATGATGACTCAACCACTTCTCTGGGCAGCCTCTTCCAGTGCTTGATAACCCTTCTGGTGAAGATATTTTTTCCTAATATCCAACCTAAACCTCCCCCGCCACAAGCTGACACCATTTCCTCTTGTCCTATCACTTAGTACTTGGGAGAAGAAACCAACACTCACCTCACTACAGCCTTTTTTCAGGTAGCTATAGAGAGTGATAAGGTCTCCCCTGAACCTCCTTTTTTCCAGACTAAACAACTCAAATTCCCTCAGCCACCTCTCATAACACTTGTTTTCTAGACCCTTCACCAGCTTTGTTACCCTTCTCTGGACACACTCCAGCATCTCAGTGTCCTTTTTGTAGTGAGGGGCCCAAAACCGAACACAGTATTTGAACTGTGACCTCACCAGTGCCCAGTACAGGGGGGAAATCACTTCCCTTGTCGTACTGGCCACACTGTTTCAGATACAAGCCAGGGTGCTGTTGGCATCCTTGGCCACCTGGGCACACTGCTGGCTCACATCCAGCCGGCTGTCAGCCAGGAACCCCAGGTCCTTTTTTGCCAGGCAGCTTCCCAGCCGCTCTGCCCCAGGCCTGTAGCAAGCGCAGGATGTGGCACTGAGCCTTGCTGAATCTTATACAGCTGGCCTTGGCCCAGCCAGCCAGCCTGTCCAGATCCCTCTGCAGAGCCTTCCTACCTCAAGCAGATCAACGCTCCCTCCGGCAAATTGGTGTCATCTGTGAACTTCCTAAGGGTGCACTCGATCACCTCGTCCAGATCATTGATAAAGATATTAAACAGGACTGGCCCAAATGCTGAGCCCCAGGGAACACCACTTGTGACCGGATGCCAACTGGATTTAATTCCACGCACCACAAGTCTTTGAGCCCGGGCCATCCAGTCAGTTTATTTACCCAGCAAAGAGTACACCCATCCAAGCCATGAGCAGCCAGTTTCTCCAGGAGAATAGTGTGGGAAACTGTGTCAAAGCCTTTACTAAGACCCAGGTAAACAACATCCACAGCCTGTCCCTCATCCGCCAGGCCGGTCATCTTGTCACAGAAGGGGAACAGGTTAGTCAAGCAGGACCTGCCTTTCATAAACCCATACTGGCTGGGCCTGATCACCTCACTGTCCTGTACACGTCACATGATGGCACTCAAGATAATCTGCTCAGTAGCCTTCCCTGACACTGAGGTCAGACTGACAGGCCTGTAGTTCCCCAGACCCTCTTTCCAGTCCTTCTTGTAGATGGACATCACATTGGCTAACCTCCAGTCTTCTGGGACCTCTCCAGTTAGCCAGGACTGTAGAAAAATGACAGAGCACAGCTCATCAAGCTCCTCCACCAGCTCCTTTTACTACCCTTGGGTGGATCCCACCCAGCCCCACAGACATGTGTGTGCCTGAGTGTTGTAGCAGGTCACCGACCATTTCCCCTTGGATTATGGGGGCTTCACTCTGCTCCCCACCCTTTCTTCCAGATCAGGGGCACTGGGTATCTGGAGAACAACTGCTCTTACTATTGAAGACCAGGCAAAGTAGGCATTAAGTACCTCAGACTTCTCCTCATTCTTTGTTACCATGTTTCCTCCCGCATCCAATAAAGGGTGGAGATTCTCCTTAGCCCTCCTTTTGTTGCTAACATATTTATAGAAACATTTGTTATTGCCTTTTACAGCAGGCTTTGGCCCCGCTAATTTTCTCCCTGTAAGGCAGCCACCTAGATGACTGAAGCTGGGATATATGCATTTTAAGTTGGTTCATTTGCATAAGCATAAGGCTTATAAATATAGCTTGTAAGCCATATTTCCTTCTGTTGTCTCAGACTCTTTGAACTGGATCAAGACTTGAATAAGTGTTTAACCAGGCTGTAAGGAACACATCTTGGCAGTGCACCTTTATGCAGTAACTCCTCAGAAGCAGACACCAATAACCATTCACACTTATTTTAACAATAGTAACACCAGGTTGCAATCAAGCTCACAGCTCCACTGTGTAAACACATAGTAACAGGCAGTTGACTACATGGAGTAGGGGTTGTCAAAGTAAATGACATCAGTGTGTGTCTATGTCTTGCATATGTTCAAGGTTACAATGCAAGCCAGCTAAGAACTTAATCCAGTTCCCAATTTTCTGAATGCCAAGCAAGCTCTTTCAGTATTGCAAAATTAAAGTTTCCTGTGCCTATGTAGACATCTGAGCAGATAATAGAAAGAGGAAGAACATAACATTACAGGGTTTCCTGATAAAATTCTACAGTTTACCTTCTTTATCCTAGGCAATTGAGAAAAGTAGTAGCTCAATCCCTAATTGGTAGGTTGATAGTTTGTGTCATTCATATCACATTTACATTATATTTTACATCAAGTAGGGTTTTCTCATTTTGTTTTGTTATTCTACAATTTTTTTAAAAAATAAATTTAAAAGGATCTTAGGTACTGTTTCTGATATATTCAATAGTCCATACTGAAAAGATGCACTCAGATTTGCACGTAGATGTTTCAACTCCCTGTCCTGGCCACCACATGCTGTGCATGAACAATATTGAAATTTAACTGTAATATGCCAGAGCATGACATTCCCCAGTAATTCCTTTGCAACAGTGAGATTTGCCTACTTATGTCTTTGGCATAAATCTCTGGTATTAACATTTGTTATAAAAACAGCAGCAGCAAGAAAAGAGCCAGTTTGAGCTTCTAAACATCATGCATTTTCAATACAGAGTGAACTTACTTCTAACTCATTAGAACTGACATGGTGTGCAGGATCTGAAGGATGTGTTTGCAAATGACATTCTCTGAAAGTTGAATTTGTAATAAAAGTTATTTATGAACTTGATGCAGCAGAGCAGCTCTTATAGTAGCAAGAACTGTATTCTCAGTTAAAAATTTCACTGATACGGTTCTCCACAAGAAGCCTCTCTAATGTAAATGCCTTTGTCAGCATGTGGGGAGGAAGGAACAAACATGACAAACAGAAGTTTTCAGTTATCACAGTCCTCAAGAAAAAAGTAGAAAACAGAAGGGGTTTTGCATACACAATCAACAAGAAGAAACTAAGACTCAAGCATGCAAATTCCATGAAGATGTTGTATACCTAACTGCAATAGAGTAATTCTAAAATAAAGGTAGCTGGAAAGCATAAATTTAGTGTTAGAAGAAATAGATATACTAATACTATGCTTTAGTACTTATGCTATAACATACAGAAACATATAAGTAAAAATTCATTGAAAGTTTACATCAGATGTGACAAAGGTTATTTCATTATTAGAGTGTTATTTTCTCACCCACCTATTGACTTGCATTGACTGCTATGCAGTTCAGTTTAGCAGGGCCCTAGCTACACTAATTTCACCCAAAATTGTCCATTTCTAAAAGCATTTCCAGAGCCATCAGTGCTCAGTAATGTAAAGATTTTGTAATTTTGCTTAGTTCAAGGAAAGGGAAAGAAAAAAAAAAAGTTTTCCAAAGTGCATCCTAAGTAACGTTTACCTGTAAAAAATTCAGGGGCAACTTTCTTACTGATATTCACTGATAGAAAAGTTAGCACAGGCATTGTGCATTAAAACTACATGTAATGACAACTGTGGGGACTTACTGCTTACTTTTGTTTACAGGATAACATCACCAAATCTATCAGAAACCTGATCGAGCAACAGAAACGATTAAACCTCTTCTCCCTCTAGCTTCCACTCCTGAATTTAGTCCCTGCAAGTCAAAACCATGTTCTTTATTATGATAACAGCTCTGGTTGTTCTGAGCAGCTGCAAGTATTTTTTAGGAAGAAAGTAGGGAGACTCTCACTCCCAAATTTTCAAATAGGTTTATTGTATTAACATTGTTTGATTTGCAAGGGTTTGTAACTCCCTGGTTCTGACTCTTAACTTATAAAGCCTAAAGATTTAAAGAGCATTGGAGTAACCAAAGCAAGAAAGCAAGCTGATATATTTGCTACCAGAGGGGCCCCAGGGAAGCTCTTTACTCAGCTCCAGTAAAAGGAGGAAAGTACTGATCTCCATTTTCTTTACATATTCCAGAGATTATCCTAGCATTCAGCTAGAACTAAAAGTGTAGTAATACTGGCTAAAGTATAACAATTAAGTTTTTATGTTGTATTATGACAACAGGGAGTTAATTATGACTTTTTTATGAGTTGGATTATAGTACATAGGCAGATATAATGTATCTGAGGCTGTTGTTTAAAACTAACTGAAGACATTAAATAGAGCAGGCGATGTGGGAAGCAACTGTGTATCAATATGGACAGGCAAGTGCAATCTAGTTGGCCCTTTTCAATTTTTGACTTTGCAGGGACAATATACAAGCTTAGATAAAACCTTTTTTCCATTCTGTGCTTGTGTGTAAAATTCAGATTGTGATTCCTAAACTCAGTGTAACATCCTTGTGTGTAGGGAAGGAAAACCAGTAAGCGGAAATTCTTGGTTTTATGTTTAGGTATATCTTCAGATTAAACTGACCTTCTCACAATGCGAATGTCACAGCTACATTCCTTTCCTAATAATCTCTTGCCAGGAGGTATTCTTATCCACCCTTGCTTACATTAAAAAAAAAAAATATCCAATTTTTCCCTCAGTGTGTTTGTTCTTTTTCCTCCTCCCCTTTTTGCTGTTATTGTATTGATTTACTGGGACCTTAATGGAATTTCTGTATCTATCTTCTCTTTACTTAACACACTATTAGATTCTTCATCAACTTTTTCATTTTCTGTTAGTCCTAAGGTAGAAGATAGCAGGTAGTCTCCATTTTTACTTTCATTGAATACATGCATGAATGTAATCATAGCTTTTTACAACAAAGATTTCCTAGAATCTGTTTGGCCAGCTGTGCTTGCTTGAAGAAGTAACATTTTCATCATGTGATTTTTATATCCTTTGCACAAATCCAATAACATAATCCACCTTCCCAAACCAGTAACACTTTCCTAAAGGCCCATTTCTGAGTGATAGTTTGCAGGACTACCCACAGTGAGTCCCCTCACCCACTAAAGAATACTCCTCCACTGACGACATCTGCAGGAATCCTGGAGGGATCCAGTTCATGGAAGGAGCAAACTGTACCCTGGTCTCCCAGGGCTATGAAGGGAGACCATGCCTGTGGGAGTCATGATAGCTTCCCTTTCAATTCCGCAGCAGTCTCCCTGGCAGACTGTATGACCCATTCTGTGGATTCCAATCCTGTAGAAAGCCTTTTTTTGCTATGAAAAGTATCTTCACATCAGGCTTTTTGTTACTGCTATTACTCTATCTTGGCACATGCTATTCATCAGGAATTAATATAATATGTGAATCAAAAGGTCATGAGAAATCATTTTATTATGAGATACAGTCTATTCCAGCTCTGCATACATCTTGCTTATTATTTCATATAGACCAAAGAAAGAGAGTATTAAGTTTTCATGCCTCTCACGAGCTTTGATTCTTTCAAGATTTCAGTGTTGCCCCACCATAGGAGGAAAAAGCCAATTTTAAACATTGCCCTCTGAAAAATAAGATGGGCAAATTAAAGCAGGACTTTTCAATAGCTTCTCCACAAGATAAGAGATACATATCTGAAATGACATATGCATACAGCACAATCCTTGCGCAGCTGTGCTACACAAAATCCAAATTCATAGGCAAGGCATATTATGCCACACGTGATCAGAATGCTGTGAATTCACATTGGATGTCAGGTTTTTTGGGCACATACAAGTACAAAAATATTACAGCAAATCTCAGTAACTTTCACATGCAACAAAACAAGCTTTATCAGCTGATTCAAAATCCTATGCAAATGCATTCATATTCTTTTTAATATCATCCTGAACTGAATATCCATTGAGATAAATAGTCAAAATAATTTTACACAATAAGAATTATTAAAGATTTCCATTTCTCATTATTTTTTCCCATCATTATACATTTTCTGCTATTTATATTGTAACACAAGTATGAAATGTTTGACTCAAATATACTGATTCTGAGAAACGTCTGCTTTTGAGTTCAGTCAAAATAAAAAAATAATGGCTCCAAATCACAAGTATATTGAATCAGTTCTTGAGCTGATGCAGACCACAGGAAATAGAATTTAATTTTCTCCTGTTCTCTTTCTTCTAGAAGCTAGTGCATCCTTACCAAAATGCAGCAGCCTGCAGTATTATAGGGAATGTAATGTGATCACAGGGAACTTGAGAAGAAATGTGGTGTGAATCATAGCTCTCAGGAAACATTATGTGTATTTAGAGACAGTAGTAGAATTTTTCATGCAAATATTTTATTTCTTTAGTGCTTACTTTACGATTAACTATTTGCCATTTGCTCTTTGAGATCCTCAGTATTATTTCTGCATTTAGCAGTGTTTAAAAGTTATAGGCACAAGAATATGGGCTATAATTAATATCAAATATTTACTTTTTTAAAAAATCAAACACCCATTAATAGAATCACTTTCATTTGTACACTAAAAGAATCAATGAACATTCTGATGGTGAGGTAGGATAATTTCTTGACTGACTCTGCAGTAAGAATTTGGTTGATGATAAAAAATTAGCAACATGTCAATCGGGCAATGGTGTTTGGGTTTTTTCCACATCATTCCTATTCCTGCTATTCTTGATCATAACAGATCACCCTTCCACTCACAGCAAGCTGCTTGTCACGCTTGCTTGCCCACAGCAAGGAGTGCTGATCTGAGCATTGGTTCGTACCGAGCTAAAGGCACTTGCATAGTTTTGAATTCCTCCTAGCCAAGTAAGGATTATATAACACTGAACCCATTTATTTATTTTTCCTCCTTGCTTTGGAAGGAAAACCCTCACCAAGACAGACAAGTAGTCTTGTCCCCCATGTCTCTCCCCGCCAGGTACCAGCCGCTCTTTGCTCCCCACCATGCACAGATAACCCTCCCCAGGCTACTCCTCTAGGGCCTGCTACCCCTTGCACAAAGAGACGACCAGAACATACTCATTTACCAACAGAAAGCAGCTATTTTACAGTTAATAATTGGTATAAAGCGGCTACGTGCCAGCTGAAAGACATGGAACAAGCAGGGTGTAGCACTGCCCTGGCCTGTGCCAGAAGCCTGCGTGCCAGCCAGGAGAAAAGGGCTGAAGTGCTGTGGGCCACCTGATTCCTCCTGCTGCCATCAACACCTGCCCACATCCTGGTTTCTCCCCCTCAGCTGCCCAAGCTACTGCCAACCTCCCCCCCAGCCACCCCTCCACCTGCGAGGCTGCCGACCCGGAGGCCTGGCTCAGCTCTGGCAGGCCTGATTCCACCCCCCCAGCTCCGCCATGGCCCCCAACAGCTCAGCCCCGGGGTAGGAGGGCACACACAGGCTGACACCGGCAAGACCTTACAGGCCAAAAACCCTAACACACCAACAGCGTTATCTTGTTCCATCCCTAATTACTGCCATGTTGATCGTTAAATGGTGACAGCAATGTGTTGTGGCTTCCTGCCTGAATACATGTGCTCTCCTTTCATATGCAGAGGGAATTATTTGAAGGGCTTTTCCCTCCCCCCACTTGCATGACAGACTTATCCAGCAAATTTCAGGCAATTAGGTTTTAAAGTAGTACCATATTAAAGTCCTAGACTTGTGTGTTGACTATAATAAATTCCTTACAGTCTTCTGCTGAGTGCATACAGGAAAAAAAAAAAACACAAACCGATTTCTATATTGTGGTCACAGAGAATGTATGCTAATTTCCATTTAAAAGCAAACAGCTAAGATCCCTTTCAACCGATTCAAGGCAAATTCTGACTGGCTATGTTTATATGCCCTCATCAGAAAACGTTTGAATAGGTACTCAATTGCAAAGACACAGGATGAAAGACAAACATCCACAGTGGAGTTTCCATAAATATTCCAAGAGAGTCCCATTCTCCAGTCCTCAAAAAGAAGGATTTCACCGAATGGCATTGTCTGGGCAAGGGCTTCACCTACGGTTTAATATGAACATATTTATTAACATCATGTTATCTCCTAAAAAAGCTCTCAGCACCCTAAGACTGCAATAAAAACACCAATGCATGAGAGTGCATGCACACAAACAGAACATGTGCCTGACTGAGACTGTCAGGTTGCTTTTACATTGCATGTAAGCTCAACCAAAGGAGGTTTTTGCTATTTTCTCCGATTTGTTTGGCACTACACTCTCTTTTAGTCCTAAGAGACTGGTTTTAGCTTTCCTAACATAGCAACATACAAATAAATGTGTCGATAAATTCACCATAAACACCTTTCCTTCTTGTCTTCTCACAGTAGTGAATTTCAGCAGATTGCTAGTCTGCCTGGATAAGAGGAAGACAGTGTAACAGTCATTTATCTCTTACAATACTTAATATTTTTTTACTGATTACATGCTCAATAGTATTATGAGGTTGCTAGATATTGATCCCCAAAGAAACTGCAATGCACCATTGATTAAAAAAAGTCTAAAGGGAAAGCCAGTATTTACTACCAACATGGCCAGGATATAAATGAGTAATATTTTTATTTGTGATATTTAGTAAATCTTATTTCTTACTGTCCTAAATTATCTTAATTCAGTCCATTGAGATATTATCTGTGAAAAATACAGTGTTCTTATTTTAAAATTGCAATCTTATTAATAGTTTGCTTATTTAGGAACACACTGATTCCAAATTTGAACTTCATGCTTCAAAGCTCTATGGTTGTTAAAAAAAAAAAAACCAAAACTTTTGGCTTCTCCTCTCTCCCAGAGAGTCTTGAAACATTTTTTCCTGCATCATCATCTCTGGAATCACAGAATCATGAACAATTTTTTTTTAAAAAAAAAAAAAGTCATGCTGAGAGAGTCACTCAGCATGGAAATTTTCAGTCTGAACACTTGAGGCTTGGCAGTGTCACAAGCATTTGAAATCAGAGAAGAAATTAAGCATTTCCGTGATACAGAGAAATTACTTCTCTTTTAAACACCAGCTGGTTTTAGTGCTGGTCATTTTTCAATACGATAGCTAGGAAAATAAACTTTTCTTCTTGTTATGTTTCAGAAAATAGAAGGAGATAGTTGCATCAAGAGCAAGTATAAAGAATTTTACTGCAAAAGTATCTGGTGACCTATTTTAAAAATGCATAATAGTCTCACCACAGCTGAGGAGAAATTTTGCAGTCTTTGCTTATAACACTTCTTGTAGACAATGGTCTTGTTCACATCAAGTGGTATACAAATGTGGAAGAGAAATGGTTCAAGGTCCATACAGTCTGCTCCTACTCACCTCTTTCCAGTCACCTTTGAACTTGCCTGTTAATGTCAAACGCATTTAAAAGAATGGCAGAAAATTAAGAGACTAATATTTTCCACAGGAATTTGCAGCTGGGTAGTGAATAGGCATACAGATTAGAAGAAACTCAGCTCTTACACAAGCATATTGACAGCTGTAAACCAGCTAATTAGGAAGTATGCAGCACAGCAGCCAGTCAGGCACCTCATATGCAGGGATGCCAAGGCCTATCTTGTCTCTTGTGCAACAAAGGAGCAGGAGGTTAGGTTACTTTTCCGGAAGGTTAGAATGAGGGAGACAGGGTGCCAAGCTCCATTTATTTTGCTTCTCACAAAACAACTGAACTGTACACCACATCATGCAGAAAGAGGAACAGCACAGAAGCCACTTTCAGTGCATTTTTATCACTTTGTATTTATACCTATATCTCATTCACATCAATAACATGTATCACACTACTTAAAATTTCTGTGAACCAGATCTCCTCTTCCCTCCCTTACACACTTTATTAAAAGGCAATTTATTTGAATGACAGTCTTAACAACTTGGTAACTCCCTACAGTCTTGGGACATGGCTTTCCAGAGCTACCCCTTATTTGAAATAACCATGTTTGTGTGGTACTTCAAGTCATGAGAAAATTAGGGGTTTGCCTACAGAAGTTGCCATAAATAACACTGAATTCACTTGCTATTCTATCTTGCAGAATATGGATTGAAAAGAATGCAAAGACTTTTGGGGGGAGGACATTATTGCAGGATTTATGGGGAGCACAGAATTGTGCAGGAGCAAAGCAGAACGATGGGAGATTCAGAATGCTGCTGTAAGCACAAAATCATTTGGTGTTGTATTCTGCACAGTCCACAGCTACTTCAGTGACTGAACATTTCAAATAGACAGAAAGTCTTCTGGGCTGTCAGAGAAGCTCACACAGCAACACAGGATCAAAATATATAGGGTTTGTTAAGTCAGTACATGATCAGTCTGTAATACATTCTTGTATGTCCAAGCAGCCCTTATTGGCCTGTGTTTCCTGGGTGTATTCAAGATTTCTCAGCTGAGATGTGCATTCTGTAGTCTTACACAGTGACACTCTCTGATCTTAAGGCTGCTCCATTTCTAGTTAGTTTTTTGTTTTAAAAAAAAAATAGATTGTCATTCAGCTGACAGGACTGCAGGGATGTATTTGCTGTGCTCAGTAAAGAAAAAGCAATCGTGTTTAGACTACTGATACCCTTATATTACCTTCAGCGCAAAACATACCTCTGTAGATGTACACACTGCAATAAGTACCTGAAGAGATAATAAACAAAATTCTTTGTTTCCAAACTGAACCATCAACATTTTTTTGAGAAACATGTCAAAAAATTCACTGCACAGATCAACAACGTTAAGAATCTGGTAAAGAAAATTTATCCGGATAATCTGCAAGAGTAATATAGCAGCAGCCTTTTCAGTTTCAACCAATGGTTTCTTGTTGCATGAATTTAAAGGTTACTTGTTACAGAAATGTAACTACAGATGTTGACAGAGTTATGCAAGTCATAAATTTTAAATAGCTGGCTGCTTGGAAAGAGATAGCAAAGACCTCTTCTAAAACTTCACCTCAGAAAATCAGATCAAATATTGCTTAAGATCTTAGTTTACACACAGCACGTCATACTTTTTTTTTTTTTTTTCATTAATCAGTATCCAACACTAAGGCAAAGCAATAGCTTATGCCACTATGCCTGTAATTCCCAAGAGATAACAAAACGAGATATAGTAACATATTTGGACTTCAAATTAATCCATTGTAATGGATTTATAATATACTATAATCTACACAGACACATTCTTATAAGTTTGGTTTTAAACAGAGTATTGATTTAGTATCGTTTTAGAGTAATAGTGAACAACCCTCTTTTCCTTTCTTCTCTGACCACACTGAACTAACATCTTAAAGTAATATATATAAATTAATAAAGAATACATTATTATTTTAATTTCTTCCAGTTAATCATTCCATTATGTTGGACATTGCTATGGCTGCCTTCAGCCACCTACCAGACTGACGTCAAGTATGTCCACGTGAGCTTACAAGGAATAAAGGAACAACTGAAACAGCTGTAAAAAAGTTACTATGCCAGGACCCTTACCCTAACAGAGTTTAGCAAGAGGTGTGTAGAGCTGGCACAGGCTCAAAAGACATCTGTGAATGTTAGAAGGATCAAGACCAAAATAAGAAGAACATGAATCAGAGGGTATTTGAAGATGCTGTTGGGATAAGTTTCTGTAGCGGTACATCAGAAGAATTTCGGAATGAGAAAGCTGTCTGCCTCTTTGCTCAGAGAAACAAGAACATGTGCACACATTTTCATAAGCAAACAATTTCTTCAACAAACTGGGATTATGGGTTTCTAATCCAGGTAGGCATAGGAAGTCTAGTGTTGTCATTTTGTCATTTAACAACAACAAAAAAGTTAAAGTAATTCTTGCCTAATATGTGCCCTTTTTACTTTCATTCTTGAAGGAATTGCATGGCTTTTGAATAAAAACAGATGGGAAATGAAATTGTGCATCAATGACTTGTTAGCTCAAGCTTCCAGCAAACAGTTTATTGCATAAATTTATGCTAAACGAAGAGAATCTGGGTACTGTTTGTTTTATCCTTTTTTCATTGATCTGCTTTAAACCAACAGAAAGCTCTTTATCATGAAACACCAATAAAATTAGACCCCTCACCCCAAGAATATCCACATGACTGAAAAGACCGTGGATTCTAAACAATCCCTTTCATCTTTTTAAATTCTATCCTTTCAGAATGCAACAGAAATACTGTTTGTATTGTATGAAGAGATAAAATGTGAATGCCTTCTTACCACACTAATATCAGCTATAAATTGATGAGAAAGACTTTAGATGTTCAGTTCCTCTCTTCCCCTTCACCAGCTTTATAATTTTATCATATTTTTAATTTGCAGCAATACAAAGAAGAAAAATTTATGGCCTTATATCTGCAAAACCCTACTGATGTTTGCTGATACAAAAGATGTAGAACACAACATAAAAGCAATACTAGTGGGATTTTGGAGAAGGTGAATAATGAAGAAAGTTTGGGTACTTTTTCCTCTTATATTTGTGAAATACATGAAGAAAAAGACTTACATATCCAATAGTTTCAGTTAAGAGAACAAATTACACAACACTCCACACACTGAGCCTAATACAATCATGACTGTGACAT
Source organism: Falco cherrug (assembly GCF_023634085.1). Classification (NCBI taxonomy): domain Eukaryota; kingdom Metazoa; phylum Chordata; class Aves; order Falconiformes; family Falconidae; genus Falco; species Falco cherrug. Next base: position 80,527,456 of record NC_073699.1, read on the forward strand.
AAGCAAGAAATGTAAACTTTTTCATTCTTTTTAAACAATAAAACAACAAATTTTGAAATCTGAAATTCCTGATTTTTGAAAAATGGCTGCTAGAAGCAGCTGTTTCAGATATCTACAGCTGTGCTCTAAAACTCTAATAATTGCAAAAGACTAAAATATCAAACCATAACATTTCAGAGTTTGGAACCCTATTGAAAGATCTGGGGTTGCAACCTTACCTTTAGTACCATGTATTTTCAAATTTTCCTACTAATCTGAATCTCAGGCACCACTTCCCTTCTTTTCATAAGAGCTTCCTGTTCTGGGCTTCTTTATTTAAATGAAACTCCCTTAAACATCTAGTGCACTATCCTCTTCCTGATGTATCTCCACTGATAATACATCACTCAGAGCCCCACCTGACTTTAACACTCCAATGCTCTAAACCAACCAACCAACCAACCAAAAGCCCACCACACAGCCTCTAGCTGTTAATGACAGGAAAAAAATTAGCCAGAGACTGGCCAATTCTTAGTTCTCCTCCGACACGTAGGAAGCCAGATAATGTATCGATAGACTGCAACAGCTAAAGTTTCAAGAATCAACTTCCCTCTTTAAAGAGCTGACAAAACATAGCTCAGACAATACGATCCCCAGCTGTGTGATGTATTATCACCTTCAGCCTTTGCAAATCTAAGTATGTCTGAGTGTGTGACATTTCCCTTGCTAAGTAGGAATGCTAAGGAGTTTTCAAGACTTCCTCCACCTATTTTTGTTCATGTTCTTCATCTAGCAGCAGCATAGAAGTGCAGCACATGTATGTCTAACAGGTTAGTACTATACAGCAGGAGCTACATATATTGATTCCCCAGCATACCCAAATTAATCACCCCAAGTTTGTGCAAATATTCTGTAATACTGAATTACTTATATAAAGAAATCCCCATCCTGTTATAAAGACTACTTAAAATTGGCTTATAACATATTTGTACTTTGTCCTCTTTTCACTTTAATGCTCGCTGGACTTATATTTTACAGCAAGTATGTAAAAGGTACTTTTCTAGTATATTGCAATGGAAGAGAAGCTGTTAAATAAAGTGAGAAAACCCCTTTTTTGGAATGTATATGTTAATTTTATTATACTTTGCCTACATACTGTCAAGTAAATAGAGCAGACATTAGCAAGAGCAGTGCAGATTTTATTGAAGCAGCTTGTAGTGCTTTAGATTTATCGTTCTGTTTGAAAACATCAAATTACCTTACACCTGACTAGAAAAAATACCAAAATAAAAATACCAAGCATGTTTTCCTGTGAATTGGTGAAAGTAATCTCATACTTACTTCTTGTGCATATTTTATGTGTGAGAAAAAAGTTGAAATAGCACTTGGCCAATCAAAAGAATTGTAAAACTTCATGAATTCAAAACCTTTCTAAATTAAATGAGCAATAATAAGCCCTCCTCAAAGCTTTACTATATAACAGTTAGAAAAAGTTTTATTTCTATTCTGCTTGTAGGATATTTTGATTTATTTTAATCATCAGTTAAATACAGATGGTCTTAGAAATCAATCAGCTATTTAGTTATTTATTTTAACTTAATTTTGAGTGAGATGTAGACAGGTCCAAACAGGGATTTTGAAGCAGTATGCCATGAGCTGCATTTAGACGCATCTTTATTCACACTGGAGATACATTTTGTCCTTTCTCATCTGTAATCTGACTAGTCCTCACTTGTACAAAAGAAATGCATTTCCTTTGGCTCTCTGAATAAGATAAATATTTTAACAGTGGTGTTTTCAGTAGAGTGAAGACAAGGATGTTATAGGAATGACTGTGGAGAACAATGAAGGTTGATAGGGCAGGGGATAGAATACAGAGCTGCATGTAAAACATGGTGAAAAATAACAATAGGGATAATAACACTTTTTCTTAAATATCTAGGTCATCTGCCAAAATTGTTGCTATCTTTTCAAGAAATTGTTCTTGAAACAACTAAAATGGCTCCACATCCAATAAGCCTTAGTGTAGCATCTGCCAATCTTGATATTTCAAAATCTTCCTCATGTTTTTTTTTTTTTTACAATTGAAAAAACAGGACTTTACAAACCCAGACAGCCAGAAAAAATAATTCATGATCTAATTATGCCCTTGCAATCTACTTGCAGTCATTGTCCATGCCCTACATTTTTCTTCTCCCTTGTTAATGGTATGTGCAGCCATATTGCAAGCTACAAATACTTCTGTAAATCAAATTTGCTTATTTTCCCTACCTAAGCCCACATGATGGGAGTCAAAGAGTTACAAGGATTAGGAGTTAGGGAACCACACAGATATGTACAAAATCACACTTTAGGGCAGTGTTTTCTATTTTTTATTTTTCTATTTCTAGTTTACATCCTGTTGCTCTGGAAATACTCTTTTTTTTTTTTTTTCTTATACTGATGGTAAAAGGTGAAGATAATGTTCAAGACATTAAATTCACAGGAGTAAGAGCTAATACAGCTGCACTAAATCACCTAACACCTTTGTTCTGATCACATTTTTGTGTGCAGTCAATGACAATTGGCAGACATACAGAATCACCTGACAAATACTTACCGATTTTAAGACTATACAGTACTAGCAGGTTAGAACTAGCAGGGTAGAACCTTCCTAAGCCATATTTCATATTAACAGGGGAAACCAAGAGTGCTCTACAGTGTTTATGGTAACCTCTTATTGTGTTTGTCTGTTCTCGGCCTGCTGACCATGTTCCATAGTCTGTTGGAACAATGAAAAAGGAAAAGATAATGCTCTTCTGTTTGCTAACTTATTCAGAAACACAATTTCACATTTTTTGTCCCCTTTTAAAGTACAGACAAAATGCTGGCAGATTTCTCTTGTAGAATATATCTGTCCTTTTTAAAAAAAAAAAAAAAAGTATGCTAAAATATAAATATCAACTTGTGCGTAATAGATCAGGTTTCAAGCAGAACAGAATTAAAAAAACAAGCCAATAGAAAATTAAACTTTACAATTATGTTTGCAGGAAAAATCAGAAAAGCAAAATTACAAGTTATGAACAACCTTCTTAGCATAGTATTTCATTCTGTTACAACTCGTGACCAAAAAGCCCATAGAGATACCACCAGATGAGAATAACCCTCCCAGACTTACGATAGCATGTACATTCATTTCAAATTCACAGACACAGATGACTATATGGTATTTAAAAGAGTGGGGAAAAGAAATAACAAATCACATACGCTGCCCCCAACAATGTCAGTCTGTTACCTGCAATGAATTCTTGAAGACTTGTACCCCAGCTTGTGTTAAAAATAACAAATCACATACGCTGCCCCCAACAATGTCAGTCTGTTACCTGCAATGAATTCTTGAAGACTTGTACCCCAGCTTGTGTTAAACACATCAAATGTACCAGCTGCTGACTCCTTCCTGGGTCTTTTACTCTCTTAAGATACAAGTGAGCTACATTAAAACCTTATATTTTGCCCTTTCCTCCCCAGCTGAATGTTCTGTAAATTGGGTCACAAAGAACTTTTAAATGAAAATGAAATCTGTCCTTCTCAAAAGGAAAAGGTTCATTCTCAAAAGGAAAAGGTTCATCAGTTTTTAATCAACTCTGCTCAAAATAGTCAAAAGTAAAATCTACCTCGGCTCTGAAAAATGTTGTTTCCCTGTAAGAAATTATTGATTTGCCATTCTGAAGTGACTTGCCAAACAAACAACATTTGTTTATTTGAGCTTGATTGCTAAGGCAATGATGCCCATGTGATTACACTAAAGCATTCATGAAAATCCTTGAGTAACTTTTGAGACAGTTGATGACTGCAAACAGATTTGACAAAAGCAACAAGCACATCCAATGCCTATCAACATCTTGCAACTTTATGGAAACAAGGCACAAATCCTGACTGCAGAAAAACATTATCTGCAATTCCCATCTTCTTAGACTAGAAAGCCAAAGGAGTCTCTATGGAGCATTAGCTCATTTATTCTTATGTCCCAGGGTCTGACTTTTTAAGTTCTTAAAATGTGGGGGGAAAAAGGGGGAGTGTGTGTGGTTTGGTTTTCATTTTAACATGTAGAAATTAATAACCTGTCTTACCAAGAACCATTTAAAATGTCATTTTACAGTGAATTTCAGTGTTTTGCTCTGTTTAGAAACAGAAGAAGAATGTGAAATACCAGAATTTTCATTAAATAAGTGGGGACAAAATCTAGGCCATGTTCTGGTATAATTTAGAGTTGCAGAAAAGCTGACAAGAGGAAACAATTTTAAAGCATCAATAGGAAGTCACAGCTGATGGGAACCCCATTCTTGCATTCATACAAGCTCATCTGACCCAAGTGAGCTCAAAGAACTGAGGGACTACAGAGGTAACATAAAGCCAAAGATAACTCCTCCACCAGGTGGTGGCTGTAATATGTTTGTGATGAATGAGACAACTGCAACTCTGTCTGGGACCTACCCTGACATGTTTAGAAATAGTAATAGCATTAACAGTGAAGATTAGAAGTATTCAGAATAAATGTCTGACAAGTTGGATCATAAGTTGCTCCCACATCCTAAGGCACTATAAAAATTGTGTCAATCAAACAGTGAATATTTAATACATCAGACAAGAACTAATGTTTCAGACATTTGTTTTAATTTAAAAGCAAGCTCTCAGCATTCAAGTTGTCAAGACATTTTGTTAAGGAAAATTCTGTTTTCAACATTTTGCAATGCTAGCAAAAATTACAGAAAGAAATCATACTCTGCTACTGTCCTTTAGAAGTAGATGATAGATGACATACTACTAAAGGGAATCTCAGGAATGCAAGGTGGATTGTACAAAGCTATTAAATGAAAATTTAAATTATTCAGAATATTTGGCCATGTTCCTTACCTACTTATACTTCTCACACTTAAGAGTCAGTGGCTGGTTTTTGTTGGGTTTTTGGGGTTTTTTTGACAATAGCAACTACTTCACATACAAATTATATAAACTGGTAATTATTTTCTATTCAGGAATATGATTTGCTCAACTAACTTCTTTGGTTTATGCTCTAGATAGTATGTAGCAAATGGAACTTTTTCCCAAGTAATAGACAGATTTACCATGGATTTTACATAGGTTAAAATCATCTAACTGCTAACTGGCTTAGTTTTAAATTCTGTTTATCTGTTATTTATGTTTCCAAGTGGAAAGCACATGTTCAGGACTCAAAAGGGCTACCAGCAAGGGAAGAAAAGACTAGGAGTAACAGAAAAAATGCCTGTGGGTTAGGTAGCTGAATGTGGGGGAAACTTCAAACCATAAAGACATAGAGCCCATTAGCAACACTTCTTGTGTGTTGTTTTTACTATTAAAACTTCAGTGTGTGAGGCAACTAAAGAGAACACTGTAATTAAGAACCACCAATAAGTGTCAACACACTCATTGAAATTCATCCAACCTGCAAGTTAATATGAAATATTGCAGTCTTTATATTGTACTTGTCATTATAGAGCAGTTGTATTGTCATAATTGTGACAGTCTAAGGAAATGAGCAAAGCAATGTCTAGAGGAAGAAGAAATCCTATCATCAACTGGTATGATTGGGAAAAAAAAAAAAAAAGAAAAAAAAGACAAGCTCCTAGACACACAAGTTTATCTTTGGATCCCTTGTAAGAAGATGAAAATGTATCATGGCAGCTACTGGCAAGTGCAAACACAGAACATTACATTAACATCAAGACTTGTGCTCTTGATCTGAACATATTAACCTTGCCCTAATTGCACACAGACCTTTAAAGGATTAGCAAGACAGTAATGTTCCTATGATCTCTGGTATGATACAACCAAAACCTTAAGAAGGGGTTAGGAAGTAATCTTGAAGACAAAGTTCAAGCATAGTCCAAAACAATATTGCTAGATCAGTATCTCCACATTCAAATCAAGGCTGGAATGGACCTCTAGAAATCTTCCAGCCCAAACACCCTGCTTGAGTAGGGTAAGCTAAAGCAGGTTGCCCAGAACCGTGTCCAATCAGGTTCTCAATATCTTCACGAATGGAGAAGCCATAAACTCTCTCAGCAACCTGTTTCAGCATTTGGCCACCTCACAGTAAAAGGAAACAAAAAAACCGAAAAAAACCCAACTGTGCATATGAAATTTTATGATTTTTAGTTTGTCCACCTGTCATCAGGCACCACTGAGGAGAACCTGGCTCCCTCTTAATTTCCTCCCATCTGATATTTATATACATTAATAACATCCCCCACTTGAGCCTGCTTTTCTCTGGGCTAAACACTTCCACCTCTCTCAGCCTCTCCAGAATGATACTCCAGTCCCTGAATCACCGTTGTGGCCCTACACTGGAATTGCTCTCGTCAGACCATATGGGGTTTGTGCTGAGGAGCCAAAAAACAGACCCAGTGCTGCAGGTGTGGCCTCCATAGGGCTGAGCAGAGGGCAAGATTCCCCTTCCTCAACGTGCTGGCAACACTCTTCTTGCAGCCCAGGATGTGGTAATCATTCTTCATAGTTCATCACAGTTCAGTTATTTTCTAATGCCTCTTCAAGAAGCTATAAGGAAAATAAAACTGTTCCTTCAAAAAAATGAAATCACACTCTTCATCTGTTCAGACACAGTGACCATTTATGTACTAGAATATATTTTATGCACCACATACTGAAGGTTAGCTGCTGTAAAACCCAGCACAGGGGTCCCATGTTCTACTCTGAAACATAACAACTTCACCTTTTTCTAGCAGTGAACATACCACATACAGAGAGAAGCAGCCATACTATGTTGACAGCTGCAGCCACCATGGAGTTCCTCATGAAGCAAGAAAAACTAAAATTACAGATGAACAAATACATTTGTAATATCTAATGACACTTGGGTGTTTTTGAGGGGAGGGGATACCATTACATCTATACTTCAGGGCTTTAATGACTATAACTGATACAAGTGAATTATCTGAATGGATAATTTTAGGCCAATTCTTATGGAACCATACTATCACCAAAATGGTTGTAGGTACATTTTTAGCACCAAGCTCCATCACCCTGCAATGCTAATAAGAGAAATTCTTCTTCCCAGGTTTGCCACACAGTGCATATAGATACATATATATGTGTGAGGGATAAAGCTGTGTGAGGAACAGCAAAGTCTGGATTGATTGGTCTGCTGGAAATTCTGCTTTCATTTATAAGGCTTCTCACAAAGGTAAATCATGAGTGATCCCATAATTCTGAGTTGAAAAGCTCAGCACTGCTCACCTGAATGAAAATTAAAACTTCCCTTTATCTTTTTTTTTTTTCTAGACAACAGATGCCGCTAGTGAAGTATACGCTTCAGTGCTGTCCTTCCTCTCATAAATGACTCAGAGCAGCAGAAGAGTAAGGTTTTTATTAAAGATTTTTTCACTCACAGCTAACGTAAGACTAGACTAACTTCTGCAAAGACTTAAAATTATTTCACAAGGGTTTAACCTACATAAGGGAAGGCAGACACCAATGAACATCCTTTTTTAAAAAGTTTAAACTTACCCATAATTATTTGAGGTCGTTTTGTTGTTTGGTTGGGTTTTAATTTGAGAGACGAAACACTTTTAGAAAAGTTCATACATTCATGACTGGAGAGAGATTTCTGTGGAAATTTTGGATGACAGATCACACAGCTAATAAACAGTTACGAAATTGCTAACTATAATGGAGATTTCTCTAGTGAGTTGTGAATAATGTAATGCCTGCATCAATATTCCATGTAAAAATCACCAGAATTATGTTATTGATTTGACTAAATGTATTGCTATTCTGATGATTCCGATCCATTGCTTTTGAAAACAATTCTAAATTAATAGCAAAGATGTATGCTAGGTAATATGCTTCTTGGAGATTACTATGCTTCTTACCTGGCTAAATTCACTCAGCCTTCATCGTGGGGCTGCAAACACTTCTAAATTGTGTAGCAGTCTTCTACAGAAATCATCAAGAGTCATGTCTTATTGCTTTCATAAAATGTGGTTTACACCTCTCTGAGTAATTGAATTTTGCTAAGGTTATGGCCAGGCTGCATATTTGTGTGCACCAAAATACTATGTAGCCCTTGGGGAAAAAGCAGCACTTACTATTGTATGAAGTCTAATCAGAGATTACTTTGTGAAATTTTTGCTGGACATTTTTTACTCTATAATGACAATTAACAAGGAGATGAGTTTATCTAAAAGAAATAAAAGAACCATTCTTGCAGAAGTTTGGAAAGGCTTCTTGCATATTATATAAGCATTAA